>NC_137676.1:72921274-72946274 GCF_963989245.1 Nansenia antarctica
ACGGGTGGTCCTGTCCACCATCGTCAGAAGGTGAGTGTACCCCCTGGAGGCGGGAAGGGGACCCACCAGATCAATGTTGACGTGGTCGAAGCGTCTTTCCGGGACCGTGAACCGCTCCAGCGGGGCCTTAACATGACGATGGACCTTCGCACGTTGGCATGGCACGCAGGTCCTGACCCACCCACCAATGTCAACCTTCATCCTGGGCCAGACGAATTTCGCCGCAATCAGGCGCTGCGAAGGTTTCCTGCCTGGGTGTGAGAGGCCATGTATGGACTCGAAAACTTGCCGTCTCCATGCATGTGGAACCACGGGGCGCGGCTGCTCCATGGACACGTCACAAAGCAGCGTTGTGCCGTCGTCACTGAAGGGGATGTCCGCCAACTGGAGGCCAGAAACTTTAGTCCTGCATGCCTGGATGTCTGGGTCCGAAACCTGATCCGCAGCCATATGGGCGTAGTCGATGCCGAGGTGGACAGCCCCGATAGTGGCACGAGAGAGGCAGTCAGCTACGGGGTTGTCCTTCCCCGCCACATGCCGAATGTCTGTAGTGAACTCGGAGATATAAGCCAGATGACGCTGCTGCCTGGCAGACCACGGCTCCGACACCTTAGCCATGGCAAAAATCAAGGGTTTGTGGTCCACAAAAACTGTGAATGGACGAGCCTCCAGCAGGAAACGGAAGTGCCTGACTGCCAAGTACAGAGCGAGGAGCTCTCGGTCAAAGGTGCTGTATTTTTGCTCACTGGAGCGGAGTTGTCGGCTGAAAAATGCCAGGGGTTGCCAAACCCCCTTGACCAGCTGTTCGTAAACGCCTCCAACGGCATAATCTGAGGCATCAGTTGTCAAGGCCACGGAAGCTTCAGGCACGGGGTGAGTCAGCATGGTCGCGCTCGCGAGGGCTTCCTTGGTGTCTGAGAATGCCTTTGACATTTCGTCGGACCATGCGATGATGTGCTTAGGGGTCTTGTCCTTGAGAGCCCCATACAGGGGTCGCATTAGGTGGGCAGCCTGGGGGATGAATCGATGGTAGAAATTCACCATCCCCAGGAACTCCTGTAAAGCTCTAATGCTGGTAGGGCGTGGGAGCTGCAGCACAGCGTCCACCTTTGATGGCAGCGGGACCGCCCCAGCAGTAGTGATGTGATGGCCGAGGAAATCCATGGCAGGCAGTCCAAACTGGCACTTTGCTGGGTTGATGATTAATCCATGTTCCCGGAGGCGACTGAAGAGGAGACGGAGGTGGGATAGGTGCTCTGCCTTGGACGTGCTAGCTACCAGGATATCGTCTAGGTAGACAAACACAAAAGGGAGGTTGCCCAGCATGGCGTCCATCAACCTCTGAAAGGTCTGGGCAGCATTCTTGAGGCCAAACGGCATCCTCAAAAACTCAAAAAGTCCGAATGGTGTTATAACCGCTGTCTTGGGGACGTCCTGAGGGCTAACTGGCACCTGGTGGTATCCCCGTACCAAATCCACTTTAGAAAAAATAGACGCGCCCGCTAGATGGGCCGAAAAGTCTTGAATGTGTGGAACGGGGTAACGGTCAGGTGTGGTGACATCATTTAGACGCCGGTAGTCGCCGCACGGACGCCAGCCTCCGTTGGACTTGGGAACGAGATGGAGAGGCGAGGCCCAAGGACTGTCAGAACGGCGAATGATGCCAAGTGCCTCCATGGCTGCAAACTCCTCTTTCGCGATGGTGAGCTTGTGTGGGTCGAGGCGACGGGCCCTGGCATGCACTGGTGGGCCTTCCGTGGAGATGTAATGCATGACGCCGTGTTTGGTGGTAGCAGCCGAGAAGGTAGGTGTTGTGATGTCTGAGAACTCCAATAGAAGAGGAGAGAAATCGTCAGCCGGCGAGACAGCACTGGACAGCTTCATTGTGGCTGCGTCACTGCGCTCACATGACAAGGAGCCGAATGTCTCAGCGTTGACGAGTCGGCGGTTCCCCACGTCCACCAGGAGGCTGTTAGCGCAGAGAAAGTCAGCGCCTAAGAGGGGAGTAGACACTTTGGCCAACACAAAACTCCAGGTAAAACGCTGGTCAGCAAAACACAAACCCACAGTGCGCTTGCCGAAGGTAGCGATAGCACTGCCATTGGCAGCCTCAAGGGAGGGTCCTCGTTTCGCTGTTTTAATGTCTATTGCCGATACAGGCAGCACGCTCACCTGGGCACCTGTGTCACACAGAAAACGGCGGCCGGAGAGGGAGTCAGTGACGTACAGCAAGCCTGCAGAATGGCCGGCACCCACAGCTGCTAATGAGTGGCGGCCTGTGCGTTTCCCGACACACTGAAGTTGCATGGTGGCAGGCACTTCTTAGCTTTGTCCCCGAATTTCATATGGTAAAAGCACAACCCCGACGGCCTCACCCGTCGGGCCACAGCAGTAGCGGAGATGGACAGTGGTTGGAACCCAAACTCATCCATGGTGGCTGTAAAACACTTCTTCCCAGCTGAGAAAAATATATCCGCTTCCTTGGCTAGCTGACGAAAGTCTGTTTTGATGGAATTAGCCATTGAAAAACGAACCTGGTCTGGTAACTGTTGCAGAAAAAGCTCTTTAAAAAGAAAACACGGCTGATGGTCGCCCAGCAGAGCTAGCATGTGGTCCATCAGTTCAGAGGGTTTTGTGTCACCGAGCCCAGGGAGAGAGAGGAGCTGGCGTGCACGTTCAGATTCAGACAGACAAAAAGTATCGATGAGGTGCGCCTTCAAGGTAACATATTTGTGCTGTGCCGGTGGGTTTTCAATAAGACTCACCACTCTCGCTGCCGTTGAATTGGTTAGAGCTGCTACCACGTAGTAGTATTTGGTATTATCCACGGTAATATCCCTGAGGGCGAATTGAGCTTCAGCTTGTGCAAACCATGCAATGGCATTTTGTTCCCAAAAAACGGGCAGCTTGAGTGAAACTGCGTTTGTTGTCATGTTTCAATGATCTCCGAAAACGTTCGAGAGAATATCAGGGTTGTAGTGACTACATTATGGGTTCATGTTCTCCTCTTACTGTTGGTTGTGTAGTGGGAGGGAACCAGTTCTGGCACTAGGGGCAGAGGGGAGGATTATTAACGTTGCAACTTCCTGTTTACATACAAGAGTTTTGGTGATCGATTTCCTGGTCCTGTACGGAGTGTACAAGTTGTTATTTTGATTAAACAGTTATCATTACGTTGCCTACGTCTTTCCTTTTTCCTCCGGCACTACACTGGTGACCCCCGACGTGGATTTTTGTTAACGTGATTGTGTACAAAAACCAGCGAGCGAACATTACGATCCTGCAAAATGTCCGGGCGAGGAAGACGTTCAAACCAGCGGCAGCCATCACCATCCCCTGTCAGGGTAACGCGTGGTGCGCACACTCCCACTCTCAAGCTACCACAGTTCTGGGACTCAACGCCTGCTGCATGGTTTGCTATTGTAGAGGCACATTTTAACAAAAGTGACATCGATGACGACGACGACCGGTACAACCATGCTGTGGCAATGTTGGGCAGCTCCACCGCAGCTCGAGTGGTAGGTTTTTTGTCTGCTCCCCCGACGACGAACAAATATGAGCGCCTCAAGGCCCTGCTTCTAGAGACATTTGAACTGTCCACTGCGGAGAGGGTGCGTCGCCTATTTGCCATGTCGGACTTGGGTGACGAGAGGCCTTCTGCGCGCATGGAGAGGATGCTAAACCTGCTCGGTACAGAAGACCCCATGATCCTCTTCACAGAGCTGTTCATGCGCACATTGCCAGCTCAAGTTAGGATGGCGCTGGCCAACACCGACATCATGGAGCCCCGCGCCCTGGCCAGGGAGGCGGACCGGTTCGTCTTGGCCATGCCTCAACGGTCCCCCGACCTGCTCGCTCCCGCGGCCGCCCCGCCACCCGACCGTCGCAGGAGAGCGAAGGATGACGCCAGACCTTCTGGCCAGCAGGGTAACGCTGCGGGCCATTGTTTCTACCACGCCACTTTTGGCGCCAAGGCCAAACGGTGCCGCTCACCCTGCACCTTCGGACCGACGGGAAACGGCGGGGCCGGCACTCAGTAGTGGCCCTGAGCGCTGGCGTCACCAACAGGCTGCTCTTCATACAAGACACCGCCTCTGGTCGCAGTTTTCTTTGTGACACAGGTGCCCAGTGGAGCATCATTCCGGCAGAGAGATCGGATGTGGCGAAGGAGGAGCGTGGTCCGCAGTTGGCAGGCGCGGACGGCACACCTATCTGCTCTTATGGCACTAGGGCGGTGGACGTGTGCTTCGGAGGACAATGCTTTTCGTGGGATTTTGTCATAGCGGCTGTCACATTTCCCCTCCTTGGTGCGGATTTTCTGTGCGCCCACAACCTGTTGGTGGACGTGGGGAACAGGCGCCTGGTCAACTCACAGACTTTCGCTTCCTTCGCCTGTACGCAGGGGGAGGCGGTCTACAGCGGGTGGTCCAATACGCTCGCCGAAAGTGACCAGTACCTTCGGCTGCTCGCCGAATTCCCCGACCTTACCAAGCCCACCTTCTCCGCGCCCACGGTGAAACACGGAGTGGAGCACCACATCGAGACCGAGGGGCCTCCCCTCCACGCCAGGGCCAGGCGCCTCAACCCGGAGAAGCTGGCCATCGCCAGGGCGGAGTTTGCGCATATGGAGCAGGTGGGCATCGTTCGGCGCTCGAGCAGCCCCTGGGCGTCTCCCCTGCACATCGTCCCTATGTCAGACGGCGGGTGGCGCCCATGTGGGGACTACCGCCGCCTCAACGACGCGTCCAAGCCTGACCGCTACCCGGTCCCACATGTCCAGGACTTTTCAGCGGACCTGGCAGGCAAACGCTTCTTCTCCAAAGTGGACCTGGTACGGGGGTTCCATCAGGTGCCGGTACACCCCGAGGATGTCCCTAAGACGGCCGTAATCACGCCATTTGGACTCTTCGAGTTTCTGCGGATGCCGTTCGGCCTGAAGAACGCGGCGCAGACCTTCCAACGCCTCATGCACTCGGTGCTCCGGGACCTACCATTCCTCTTCGTCTACTTGGATGACATCCTCGTCGCAAGCACCACGGAGGAGGAGCACCTGTCCCACCTCCGGGCCCTTTTCACACGGCTCAGCCAACATGGGCTGATTGTCAATCCGGCGAAGTGTGAGTTCGGACGGAACACCATCGACTTTCTCGGGCACCGGGTCTCCGCAGAGGGGGTGACCCCCCTCCCCTCGAAGGTGGAAGCTGTCGCTGCTTTCCCGCGCCCCAGCACAATCAGCGAGCTCAAGGGGTTCATCGGGATGGTAACCTTCTACTATCGCTTCCTCCACCACATCGCTCACATCCTGCGGCCTCTGTACGATGCCCAGAAGGGCAAGACTCTGAAGCAGCCGGTGGACTGGACGGCGGAGCGTGTCAAAGCCTTTCAGGACACCAAGGCGGCCCTGGCCCGCGCTGCCATGTTGGCCCACCCCTCGCCCTCGGCACCCACTGCTCTCACCACGGACGCCTCTGACTTTGCTGTGGGAGCGGTGTACGAACAGTGGGTTGGGGACGCCTGGCAGCCTCTTGCATTCTTCAGCCGCCAGCTGTCTCCCAGAGAGCAAAGGTACAGCACATTCGACAGGGAGCTCCTCGGGCTGTGGCTTGCTGTCAGACACTTCCGTTTTTTACTGGAGGGCCGCGAGTTTACGGCCTACGTGGACCACAAGCCACTCACGCACGCCATGTCCAAGGTGGCGGAGCCGTGGTCCGACCGCCAACAGCGCCAGCTCGCCTACATATCCGAGTTCACCACAGACATCCAGCACGTTGCTGGGAAGTCCAACCAGGTCGCGGATTGTCTCTCCAGGGCGGTGGTTGGTGCGGTCCAACTGGGTTTGGACTACGCGCGCATGGCTGCAGACCAGGCCGCCGACCCCGCCGTCCAGGCTCTCAAGTTGTCGGACACAGGACTGCGCCTAGAAGAGGTGGTTTTCGGTGACGCAGGGGCCACGCTCCTGTGCGACGTCTCCATGGGTCAGCCACGACCGGTGGTCCCCGCCAACTGGAGGCGCCCCGCCTTCGAGGCGATACACGGCTTGTCTCACCCTGGTAGGAAACCGTCCTCGCGGCTGGTGTCAGAGAAATTCGTCTGGCATGGGCTCAAGAGGGATGTGAGGGCCTGGGTAGACACGTGCATCGCCTGCCAGCGCGCCAAGGTGCATCGACACGTCAAGGCCCCCCTGGAGCAGTTCTCTGTGCCTGAGCGGAGGTTCGATCATGTAAACGTGGACCTGGTAGGGCCGCTGCCCCCCTCGCACGGATACACCTATCTCTTTACCATGGTGGACAGGACGACTCGCTGGCCGGAGGCAGTTCCGCTCTCCTCAACGACAGCCCCCGACCTGGCCCGGGCGTTCATCGCGGTGTGGGTCTCCCGCTACGGCACCCCTGCTGATCTCTCCTCTGACCGTGGCTCACAGTTTACTTCAGAGCTGTGGGCAGCGGTGGCGGAGAATCTGGGGGTCAAGCTCCACCGCACAACCGCCTATCACCCGCAGGCGAACGGGCTCTGTGAGCGTTTCCATCGATCCATGAAGGCCGCCCTTCGAGCCAGCCTCACGGACAGCAACTGGCTTGACAAGCTGCCGTGGGTCATGCTGGGGCTCAGGACAGCGCCTAAGGAGGACCTCCAGTCGTCGTCCGCTGAGCTGGTGTTTGGACAGCCGCTGCGGGTCCCCGGTGACTTCATTCCCAAGTCAACGGAGCCCTGGTCCGCCGCCGCTCAGCGCGCCTCCCTGCTGGACAGCGCCAGGACCTTCGTCCCGGTCCCGACTACGCAGCATGGTGTCCCTACTTCGAGGGTGCCCCCGGAGCTGCACTCGGCGAGGTTCGTTTTCATTCGTCATGATGGCCACAGGACTCCACTACGTCCTCCTTATGACGGGCCTTTCCGTGTCATCGAGGCCGGAGCCAAGAACTTCATGGTTGACATGGGGGGTAGGCCTGAGTGTGTGTCCGTTGATCGCCTCAAACCGGCCCACTTGGACCTTGAACTGCCCCTGGACTTGGCCCTGCCACCGCGCAGAGGCCGGCCTCCAGTCCTACCTCCCCTGCAGCGCCCTGGCCATTCCCCCCTCCGACCCCGACAACCCCCCGCAGCTCGTGAGCCCCCGGTTGTCACACCTCCTCCCGCACCTCCTGACTTTACCTACGATCGTAGGGGCCGGGCCATACGCCCTCCTCGCCGTGAGGATTTCCAATATTGAGGTGAACACTGGGGGGGCTGGTGTAGTGACTACATTATGGGTTCATGTTCTCCTCTTAGGTGTGTAGTGGGAGGGAACCAGTTCTGGCACTAGGGGCAGAGGGGAGGATTATTAACGTTGCAACTTCCTGTTTACATACAAGAGTTTTGGTGATCGATTTCCTGGTCCTGTACGGAGTGTACAAGTTGTTATTTTGATTAAACAGTTATCATTACGTTGCCTACGTCTTTCCTTTTTCCTCCGGCACTACAGGGTCACCAATGTAGGAGTGACGGCAATAACAGGACGATGTAGTCGGTTTGCCGGTAGAAAAACAATCATGTGCTTTATTCTCACTCTCTGCATGCGTACTGACAACAACAAACTTTCATTCCTCTCTGTCCCACTTATATCCCGTCATATCACCCGCTAAGCATCCTGGGTGATTGAGTAAACACAAACATATCAACAGTGCTTTATACAAGGCTGGAACGCCGTGAATTACGAATACTCTGCTTGCTAGCGAGCGGTCACTACAATACTACTAATAATAATAATAATAATGATACTACTACTACTAATAATAATAATAATAATAATAATGATACTACTACTAATAATAATAATGATACTACTACTACTACTACTAATAATAATAATAATAATAATAATAATGATACTACTACTAATAATAATAATAATAATAATAATGATACTACTACTACTACTAATAATAATAATAATAATAATAATGATACTACTACTACTACTACTACTACTAATAATAATAATAATAATAATGGTAGTGATGATAATAATAATAATAATAATGATAATAATAATAATAATAATAATAATAATAATAATAATAATAATAATAATAGTAATAATAATAATAATAATAATGATGATAATAATAATAATGATACTACTACTAGAAGAGCATTTATGCAGCTGGAAGTATCCATAGTCTCAATGACTTCCAGATGAACGGCTCTTGAACTCATACAGGTGAACAAAACGGATCTTGCCATGTGGATCAGGAGTGCCACTCCTCGTACCAGGGAAGTGAAGGTGGAGAAACGTAGGAAGCGATCCGAGGTAAGTATTGGTTCCAGGTAGGTAGCGCAGGTTTGTATCTGTGGTCTGATTTCTTTGTCCTTTTCGGGTTGAATCAAGTCAAACGTCTCATTTGTTTGTGTTTCCTCTGCAGGTTTTCGACGCAGGAAGGCGGGTCCTGTGAACCAGGAGGATCGCGCCAGTCGGGATGCAGGTAAGGAACGTGAGGCATGGTCTGCCGGGTTTGCTTCTGTATGTACGTACCGCCATTGTGCGGGCTTTGAGGACTGTCGGATACGTTGAACTCTGTTGTGGACGTAAGTGTAGAATCTTTTTGACTCATTGCAGATGTATCCGAGCACTACTTTGCTGTCTGTGTAGAAGCGGACAGCATCCAGTTTCAGGTCCATCTCATCTTGAATGAGATCTGCCATCTCTGCTCTCAAGACAGCGGCACACAGCTCCAATCGAGGGATGGTAGGTTCGGACAAGGGCGCCAGTTTAGCTTTTCCCATAACGAATCCCACCTCGGTGTGTCCGTCTTCCTGCACTGCTTTCAGATATGCCACAGCACGATGGCCTTGGTTGAGGCGTCCGTGAACACACATAGCTCAGTGTTCACAGCTTTGGAGAGTGAGGAATCGGTGTATGTACGTGGGATGTGGAGCTGTTTTAAGTCTTGAAGCGAGTCTTTCCAGTTTTTCCAGCTACCCAGTTTGTCTTCTGGAAGAGGAGTGTCCCAGTCTGCTTGTTCAAAAGTGAGTTCTCTGAGGATGGCTCTTCCCTGAATTGTGACGGGAGCCAGCAGGCCCAGGGGGTCGAAGACACTGTTGACAGCAGAGAGCACTCCACGTCGGGTGAAAGGTTTGTCCATAGTTGATGCAGAGAAGGTGAATGTGTCAGATGAGATCTCCCAGAGCAGCCCTAGGCTCCGTTGTGTAGGTGAGTTTTCTCCACTGAGATCCAAATCTTTGATCACCTGAGCACAGTCTTCTGGTGAGAATGACTCCATGACTGTCTTCCGGTTCGACACAAACTTGTGCAAACGAAGGTTTGATTCAGCGAGTGAGGACTGAGTTCGCTGTAGAAGGTTGATAGCCTCAGCCTCAGTAGGTAAGGATATCAGTCCATCGTCCACGTAGAAGTGGTTCTCCACAAACTTGACGGTGTCAGCTCCATACTTGCGAGCACCTTCTCTGATGGCACGTCGCAGACCGTAGATGGCTATAGCAGGGGAAGGCCCGTTGCCAAAAACGTGGACCTTCATCCGATACTCAATAACTTCCTTGTTGATGTCGTTGTCCTTGTACCACAAAAAACGCAGGTAGTTGCGATGATCTTCATTCACCGGGAAGCAATGGAACATCTGCTGGATGTCTGCCAGGATTGCGACCTTCTCTTTCCGGAAACGTAGCAGGACCCCGAGGAGGGTATTATTGAGGTCAGGCCCATTGAGGAGCACATCGTTGAGGGAAACACCAAAGTACTGGGCACTGGAATCGAAGACCACCCTGATTTGATTGGGTTTCTGTGGGTGGTAGACGCCAAATGTAGGAAGATACCAGCACTCTTGATCTGGTTTCAAAGGCGGTGCTACCTCGGCGTGTCCATTGGCAAGGATTTTCCCCATGAATTTCACATATTGATCCTGCATTTCAGGCCTTTTCTTCAGGGTCTGTTGCAGGGATGAGAACCGCTTGACAACTTGCTCTTTGTTGTTTGGCAGAGGCTGGCGTGGTTCTCTGAACGGCAGTGGGGCGACCCAACTGTTCTCGTTGTCTCTGAAGACGTGTCTGTCCATGATTTCTAAGAAGATGGTGTCTTCCACTGAAGGAGCAGGCTTGTTGTCGTGCTCAGTTCAGTTGAACACTGTCTGTCCCAGCATCCTCTCAGGAGTTTTGTCAGGCTTATTGAAGTGTGTCCTTGATGTGCATGAAGCTTGGGCAGGGCTCGAAGATTGAAGGCCGTCCGCTGTCGAGCACATGTGTCTTGTATGCATTGACTGTAGGTTTATGCATGCTCCCTAGGCAGACCTCTCCGATTACCACCCACCCTAAGTCTAGACGTTGAGTCAAAGGGAGAGTCATGTGGTCCGTTCACTTGCTGCCTGACCTTGTGAACACGAAGAACATCTCTGCCGAGTAAGATGAGTATCTCCACTTTGGGGTCCAGTTCTGGAATTTGTTGAGTAAGATGACGGAGATGAGGCTGGTGCTGAACTGCGTTTGGGGTCGGAATCTCACTCCGATTGTTTGGAATGTCAGGACTAGGGCTGGGACGACGCGTCGACGTAGTCGACGTAATCGACTACGTCAATACGTCGACTTGCGTAATTGTCGGGTTCTGGTTCTGGGCTTAAATGCTATATTCTGTTCAGCTTGTTTGTAAAGCAAGCCATGCTAACCCGTCGCTAGTTCAAACAGACCGTAGTAGACTTTAAACAACAAAGAGACACGGAGTTCATCATGATCGTTATTTTCTTGCAAGGAGAATGAATGCGAAGTCTCCCCTTAGAGACTCCGAATTCAGACTGCCTTATCTTGCAAGGAGCAGGTCATTTTATTCTTAACAGAAAGGCACACATGTCTGGTTCTCATACAGAATGCAAAGGAGGAGACAGTTTGTGATCCTATCAGAGTCCTAGAAAAGTGGGGTGTTGTTCAGAACGAATCATTAACAGATGTGGCCGTGAGCGACTCAAAACCTGTTTTCGAAAAGTGTCATGGAAATCTGATAAGCAGGGGAGAGACAGAGTACAAGGTTCACACAATCATTAACAGAGCCCAGAGACAGGCTGTAACAGAGTTTACACAGTGATACAAGGTTCATATACAGAATATCCTGTTTTTAACCTTATTCAACATTATGAAAACCTTATTCAGCCCTATCATTCCCTGCTGTTTTTCATAATTTATCACGATACAAACATTCTCTTCTTTATTCAGGTCGTTTTAACTTTCTTTCATATTTTCTAGTTTAACTGTCATTCAACATCGCCGTACAGATCACACATGAATCTCAACTTGGATTAGAGTTTCTCAAATTGGGTTAGGTACTTAGGTTCCAAATATTCCTGAAATCAGTTTGTTAGTCATAGCTTTGAAGCAGGGGAAGACACAACAAACAATCATGTGAGGTCAAGCATCACACATGTTCCTCCTGCCACTGCAGTCGATAGGTCAAGAGTCATTCAGTTCTGGAGTGTCATCAGTCTGATCTGATCGATTTCGCGGTTCTAGGCTTCGTTTATCGTAAGGGATGCGTTTACAAATGTCTCTGATTGATAGTTCAGGGTTTCTTGTCATCTGGGACATTACTGCCCCAGACTGGGTTGTGTGCCTGGACGGGCGTCTCGTTTGGGTCGTCGGGAGGATTTGGTCCCCTCATTCTAAGAGGTAGTGGATCTGAAGAATTCTTTGAGACGTAATATTCACTAACTGAATAACCCCTTTGTAGCCCGGGCTTCCACCACTATCCGTCGTTCGAGGGGAACAATGTCACTTTTCTTTCAATGGCTTTTGTGTATCTCGTTCTGCGATCTTGACAGCAGTTGAGATGCTCAGCAGCACCCCAAATGGCTCAACCCACCGCGGGCTGCGCCAGTGTTCTCCTTCCATCTCGTCGATGAGGATCTGGTCATCAGGTTGTATTCTCGATCCTGTAGGAAACAGAAGGGACTGGCAGATCATTTGTTCTGGCTATTTCCTATTTCCTAAATAGCCATCCACCAGTGTGTTTTCTGTTTCTGCCAAATCTGCTGTCTTTACATATAACGATGAATTGAGTATCAAGGACCCCAATTGAAATATGTACTTTCATGTCACTTGCTTCTGCAAATCTTCTAATAAAGTTTTCAATCAATCAATCAATACTTCCCTATTGTCGTCTACTATGGGTAGTCTAATCTCCCATTTACTATTTCACATTCATTAATTTCATTTATTTCATTCATTTCATTCATTCATTCATTCATATCAAACCCATAGGTCTCAATTTTATTGTCATGTGTGTTTCCATTAGAGAAACACACTCTTCAATGTCCAGGTGTTTGGACACTGTGTTTGATCAATTCGTTCACGAAATGTGCGCCATTATCACTATTTTTTTTTTTTAAATTGTGTGTAATTAGATACGTGAAAATGTGCATTAATCCCTGTCAATCACCTTCCCTGCTTTTTGATACATGTCATTGAAAAGACCATGTATCAAATTAGCTGCTGTTTGTAGAGGCTTTGTGGTAATACAATTTTCCCATCTATTCTATAAACTTTGTCATTCGTCCAAATTCGTATTACTCCCCTGGTCTCTGTTCTGTGGATCAGGAGGGGGTCACACTAAAAATAAAATAGCAGTTTGTCCTCTGTCTCCCTCCCTCTCTCTCTCTCTCTCTCTCTCTCTCTCTCTCTCTCTCTCTCTCTCTCTCTCTCTCTGTCTGTCTGTCTCTCTCTCTCTCTGTGTCTCTCTGTCTGTCTGTCTGTCTCCTGTCTGTCTGTCTGTCTGTCTATTCCTCTCTTTCTGTCTGTCTGTCTCCTGTCTGTCTGTCTATTCCTCGTCTCCTCTCCTCGTCTCCTAGTCTCCTCTACTCCTCTACTAGTCTCCTAGTCTCCTCTCCTTGTCTCCTCTTCTCGTCTCCTAGTCTCCTCTCCTCGTCTCCTCTACTCGTCTCCTAGTCTCCTCTCCTCGTCTCCTCTACTCGTCTCCTAGTCTCCTCTCCTCGTCTCCTCTACTCGTCTCCTAGTCTCCTCTCCTCGTCTCCTCTACTCGTTTCCTAGTCTCCTCGTCTCCTTCTCCTAGTCTCCTAGTCTCCTCTCCTCGTCTCCTCTACTCGTTTCCTAGTCTCCTCGTCTCCTTCTCCTAGTCTCCTAGTCTCCTCTCCTCGTCTCCTCTACTCGTTTCCTAGTCTCCTCGTCTCCTCTCCTAGTCTCCTAGTCTCCTCTCCTCGTCTCCTCTACTCGTTTCCTAGTCTCCTCGTCTCCTCTCCTAGTCTCCTAGTCTCCTCTCCTCGTCTCCTCTACTCGTTTCCTAGTCTCCTCTCCTCGTCTCCTCTACTCGTCTCCTAGTCTCCTCGTCTCCTCTCTTTCTGTCTCTCCTGCTCTGCTCTCTCTCTCTGTCACTTTCTACTGCTTTCTCTCTCTCTCCTGCTTTCTCTCCTTCTCTCTCTCTCCTCACCCTCGTCCTTAAACAACTTTAACATTTCTCTCTCTCTTGCCCTCTTGCCCTGTCTTTTCTTTTATAGCTGAAACCACTTCCCTGTAGTTTAAACACAACCATACACACGTCTGTGATTAGTTGGGTCCTCTCATTTCTCTCTCTGTTCCTCACTCTCACACTCTCTCACACACTCTCTCTTATCTCTTACACACACACATACACTCGCTCTCTCTGTCACACACACACTCCCTCTCTCTGTCTCAAACACACATTCCCTCTCTCTGTCTTAAACACACACACTCTCTCTTATCTCTTACACACACACCACAGCCCCCACCTGTGGTTTTCTCCTCTGCTCTCTCTGTCTATTACTGATCATACAGTAACCCTAATCTTGCACTAATTCTAACACATACACTTTCTAATTCTACACTTTTCTAATTCTCACTTTCAGTCATAGTTTCAGTTCCATTCTTAGTCTGCTGTTTACCTAACACGAAAGGATATACATTTATCTTTCAAAGTGGATTCCTTTCGTATGTCAAACTCCACAGTCTAATTTCCATTAGTCTACTGTTTACATAGCATAAAAAGATATACATCTGTCTTTTAAAGTGGATTCTTTTTGCATGTCAAACAACTCCTATTTTGTACAATTTAGGATAGATAGACTATTCATTTCGATTGCAATCTTTCTTTTTCTATTATAATTCACTTTCATTCATAGTTTCTATTATATTTACCGGTCTTTGTTGCTTATGTCTTGGTCTGGATCTCGTCAGCCGTCCTTTTGGAGGAGAAAGGTTCGACATCTAACGTCACCGGCCTGGAGCGAATTTGACGTTCCAGGACTTTGTCCGGGTTCGCTCGATCCCGGGCTGTTGCAACAGACTTCGGTGTGTCGAATCTTCTTCCCCCATCAGACGACCTTGAGATCCGGCTCAGAAGGACCACGTGTCGGGTTCTGGTTCTGGGCTTAAATGCTATATTCTGTTCAGCTTGTTTGTAAAGCAAGCCATGCTAACCCGTCGCTAGTTCAAACAGACCGTAGTAGACTTTAAACAACAAAGAGACACGGAGTTCATCATGATCGTTATTTTCTTGCAAGGAGAATGAATGCGAAGTCTCCCCTTAGAGACTCCGAATTCAGACTGCCTTATCTTGCAAGGAGCAGGTCATTTTATTCTTAACAGAAAGGCACACATGTCTGGTTCTCATACAGAATGCAAAGGAGGAGACAGTTTGTGATCCTATCAGAGTCCTAGAAAAGTGGGGTGTTGTTCAGAACGAATCATTAACAGATGTGGCCGTGAGCGACTCAAAACCTGTTTTCGAAAAGTGTCATGGAAATCTGATAAGCAGGGGAGAGACAGAGTACAAGGTTCACACAATCATTAACAGAGCCCAGAGACAGGCTGTAACAGAGTTTACACAGTGATACAAGGTTCATATACAGAATATCCTGTTTTTAACCTTATTCAACATTATGAAAACCTTATTCAGCCCTATCAGTAATGTGCGTCGGTGCGTCGCAAATAAAAACAATTAAAAAATGTCTAACTGCAATTGCGGCACTGCGCCGACGTGGTGGCGGGGGCGCTGTTTCGCAAATAAGTTAGCTTTCGTTTTTGCTAGCGAAATAGCTGATAGTATGTTGACTGCTCAAGGAGAATACATATTTGAAAGTACAGAATGCCTGAGAGCCTTATATTGCATTATATTACATTATATTTTGAATGGTCATCTGGTGCCTGAATATTGTGTTTTCCTTTACATAAATAATGACATTTCCACCATAAATGTATGCAGAAAGGGCACAAATTGGTGCATATCAATTCACCAGAATGCAAGAAATTAAGTGTTTGATGTTTAAGGACCCCCAGACAGCCCTGCTTCATGGGTCCCCCCCGATGTCAAACACCACTGGTACCAGTGCCACCTCCGCCTCATTTTGAGCCAGGAAAAACCCTGATGGCCATGTTGGCATTCAAGTTGGCTAAACATAGCAGTGAGTCTGCCCTGTGTCTGGGGCTGTTTGACAGAGGCAGTTACAGTAGTAGTAGTAGTAGTAGTAGCAGGTCGCCGAATTAAAGGTGTCTGTGTTTAATTGCGGGCCCACAGACAGCCCCCATACATCAGCTGATCATTTAAAGGGGCGGCCGTCTGAGTAATGTGCATGTCACACGCTGCTTTGTTTTATAAGAGCAGCAGCTATTACCCAGAGTGCTTTATAAAGACACTGTTAAACAGAGAGAGACAATACAGCCATTATTTTTGGGGAAATTAAGTGATACATTAATCGAACAGTAAAAAATAATAATCGTTAGACTAATCGTTAAATTAGTCGTTAGCAGTGGCGGCTGGTGCAAAACATTTTGGGTGGGGCACAGCAGTGTTTCCTCCAGGATTTGTCACATTAGTGGCGGGGGGGTCCTCTTTCGCGCAGGCAGCGCGCGCAACTTTTCTTTCCGCGTGCACGATTTTTTTCCCGCGTGCACGCGCATAAAACGCACTGGCGCTCAAAACAAAGACGTAATTTCACTTTACCCACGCAATACCCACTTAAACATGTGTGAGGATACGTAATGGCGTTTTGTGACAGAACTTTCACTTTCATTCATGAAATTCACCCCGTCTGTGTTACTGTTTACACAAGTACAATCACAGTGTGACAGTCAGATGGAGCATTCGGTAAACAACAACAGCAAGGTAATGCTATCAGTTGAGTTAAAGAAAAACAGCTCTTACCTTTGAGGCTCTTACCTTTGTTCGTGGTGATTTTAGAGGCAATAGATTATTTTTGCCCCGCGCATACGTTAGGTGCGAGGCTGCTCGGTTAACCCATTAGCGGGAACATTATTAGTTGCACAAAATAGGCTGATTTAATTGACCATGAACATCAGAGACAGACATTACCAATGTTCATTTAAAATACTCCGGAAGCCCGGAAGTCCGGAAAACCGGAAGTCGGAAGTTCTCAGCATAATGCATTGTCTGCAATACAACCGGTTATTCAGGACGCACATTTTTGCGCCCCGGCCTAGAAATAGACACAGCCAATTGGAGCGCTGCTACAGCTCACGTGTAAGCGAAAAGTATTCGGCCTGCCATAGACTGGCATTGACCGGCGCCCCGACTCCTCCCCCTATGTATTTTTAACAGTGAATTTTACACACACACAGATAAAATGTTTATTGTATTGGAGGATTTTTAATGAATGCTGATAGGCGCCGACAGAATATCAGCCGCATTTTGTGAATAAACAATGTTTATTTTTTTTAAAAACGTTTACAAATCGCAACTAGGAAGTGAAGGTGGGGAACTAGGAAGTGAAGGTGGGGGCGGCGCCCCAGCGCCCTCTATCGGCCAGCCGCCACTGGTCGTTAGACTAATCGAAAAAAGAATCGCTAGATTAATCGTTAGAAAAATAGTCGTTTGGGACAGCCCTAGTCAGGACACTCAATGAGTGTTGGGAGAGAGATGTGGACTTTTCCATCCAGTGACTCCATCTGAAGTCCTTCTGCCTTCTTTCCTGATGTTTCTATGATGCCAGAGCATGTTCTGAGACGGTATGGGAAGGTTTCACTCTCCATGCCGAAAAGTTCGAAGAGCTCTGGTCTGGCTAAAGAGCGGTTGCTCTGGTCGTCCATCATTACATAAGCTTTTATAGCTTTATCCATTGATCCTTTGGGATAGATCCTTGCTAAGCAAATCTTTGAGCATGAACGGCCCCACTGTCCTGGACCGCATATTTCTGTGCAGCTTGTGTTGACCTCTATGTCGCTGACTTCAGTGTCGCTGACCTCAGCTTCATCCACTTCAGTTTGTTTAGGTTGCACTTCTTCCTCCCCACCGTTCTCTTGTGACGGTGGAGGAGCCTTGTTGTTTGTTTGAGGCGATGGGCCGGGGTGCATGGCCGCATCGTGTCTAGTGCTGTCGCACTCCGAGCATTTTACGTCGCTCTCGCAGTCTTTGGCAAGATGGGAAGTTGTAGAGCAGCATTTGAAGCATATTCCTTTCTCCTTGAGAAAAGCCTTTCGATCATCGAGGGATTTGTTCCTGAAGGTTTTGCACTTCTTGAGAGGGTGAGGTCTATTGCCATGCAATGGACAGTTCTTGATGGGGTCAACTTGAGATGAGACATCCGTCTTGTTCACGTGGATGGGTTTGTTGCCGTTCTTCCCGTTGTATCTGTCTTGTTTTGTCTGGGTGGTGGAACAGCTTTGGTATATGAAGCTTGGGTCGTTTCGCCTTTTGGCTTCTTGGCTCACAAAGTTGCAGAAATAGTGAAAGGGGGGGAAGCGGCCGTCGTTTTGCTCTTTGTACCGCGTTCTCGATGTCAACCATTTCTCCTGTAGCTGGTATGGAAGCTTTTCCACGATTGGTCCAATTCCGCGGGAAGTATCTAGATAAGTAAGGCCGGTGAGATATCCATCTTCCTTCGCTCCTTGGATCTCCTGAAGCAGGTCCCCAAGTTGGCGTAGCTTTATGGGGTCTTTGGATGAAATCCTGGGGAAGCCGTCTAGTCTCTGGAATAAGGACTTCTCTATGATTTCGGGGGCTGCATAGCACTCACGTAGTCTCTCCCATGCTTTGCTTAAAGCGAGACTGGGGTTGTTAACATGTACTGACCTTATGCGTTTCGCCTGTTCTCCAGATTCCTTTCCGAGCCATCTGGTCATGAGATCCAACTCTTGTATTGCTGTCAGGCTAGCTTCACTGGTTGCGCTGATGAATGATGAGTACCATGCGCAATAATTTTCTGGTTTATCGTCAAACTGGTACAGACCTGAGTTAACAAGGTCTCGTCGTACCAAATACTGTGCTAGAGTCTCTATTGGATTTGGTGTGCTAGCTGGCTGAGTGTGTCGGGGAACGTATGATGGCGTATTTACATTTAAGGTAGGTTGGTACATTCTTTCAGGATGTGTGTATTGTGTCTCAGGATTTGGCTTATTGTAGTTGAGCTGAGACTGTTGTGTGACGCGTCCCACAGGTAGGTTACCTGGTAATGTCCCTGTCACAAAGCTGTCGAGTGATCTGTTATCAAGTGAGTGAACGACAGGCTGTGCCAATGAGTGTTGTGAGGGAGAAGTACTCCTTAGCTCGATTTGATCTTGAACATAGCTATGTGTGCGTTCCATTTTTGTCCTCTCAGATACAGAGTTTTCCGATTTTTCTTCCCTGACTTCAGACGTTAATAACATTGATTGTGCATTTTCCAAGGTTTGTGCTTCTACCATGGCTACCTCTGCTTCTCTTTGGGATGTAAGCACTTCCAACTCGGTATCAAGTCTAGCCTTTTCCATTTTTAATTTTGCTTCCTGGGCTGCGTATGCAGCTCTCACCTTTAACGCCTCTGCTTTGGCCCGGGCCCGGGCCACACTTCCGGAGGACGCTGTATCTTTGCTCCCCACCGACCTCTTGCTTCCGTGGGATGACATCTTATCCAAATCAGATGGTGAAAGTCTGTTTTTTTACTGTGATGTTCTCTCTCTAACATCAAGCTAAACCTTGTCAATAAAGTCCATCAAAGAAAGAGGCGTAGGGTGGCTTTTCAAATCAGGTATATTGAACTGGTAAAAACTGCAAGACAAACAGCACAAAACATGTTTCAACAGGATGTAAACAAACAGTGGTTAGCTAGAAAGTCCACTTTTTGGCCTAACAATCTAGCTACAAAACAATAACTAAAAACATAATATTCCCAACAAATGATGACTAATATATAAAGCTACCAATCCAACACTTGATATTTCGTACTTACAACATTGCCTTGTGTAAATCTGAACATGGATGTTGAATGATGAATGGAGAACAAACATAACGTCTCGGTCTCTCTCTGGCAAAGAACGATCTCCCAATCCGGAAGTAGACTTGCGGTAAACAGGAAGTGATGTCACTACATCAAATATCAACTAAAATATTTATATACATTGTTAACAGTTGTAAATAGTTCGTTTTTAGCAACAAATAAATCTTATCAACTTTACTTCTCTTTATGAACTATACAAATTTTGTTTTTGTTTTTTTTATCAAATATGAACTTTTTAAACTTTTTCTAAAGAAAATAAAGAAAGTGTTGCTGGACAACACAACTACTACTAATAATAATAATGATGATACTACTACTAATACTACTACTAATAATAATAATAATAATAATGATAATGATACTACTACTACTAATAATAATAATAATAATAATGATAATGATACTACTACTACTAATAATAATAATAATGGTAGTGATAATAATAATATTATTATTATTATTAATAATAATAATAACAAATAACATAAAATAATCACCTTTATTTGTATCGCACTTTTCCTGCAAAATTGCAGCTCAAAGTGCATCCACACAGCATAAAAACTATAATATATGATAATAATAATAATAACAATAATAATAATAATAATAATAATAATAATAATAATATAAGATTGCAACACACGTGAAGCCGTTATAGCGTAAAAAACCAAGAGAATGTAGTAAACATCACAAACACATGGGTGGATTTTTCATTTTTTATTATTATGTAAAAAAAAACTAAAACACTAATCATTTTCACCTACAATGAATAAGGACAACATTGTAACAGAGAAGAAACAGCATTTCACTTTTAGGAATAAAAGGGACATGTGAATAAAGACTAAAGGATGGAAAGCAACAGAGGTAGAATAAGGAACAGAACAAATTAAAATCTGTATTTACCTTTAAATCAAATACAATCAAAACCTTTGATTCACGTTGTAAAGAAAGTTAATATGAAACATACAATAAACGTACAGAGATACTTCAGGGAACGGGTGCGGAGGGAAGCAGTAATGACATCAACATGAAAGTCAATATACAAGACGCATACATGTATTCATGAATCTTGAACACAAAGGCAGAAAAGGTCTATTTACAACACTGAGTCTGAACATATCTGTGTGTAATATCTTCTGTGTGTGTGTGTGTGTGTGTGTGTGTCTGTGTGTCATATCTGTGTGTAATACCTTCCGTGTCTCTGTGGTGTGTGTGTACAGTCTTACAAGCTACTATAGATACAGTCATGTGAATATTTAGTTATTTTTTTAAAGAAATATGGACATGGACGTCTTTCAAACAATATCTATATCGATAACGGCGATGTAATTGAACCAAAATCAATGAAAATGTCAGACATCTCCTAACTGTCATCTCCTAACTGTCATGTCAGACATGTCCTAACTGTCTACCAGTGTTTGACCAACGGGGACTCCTCCATGCAGAACTCCTTCAGCTGTGGGATGTTTGAGGGGTGTCTTTAAGATTAAGATGGAATGGCTGATTTCTAATTGTTCTGAGATCTTTTTAAATCCCTTCCCAGACCCGTACGCAGCTACAGCAATGGGATTGTTGTTGATTGGAGGCTCACAGCGTTGAACGTCTGGACTTTATTCGGTTGTTATGTCTGACGTCAAACGTGACGTTTAGCAATTTCCGGGTCCAAACCAGAAATTCCCCGCACCAGAGTACCAGTGTACTACAGCGGTAGAATGACAGTTCAATCGTTTTTTTAGACTCCGATCTATTCATACAACAAGGGACACAGCACTTTCCCGTTTTCCCCATATTGTCAGCGTCTTTGAGCCTCGGAAAAGCGCTATACAAATATAATGAATTATTATTATTACTGCGGCATTTCGAAGAGAGCGCCTGAAGAGAACGTTGGACCCGGAAACACGTCACGACCTAACAACCGAATTGCCTCTGTTTGATTTGGTGTATAATTAAGCAATATCACACGAGAGGGAGTGCTGTTATACTGAATATCAGCACGGCTGTGATTCGGTCGTAGGTACGAGGCCGCAGGCACACAAACCTTTTTAGACCTCTTTGAATATATATATATATAGACCTTTTAGACCTATTCGCGACACCATATGATAGCTTTTTGTCATCCTGCCGTAGCTTCGTTCGCCGATAATTTCTCCCGGGGGCAGCCAATTGGCATTTCTTTGGTTCCAGCTTGATTAATTTCCACGTAAATAGATGTGGTCGGACTGATTTCCTTGCAGGACAAGCTAATAATTTTTTTTAGACCTAATACCTGAAACTTTGGGCCTTTTTAGGCCTTGTAAATCGGATCGCTGGATTTTAGACTTAAAGGCTTTTTAAGACCAGCGCGGGAACCCTGAAGAAGGGACACAAGGTCACTACACTATTGTTAGAGTGCAAAAAACCAGCATCCGCACACTAATTCAGTTCCAGCACCTCAGCTAAGTCTGATCACAGGTGAGCGGTGGTAATTTCACTATTTTCACTACAATATTGTTAAAATGAAGATCATATTTCCATTTGTTTATGTTGAAAAAGACAACGGTTTGCATCGTTTTCACACGACTGTGCACTTTGATGTCTACAGTATGCCTGCGCGGCTCTGCCAGCAGTTCAGTCCACGGCTCATGATGTAGTAGAATGGTTGTTGTTGTTGTTGTGGTATGAATAATAATAATAATAAATAATAATAATAACTTTTGATTTGTATAGCACTTTTCCTGCAAACTTTTCCTTTGCAGCTCGAAGTGCTCCAATCATTATATAATCATAACTTAATTATTTAGTCATGACTGAAGTGTTGCATGTTGCATAAATGACATGCTGCATGTTGCATGGATAATGTGCAGCATGTTGCATGGAAAATGTGCAGCATGTTGCATGGATAATGTGCAGCATGTTGCATGGATGACGTGGCTGCGATTCTCAGGCAGCGTTTCCCTTTTGCGACCCCCACCTGCTGTGACCCCCCCCCCCCCCCCCCCCCCCCGCCTTTGAGCTCAGCCAATCGCAGCCATTATCCCCCCCCCCCCCCCCCCCCCCCGCATGTTTGACCCTTTTTGACCTTTGACCTTTCTATCTCTCCAGGCTGTAGAACTTCAGACTGCGGTCCATCCCGGTGGAGGTGAGGAAGTGTGCGTGCTCCCCGAAGGCCACCCCGGTCACCACCCCGCTGTGCTCTGCATGACCACAAACAACAGACAGGGTCAAAGGTTAACCCACGAAATCGAGATTTGATCACCTCAGGGTTCAATAGTTCAATAGCTAGAGAGACCTGTCAGTAACACTTCTCTTCAGAGAGAGAGAGAGAGAGAGAGAGAGAGAGAGAGATAGGTTTAAGAGCTAGTCCAGGTGAGTGATCTTACCTGTGAAGTTGAGGACCTCAGACCACTGCTTGCAGATGTAGACTCTGATGTCTGTCCCCCCCACGGCCAGGTACGTCCCACTCTGGTCAAACACCAGCGACTTCACCTGAGAGACACAGACCGGCTCAGGAGTTCAGTTTAACGCATCAGTGTTAGGTGTGAATACAGGTGAGTGCGTGTGTGTTTCTAATGTGTTTGTCTGTGTGTGTGTGTGCGTTGTGTGTGCGTGTTTCTGTGTGTGTGTGTGTGTGTGTGTGTGTCTTTCTGTGTTTCTGTGTCTTTCTGTGTGTGTGTGTGTGTGTGTGTGTGCGTGTGTTTCTGTCTGTGTGTGTGTGTGTGTGTGTGTGTGTGTGTGTCTTTCTGTGTCTTTCTGTGTCTTTCTGTGTGTGTGTGTGTGTGTGTGTGTGTGTGTGTGTGTGTGTGTGCGTGTGTGTGTGCGTGTGTGTGTGTGTCTTTCTGTGTCTTTCTGTGTCTTTCTGTGTGTGTGCGTGTGTGTGTGCGTGTGTGTGTGTGTCTTTCTGTGTCTTTCTGTGTCTTTCTGTGTCTGTGTGTGTGTGTGTGTGTGTGTGTGTGTTTCTGTGTGTGTGTGTGTGTGTGTGTGTGTGTGTGTGGTTCATATACCTCATAGTTGTTGTCTAAGGTGATGGTCTTGAAGTTCTTGAGCTTCCTCAGATCCCACAGCTTCACAGAGCTGTCCTGGGCCCCTACACACACACACACACACACACAGACACACACACACACACACACACACAGACACACACACACACACACACAGAGCCTGGTCAGTACAACACACACACACACACACACACACACACACACACACACAGAGCCTGGTCAGTACAACACACACACACACACACACACACACACACACACACACACACACACACACACACACACAGAGCCTGGTCAGTACAACACACACACACACACACACACACACACACACACACACACAGAGCCTGGTCAGTACAACACACACACACACACACACACACACACACACACACACAGACACACACAGAGAGCTGTCCTGGGCCCCTACACACACAGAGCCTGGTCAGTACAACACACACACACACACACACACACACACACACACACACACACAGAGAGCTGTCCTGGGCCCCTACACACACAGAGCCTGGTCAGTACAACACACACACACACACACACACACACATACACACACACACACACAGACACACACACACAGAGCCTGGTCAGTACAACACACACACACACACACACACACACACACACACACACACACACACACACACACACAGAGCTGTCCTGGGCCCCTACACACACAGAGCCTGGTCAGTACAACACACACACACACACACACACACACACACACACACACACACACACACAGAGAGCTGTCCTGGGCCCCTACACACACAGAGCCTGGTCAGTACAACACACACACACACACACACACACACACACACAGAGCTGTCCTGGGCCCCTACACACACAGAGCCTGGTCAGTACAACACACACACACACACACACACACACACACACACACACACACACACACACACACACACACAGAGCTGTCCTGGGCCCCTACACACACAGAGCCTGGTCAGTACAACACACACACACACACACACACACACACACACACACACACACACACAGAGAGCTGTCCTGGGCCCCTACACACACAGAGCCTGGTCAGTACAACACACACACACACACACACACACACACAGAGAGAGCTGTCCTGGGCCCCTACACACACAGAGCCTGGTCAGTACAGGACAACACACACACACACACACACACACACACACAGAGAGCTGTCCTGGGCCCCTACACACACAGAGCCTGGTCAGTACAGGACAACACACACACACACACACACACACTCACACTCACCCCCCCCACACACACACACTCACCCACACACACACACACACCCCCCCCCCCCCCCCCCACACACCTGTGGCCAGGTAGTATCCGTTCTCAGAGAAGGCGATGGAGGTGACGGGTCCGGCGTGCCCGGGGAAGTTGGCCACGTTGGTGCGTTCCTTCAAGTCCCAGATCTTGATCTGAGAGTCGGCCGTGCCCGTCCCGAAGATCAGCCCGTCAGGGTGGAACTGGGCGCACGTGAGAGCTGGGGGGAGGGAGGGAGGGAGGGGGAGGGAGGGAGGGAGGGGAGGAGGGGAGGAGGGGAGGAGGGAAGGAGGGGGATAATGAGTTAAATTACAGACCGTTTGAAATGCATCCATGTACTCTCTCTACCTCTCTGTCTGTCCCTCCCCCTCTCTCCCTCTCTCTCTCTCTCCCTCCCTCTCTGTCTGTCTACCTCTCCCTCTCTCTGTCTACCTCTCTCTCTCTCTCCCTTTACCTCTCCCTCTCTCTACCTCCCCCTCTCTACCTCTCCCTCTCTCTCTATCTGTCCCTCTC
>NC_137676.1:72951274-72976274 GCF_963989245.1 Nansenia antarctica
GTCTCCAGACCTGAACCCAATAGAAAATCTTTGGAGGGAGCTGAAAGTCTGTGTTGCCCAGCGACAGCCCCGAAACCTGAAGGATCTGGAGAAGATCTGTATGGAGGAGTGGGCCCAAATCCCTGCTGCAGTGTGTGCAAACCTGGTCAAGAACTACAGGAAACGTCTGATCTCTGTAATTGCAAACAAAGGTTTATTTACCAAATATTAAGTTCTGTTTTTCTGATGTATCAAATACTTATTTCATGCAATAAAATGTAAATTAATTACTTTAAAATCATACAATTCGATTTTCTGGATTTTTTTTATTTGTATTCTGTCTCTCACAGTTGAAGTGTACCTATGATAAAAACTACAGACCTCTACATTCTTTCTAAGTGGGAAAACGTGCAAAATCAGCAGTGTATCAAATACTTGTTCTCACCTGGGAGGGGTGGTAGATGACAGGTGTGTTTGTTTGTGTGTGTGTGTGTGTGTGTGTGTGTGTGTGTGTGTGTATATATATGTCACCTGGGAGGGGTGGTAGATGACAGGTGTGTGTGTGTGTGTGTGTGTGTGTGTGTGTGTGTGTGTACACACCTGGGAGGGGTGGTAGATGACAGGTGTGTGTGTGTGTGTGTGTGTGTGTGTGTGTGTGTGTGTGTGTGTGTGTGTGTGTGTGTGTGCGCGTACCTGGGAGGGGTGGTAGATGACAGGTGTGTGTGTGTGTGTGTGTGTGTGTGTGTGTGTGCGTGTGTGTGTGCGTGCGTACCTGGGAGGGGTGGTAGATGACAGGTGTGTGTGTGTGTGTGTGTGTGTGTGTGTGTGTGTGTGTGCGTACCTGGGAGGGGTGGTAGATGACAGGTGTGTGTGTGTGTGTGTGTGTGTGTGTGTGTGTGTGTGTGTGTGTGTGTGTGTGTGTGTGTGTGTGTGTGTGTGCGTACCTGGGAGGGGTGGTAGATGACGGCGGTGACCTTCTTGGTGTGTCCCTTCAGCGTGGCCACGATCTGCTCCTCCCTCTTATCAAACACCACCACGCTCTTATCAGCCCCGCCTGTAGGGGGCGACACAGAGACATGAGACAGAGATGTCAGGATGGGTGAGAGAGAGAGGAGGATAGAGACAGTAGAGATATGACAGGAAGGATGGGTGAGAGAGAGAGGAGGATAGAGACAGACAGAGATATGACAGGAAGGATGGGTGAGAGAGAGAGGAGGATAGAGACAGTAGAGATATGACAGGAAGGATGGGTGAGAGAGAGAGGAGGATAGAGACAGACAGAGATATGACAGGAAGGATGGGTGAGAGAGAGAGGAGGATAGAGACAGACAGAGATATGACAGGAAGGATGGGTGAGAGAGAGAGGAGGATAGAGACAGTAGAGACTGACAGGAAGGATGGGTGAGAGAGAGAGGAGGATAGAGACAGACAGAGATATGACAGGAAGGATGGGTGAGAGAGAGAGGAGGATAGAGACAGCGCGGTGGTCACAGGGCTTTTGAACAACGGCACATTAACACTAGAACAGCCGTGCCTTTTTTACCTACTACTACCGCCTCTGGGGTCAAATAATAATAATAATAATAATAATAATAATAATAATAATAATAATAATAACAACTTTTTATTTGTATCGCGCTTTTCCTGCAAACGTTGCAGCTCAAAGTGCTCCAATCATTATATAATCTTAATTTAATTATTTTGTTATTTAAAGGCAATATTAAAAAGATGGGTTTTTAGTCTTGACTTCAACATACATGTATGTGCTGAGGTTGTATCCCTAATGTAAACTGGCAGTGAGACACAATCTGGGTGCATAAAATGAGAATGCAGCCTCACCAAATCTCTTCTTTTGTACATGTGGTACACAGAGAGAACCAGCGTCAGAAGACCTGAGAGCTCTATTGGGCTGATATGCTAGCAGAAGGTCTTTCAGATATTCTGGTGCTTCACAATGTTCAAGCTGCTATTTACACACAACGACCACTAGTTGGCGCGTCTTGTAAACTAGCCTGCCTCCTACACAGAAAAACAAAATAGCTTCATACCAGCTTATCCTGATGTGATTTAGAAAATATAAGGATACCGGGTGGTAGAACACACATATCTAGGAAAAGTCATGAAAGGAGGGTCCTGGAATAGGCTAGGTGCACGATCTCCACTACTTCCTGAAAGGCACCTTGCATGACCATATCCTGTCTCACTCTATTGGTTTAATTGATTAATCAGCTGTGTGGTAAACTGTTGGAACACACAGATCGAGTGCAAAGATATAACATGTTTCTTTACTAGGGATGTCCCGATCCGATACTGAGATCGGATATCGACCCGATATTGGTCCTGAATGCTGGATCGGAGATCGGACCAGAAAAAAAAAAGGCTCCGATCCGCGTGCCCGATCCGCGTCTGTGTTACGTCTGTGTTTACGACAGTTTGGGCTTTACGACATGTGCCGTATTACGTTTTGTGTTACACTCGTGTTTGATTAAATGGAGTTGCCAGCTCCGACTACAAGCTCTGAGTTCGACTCCGTTATTGAACATAACATTGGCGAGATGCGAGAGAAACTCCCCCCAGACAGCAAAATTGCAAAAGCAATAACGGAGAAATTGGTTCGGTTTATTGTGCTCGACGACCAACCACTTTCGGTGGTAGAGAATGTGGGGTTTCGGAGTTTAATTGAACACCTAGAGCCGCGTTATACTTTGCCCAGTCGGCATTATATAACCGAAAATGCCATCCCGAAAATGCACAATGAAGTGTGTGAGTTCCTCGCCAAACTATTGGAGAATGTCGATGCTATTAGCTTCACAACGGACATTTGGAGCTCAGACGTGTGTCCAATGTCGTTGTTGAGTCTCACAGCACACTGGATAGACTCTGATTTTACTTTCAAGAAAGCGGTGCTGCATGCCCGTGAGTTCCGTGGCTCACACACTGGGGATTCCATTAAGGCAGCCATGGAGGAGATGCTGCTCGAATGGAAAATTAACAAAAGCAAAGTCCATGTCGTTTTAAGAGAGGTGGTCACTGAGTACTGCAGAGTACTATTTTTGTTGCTTTAATAAAGGCTGGCAGTCTTTAATTTAACTGTTGTTGGTGTGGACTATATACTGGGGAGGTATTTGAATGAATGAATGAATGAATGGTCTTTATTGTCATTGCTACAGTACAGGTACCAAACAACGAAATTTAGGAGGGGTGGCTCCCCTGGTGTTAGGAAAAAAAAAATAAAAAAAATTCAGGGGTCAAAAGATTTATACAAATATCGGATCGGTATCGGTATCGCCGATACCCGAAGACCAGGTATCGGTATCGGTAGTGAAAAAGTGGGATCGGGACATCCCTATTCTTTACTCACAGGGGTCAAATTACCCCACCCATGGCTGTTCTTTTTTATTTTCTATTTTTTTTTTTTTATTGAGTTTCAAATGTTTGCATACACACACAAAACAGAAACTGTCACGTCACAAAACAAACAACAACAGTAAGAAATAAATTATTACATAAAACACAAGCACTCAACACCGTACACCCTCACAATTATTGCGTATCTTGACCAGAAAGAAACATCACAAGAGATTCCCAAACTTTTTCAAACTCCTTTGCCATCCCCCTCATCATATACGTCATCTTCTCCAACACAACACAGGATGTGTAACAGAAAGGATGGGTGACAGAGAGAGGAGGATATAGACAGTATAGATTGACAGGAATGATGGGTGAGAGAGAGGAGGGATGACAGGAAGGATGGGTGAGAGAGAGGAGAGATGACAGGAAGGATGGGTGAGAGAGAGAGAGGAGGATATAGACAGTATAGATTGACAGGAATGATGGGTGAGAAAGAGAGAGGAGGATAGAGACAGTAGAGATTGACAGGAAGGATGGGTTAGAGAGAGAGAGGAGGATGGAGACAGTAGAGATTGACAGGAAGGATGGGTGAGAGAGAGGAGGGATGACAGGAAGGATGGGTGAGAGAGAGAGAGGAGGATAGAGACAGTAGAGTCGATCTATCTCCCTCACCCACAAATTAGATGAAGGCGTATCCATCTTTTTCAAATATAAAGCTATCAACCTCCTGCCCTGTAAGAGTGTAGCCCATGGCTGTTCTAGTGTTAATGATCCCACCCATGGCTGTTCTGGTGTTAATGACCCCACCCAGGGCTGTTCTGGTGTTAATGACCCCACCCATGGCTGTTCTAGTGTTAATGACCCCACCCATGGCTGTTCTAGTGTTAATGACCCCCACCCACGGCTGTTCTAGTGTTAATGACCCCACCCACGGCTGTTCTAGTGTTAATGACCCCCACCCACGGCTGTTCTAGTGTTAATGACCCCACCCACGGCTGTTCTAGTGTTAATGACCCCACCCATGGCTGTTCTAGTGTTAATGACCCCACCCATGGCTGTTCTAGTGTTAATGACCCCACCCATGGCTGTTCTAGTGTTAATGACCCCACCCATGACTGTTCTAGTGTTAATGACCCCACCCATGGCTGTTCTAGTGTTAATGACCCCACCCATGGCTGTTCTAGTGTTAATGACCCCACCCATGGCTGTTCTAGTGCTAATGACCCCACCCATGGCTGTTCTAGTGTTAATGACTGTTAGGGTTAGACGACAATGACCCCACCCATGGCTGTTCTAGTGTTAATGACCCCACCCATGGCTGTTCTAGTGTTAATGACCCAAACCATGGCTGTTCTAGTGTTAACGTAACACACTGAACAAAGACAGAGAAAGTGTTGATTGACTGTTTATTTAAGAAATGGCTGATGGAAAGCTGCTAGTTTCTGCTCTGACGCCCTCAGGAGCCCTCAGGGGAGGAAGGAAGTGTGAGGTGATACAATAATAAGATAACAATAAGCTGTGCGTGTGTGTGTGTGTGTGTGTGTGTGAGAGAGAGACAGGCTCATTGTAATGCATGGAATGGTGCTATTCCTCATTCCATTCCATGTGTGTGTGTGTGTGCGCGCCTGTGTGTGCGTGTGTGTGTATGTGTGCGTGCGCCTGTGTGCTGCGTGTGTGTGCGTGCGTGTCTGTGTGTGTGTTTTACTACAATGGGCAGTAGCCAGGGAGTGAGAGGGTTAACAGGAAACAGGAAGTGAAGGGTTAACAGGAACAGGAAGTGAGTCTCACCCGTGAGGACCTTGTCTGTGTCGGAGGGGCAGAGGTCCAGACACAGGATCCCTGGAACACTGGCGCTGTGGAGGCCCTGCCATGGACACACACATTACAGACACACACACACACACACACACACACACACACACGTTAGCAGCATGCACACACACACACACACACACACACACACACACATTAGCAGCATGCACACACACACTCTCACCACACGCGCGCACACACACGCACGCACACACACACACATATTAGCAGCACGCCCACATGCACACGCACACCACGCATGCACACACATTAGCAACACACACACGCACACATTAGCAGCGCACACACACACAGACACACACAGACACACACAGACACACACACACACGCACACACACACACACACACACACACACACACACACACACACACACTCTACTCACAGCGTGTGTGGCCACTTGTCTGTATTTGCTGAGGTCCTCTGACCGGACCAACTCTTCCGGAACAGTCTTTCCTCTCTGAGAGGAAGACACAGGAGTAGAAGGTGAGCTTCTAATATCCTCAGTATTACAGTTCATATAAACAGGTCATATTCTGAAAAGACCCGACAAATGAAAAATAACTTCTTCTTTTTTTATCTAACGGTTACCTTCTTTCTCTCTGTGGTGAGGACTGTCGCCTTGTCTTGCAGCTGAGGAGAGGGAAGAGGTGTTGTTGTGAGTATTCAGTTTATTATTTGTAATATATATATATATATATGTTTTTAGGGAATTTCTGCTTTATTGGGATAGAGACAGTAGAGATTGACAGGAAGGATGGGTGAGAGAGAGAGGAGGGGTGACAGGAAGGATGGGTGGGTGAGAGAGAGAGAGAGGAGGGATGACAGGAAGGATGGGTGAGAGAGAGAGAGGAGGGATGACAGGAAGGATGGGTGGGTGAGAGAGAGGAGGGATGACAGGAAGGATGGGTGGGTGAGAGAGAGAGAGAGAGGAGGGATGACAGGAAGGATGGGTGAGAGAGAGAGAGGAGGGATGACAGGAAGGATGGGTGGGTGAGAGAGAGAGAGAGAGGAGGGATGACAGGAAGGATAGGTGAGGGAGAGAGAGGAGGGGTGACAGGAAGGAGGGGTGAGAGAGAGAGAGGAGGGGTGACAGGAAGGAGGGGTGAGAGAGAGAGAGGAGGGGTGACAGGAAGGATGGGTGAGAGAGAGAGAGAGAGGAGGATAGAGACAGTAGAGATTGACAGGAAGGATGGGTGAGAGAGAGAGAGGAGAATAGAGACAGTAGAGATATGACAGGAATGATGGGTGAGAGAGAGAGAGGAGGATAGAGGCAGTAGAGATTGACAGGAAGGATGGGTGTAGAGAGAGGAGGGATGACATGCAGGATATGTCGATGGCCGGAATCGAAACAGCGACCTTGCGATGTGGTATGTGTGTTTGTCTGCTACGCCACTAAGCGCCCCGAATATTCCGTTTCTATGCAGAGTGTTAAGATTGAACGATAACATGATGATGAAAATGCATTTATTTATTCATTCACTCACAAAGGTACCCCAACCGATTTTGGCTTATATAATAATATATGTAAAAGGCAACTAAAAAAAGAAAACTGTCTCGCTTTCTGTCTTTGTTATTTTAGGATTAAATCAGAAAGAAATACTCAACCCTTTTTTGGAGGGTTATCTTTCTAACTTTCTATCTTTTCATCCATCATGACTGTGGCCACAAGCAGTGAGCGTACATGCAGCATGGTTGAGGGCTACTATACGGGCGGCTGTGGCCCAGGAGGTAGAGCCGCCGTCTAATGATCGCAAGGTCGGCGGTTTGAGCCCCGGCTGGCCACGTGTCGAGGTGTCCTTAGGCAAGACACTGAACCCCAGATTGTGAGGTGAGCGTGAGGTGATGGTCTCCGTGGTAACACACTGAGGTGTGTGTGTGTAGGAGGTGTGTGTAGGAGGTGAGTGTGTGTGTGTGTGTGTGTAGGAGGTGTGTGTGTAGGAGGTGAGTGTGTGTAGGAGGTGTGTGTGAGTGTGTGAGTGTGTATGAGTGTGTGAGTGTGTGAGTGTGAGTGTGAGTGTGTATCTGTATCTGTATCTGTGTCTCTGTGTCTCTGTGTGTGTGTGTAGGAGGTGTGTGTGTGTGTGTGTGTGTGTGTGTGTGAGGTGAGCGTTACCTTCTGGACGATCTCCGGGGTCATCCCCACCTGCTCGCTGACCTCCATGGGCTCCCCCGCCCCGGCCTGAGAGAAGACCAACACAACACCTCACTACACCTGAGCTGGAGGTAGCAACACACCTGGGGGGTGTTCCATTAACGTCACCCAAGGAAAACCCAGGCTTATTTTTGATACATTTCGCGAGACTTCTATAAAAAAACAATATCCAGGTTTATTTTGAGAAGTCAGTCTCACAAGATTTATCAAACTAAGCCTGTATTTTTCCTTTAGCGACGTTGATGGAATACCCCCCAGGCGTTGATGGAAGTTAGCTTGTTATTGTCATTGATGTTGCAATGTATTGATTGACAACTGGTTTTGAACCAATCGGTGACTGACAACTGGGCTTTGAACCAATCACTGACCGCGACAGAGGGCTGTGAAGCGACTGCCTGGGACACCACAAGCCCCGCCTGCGGCTTCAGGGTGGCCAGAGCTACGGGGAGAGAGAAGGGTCAAACAAGGAGGGTTAGAGACGGCAAGGAATGACGAGGGAGAGTCCCTGAGCCACGAGGACGGTGTCAACAAGAAGGAAGTGTGTGTGTGTGTGCGTGTGTGTGTGAGTGTGTGTGTGTGTGTGTGTGTGTGAGTGTGTGTGTGTGTGTGTGTGGAGAAGGAGGTGTTATGTGTATCCTTAATAATAATAATAATAATAATGCATTTTATTTATAAAAGCACTTTACATATAAAATCTCAGAGTGCTTACAACACAGTAGATAAAGCAATAAAAACATTCAATTAAAAGGCTAAAAAAAGGCTCTATTAAAAAGGTGGGTTTTAAGGCCCCGTTTAAAAGCATCCACAGACTGTGGTGCCCTTAGGTGGTCAGGGAGAGCATTCCACAGCCTGGGAGCAGCCGAGCAGAAGGCCCGATCTCCCATCGTGCGGAGCTTGGTCCTGGGGGTCTTGAGGAGGTTGGTGGCAGTAGAACGGAGGGTGCGTGAGGAGGTCTGAGGGGTATGGAGGAGTTCCTTGAGGTAGGGGGGGGCAGTTCCATGGATGCACTGGTGGGTGAGGAGGGAGACCTTGAATTCAATTCTGAGGGAGACGGGGAGCCAGTGAAGTGATTTGAGGATGGGGGTGATGTGATCATATTTGCGCACCCTCATCAGGATCCTAGCAGCGCTGTTCTGGATGTATTGAAGTTTCTGGAGGCAGCTGCTAGGAATCCCGATGAGGAGTGCGTTGCAGTAGTCCAGTCTGGAGGAGACAAAGGCGTGGATGAGCTTCTCTGCATCTGCCAGAGTGAGTGCAGGACGGAGTTTGGCAATGTTCCTTAAGTGAAAAAAAGCTGTTTTGGAAATATGTTTAATGTGGGTCTCGTAGGTGAGGTGAGGGTCCATTTTGACACCCAGGTTGGTAACAGAAGAGGAGAGGGGAATGTTCTGGCCAGAGAAGGTGATGCTGGTGATGGTGGATGTCCTTAAGTGTTCAGTGCTGCTTAGCCCCGAAATATTTGATTCCCTGTTTATATAATATAATTTGTGGAACCAAATAAAGTATTCAAATGTGTGTCTCACCCTCCCTGGCGGCAGTGACCTCCTTGGTGTGTGTGTGTGTGTGTGTGTGTGTGTGAGTGTGTGAGTGAGTGAGTGAGTGCATATGCGTGTGTGTGTGTTGTACCCTCCCTGGCGATGACCTCCTTGGTGTGTGTGTGTGTGTGAGTGTGTGAGTGCGTATGCATGTCTGTGTGTGTGTGTGTGTGTGTCTGACTGCCTGTGTGTGTGTGTGTGTGTGTGTGTGCGTGCGTGCGTGCGAGCGTGTGTGTGTCGTACCCTCCCTGGCGGCGGTGACCTCCTTGGTGAGCCTGGCGATGACCCTGCATGCGGCGTCGTGCTGGTACAGCGCATGGGACAGCTCCTGACGCGTCGTCTGCAGCTGCTGCCGCAGCGTGAAGCTGTGCAGCATCACCGCATCCTGGAGAGGACGGGGGGGGTTAGCAAGGGAGGGAGGGAGGGTGGGAGAGAGGGTGGGTGGGTGGGAGAGAGGGTGGGTGGGTGGGAGGGGTGTGAGCGTGAGCGTGTTTTAGCCAGGGAGAGAGCTTGTGTGTGTGTGTGTGTGTGTGTGTGTGTGTGTGTGTGTGTGTTGCTCTGTTTCAGCTGTGTGGTGAATGTTAGCTGTGTGGTGAAGCTTGTAGCTTGTATCCAAATAAATAAATTAATTAATTAATGAATTAATTAAAATAGTTCTAGCTTAGCTTTCTGATGTCAAGACTATACGTGAGCCCTGATCTAGCTCTGTCTACCATCACCCCAGACTTTGAAACAGGAAATCAGGAGTAAAGCACATCCCCAATTATCTCATTAGCTTCCGCAAAATGCCTGTTGAGTGACAGCTGGTTTAGGAGAGATTATCATGTGGTGCCAGCTGGTCCACAGAGCCAGACAAGCAGCAAATGCCAAGGCTCGAAAATGCAAAGTTGAAGTAACTTGAAGTAACTTGAAGTACCCACTTGATATAACAAATAACAGTTTTAGGATCACTAAATACTTAGTCATTTGTGAATTGTATTCACTGTATCGTCTGCCGTCCTGCTCCGTAGGCTACTGGGTAAGTGACATGGCTTGTAATGAAACTGTCGTTTTAGGACGTGTTCAAAAGCAAGGACTGTGTGATCATCTAGTTATGGGTAGTTATGTGTTTTTAGCGTGTTGGTGTTCTATCAGCATGTTGTGATGTTATAAACATGCGGTTAGACGTTGGTAGCGATGTGCCTTCTTGGCTGCTAGCTGTTAGCAGCTGTTGTACTCAGAGTGAGTTTCTCCCATTCTCTGTTTGAGGTGTACCAACATTCAAATACGTCTATCGTCTTCAACTTTTTTCCAATTTCAATGTATCACACATCATTTGAAAGCTGACAATCTGCCGTTTCAGAATATAATGACCTCGGCTACTGGTTATTCAAAACACCAGCTTCATTTAATTAATCAGGATCAGTTTGCTATTGTTAGAGTAATGTGCTCTATGTTTAAAAAAAAGTAATAATCATGGTGATATGTACATTGTGTAAGTGTTTACTAGCCCATTTTTGAGAAATAAATCTGCTTGGTTTGAATTCTATAAAAGTGGGTCGTGACTTAATGACCATGGGAAAATGTAGGTCCCAAAGCCAGACCAGTTGAGAACCAGTGTGTGTGTGTGTGTGTCTGTGTGTGTGTGTGCCTGTGTGTGTGTGTGTGTGTGTGTGTGTGTGTGTGTGTCTGTGTCTGTGTCTGTGTGTGTGTGTGTGTGTGTGTGTGTGTGTGTGTGTGTGTGTGTGTGTGTGTGTGTGTGTGTGTAGACTGAGACTCACCCACTCGTCCTGCAGGGACTTGAGGATGGCAGGGATGCTGGTGGCAGAGGGAGCCTTGGGCCTGATAGGGTGGGAGACTAGGGGAGAGAGAGAGAGAGAGAGAGAGAGAGAGAGAGAGAGAGAGAGAGAGAGAGAGAGACAGAGAGAGAGAGAGAGAGAGAGAGAGAGAGAGACAGGAGGTTAATGTCTTAGGTCTGATGTGGTGAGACACTGAGAGAGAGAGGGGACAGGGAGTTAATGATCAAGCATTGTCCATTTCAATGCCATCACATAGTGACACATGTGTATATAAAACGGGTCTATTTGACCCCGTCAAAGCTACCTACTCATACAGTGACCGCTCATATCGATCATAGTGGGCACACATAAGAAAGCCTGTAGTCTGAAATCAACTTCCCTCCTCGGGATGAGGGTTGATGACGCACACAATGTCGTGAGCTTAGAATGATAAGGTTCTATCTTAGAATGATAAGGTTCTATCTTAGAATGATAAGGTTCTATCTCCGTTTAGGGCAGTTCAGAGATATTGAGCGTCCTACGCACTGGCCGCTAGTGCATGCTGCCCACCGGGGCCGGGGTTCGTATCCCGGCTCGCCAGATCCAGAATATGGCCGAGGCACACGGGAAGCGGCATATTGGCCGGCCGCTTCCGAGGGGGGGTATAGGAGTATTTCTGGACTAGGATCCGTCGCGCAACACCGCCCCCTGGGGTGCCGGAATAACGGTACTGGGCTCGAGGAGCCAGTCAGCCTAGTCTGCCTGGCGCCCTCCTCTGGGACTGCCGGCCACGGGGTCGGGCGGCGGATCCAATGCAATAGGCAGGGGATAATTGGATGCTAAGTTGGGTTAAATTGGCTACCAAATTGGGTGAAAAAGGGAAAAAATCTGAAAAACAAATAAAAAAAAAAAAAGAGATATTGAGCGTCAAAGTTTTTACATTCCATTATGTTCTGTGAGATGGAACCTTTGTGTTTTATGAATTACTAACTAAAAAAATGCAACATTTTAATAATAATAATAATAATAACTTTTTATTTGTATAGCGCTTTTCCTGCAAACGTTGCAGCTCAAAGTGCTCCAATCATTATATAATCATCATTTAATCATTTAGTCATTTTAAAGGCAATATTAAAAAGATGGGTTTTTAGTCTTGACTTGAACATATGTGCTGAGGTTGCATCCCTAATGTAAACTGGCAGTGAGACACAATCTGGGTGCATAAAATGAAAATGCAGCCTCGCCAAATCTCTTCTTTTGTACATGTGGTACACGGAGAAAACCAGCGTCAGAAGACCTGAGAGCTCTATTGGGCTGATATGCTAGCAGAAGACCTGAGAGCTCTATTGGGCTGATATGCTAGCAAAAGGTCTTTCAGATATGCTGGTGCTGTGCCAGTGAGAGCTTTATAAACAAGCAGAAGGATCTTGAAATCTATTCTGAACTTAACAGGAAGCCAGTGTAGAGTCTCTAAAATAGGAGTTATATGAGCTTGTCTGCTTGTTTTGGTTAAAACTCTCCCTGCTGCATTTTGGACTAATTACAGCTGGCCAATAGCTTTCTCCGGAAGACCAGAAAGGAGACCGTTACAATAGTCCAAACGTGTAATAACAAAAGCATGCATTAACACTTCTGTGTTGATTCCTGTCTGATCGACCATGACAGCGATCATGACAGCGATCATGTCACCATCATGACAGAGCGATGATGTCACCATCATGACAGAACGATGATGTCACCATCATGACAGAGCGATGATGTCACCATCATGACAGAGCGATGATGTCACCATCATGACAGAGAGATGATGTCACGACCTCCGTGTCTCACCTTTGATGTGTGTGTGTGTGTGTCTATGTCTGTGTCTGTGAGTGTGTCTGTGTCTGTGAGTGTGTCTGTGTCTGTGAGTGTGTCTGTGTCTGTGTGTGTGTCTGTGAGTGTGTCTGTGTCTGTGTCTGTGAGTGTGTCTGTGTCTGTGAGTGTGTCTGTGTCTGTGAGTGTGTCTGTGTCTGTGTGTGTGTCTGTGTCTGTGTCTGTGAGTGTGTCTGTGTCTGTGTCTGTGAGTGTACTGTGAGTGTGTCTGTGTCTGTGAGTGTGTCTGTGTCTGTGAGTGTGTCTGTGTCTGTGAGTGTAGGTGTGTCTGTGTCTGTGAGTGTACTGTGAGTGTGTCTGTGTCTGTGAGTGTGTGTGTGTGTGTGTCTGTGTCTGTGTCTGTGAGTGTAGGTGTGTCTGTGTCTGTGTCTGTGAGTGTCTGTGTCTGTGAGTGTGTCTGTGTCTGTGAGTGTTCTGTGAGTGTGTCTGTGAGTGTGTCTGTGTCTGTGAGTGTCTGTGTCTGTGAGTGTGTCTGTGTCTGTGAGTGTTCTGTGAGTGTGTCTGTGAGTGTGTCTGTGAGTGTGTCTGTGTCTGTGTGTGTGTGTGTCTGTGAGTGAGTGTGTGTGTCTCACCTCTGATGTGTGTGTGTGTGTGTGTGTGTGTGTGTGTGTGTGTGTGTGTGTGTGTCTGTGTCTGTGTCTGTGAGTGTGTGTGTCTCACCTTTGATGTGTGTGTGAGTGTGTGTGTGTGTGTGTGTGAGTGTGTCTCACCTTTGATGTGTGTGTGAGTGTGTGTGTGTGAGTGTGTGTGTGTGTGTGTGTGTGTGTGTGTGTGTGTGTGTGAGTGTGAGTGTGAGTGTGAGTGTGAGTGTGAGTGTGAGTGTGAGTGTGAGTGTGTGTGTGTGTGTGTGTGTGTCTCACCTTTGATGTGTGTGTGAGTGTGTGTGTGTGTGAGTGTGTGTGTGTGTGTGTGTGTGTGTGTGTGTGTGTGTGTGTGTGTGTGAGTGTGAGTGTGAGTGTGAGTGTGAGTGTGAGTGTGAGTGTGAGTGTGAGTGTGAGTGTGTGTGAGTGTCTCACCCTTGATGTCTACGAGCTGCTCCTCCGACAGGGGCCGACCGTTCACCGGGTCCGCTCCGTTCTCGGCGATGTACTTCTCGATCAGCCGCCGCTCGAACACCTGGTTGGACACCGGAGACACGCACGGGTGCTCCGGGACCTCACTCGAGACTGGAGGAGGGGGGGGGGGGTGGAGGAGGAGGAGGAGGAGGAGGGGGGGGGGGGGGGGGTGGAGGAGGAGGAGGGGTGGAGGAGGAGGAGGGGTGGAGGAGGGGGAGGAGAAGGTGGTGGAGGAGGAGGAGGAGGAGGAGGGGGGGGGGGGGTGGAGGAGGAGGAGGGGTGGAGGAGGGGGAGGAGAAGGTGGTGGAGGAGGAGGAGGAGGAGGAGGAGGAGGGGAGAGGAGGAGGGGAGAGGAGGAGGAGGAGGAGGAGGAGAGGAGGAGGGGGGAGGTGGGCGGGGGAGAGGAGTCAATGTCAGCATCTTGGCGGTCCAGTATTACGTTAACGTTACATGCAAGACTGGATGACAAGACGCTCCTGGAGCTTTGCAATGGTTGTCACCCTTATTGCATTCAATAGATAGAGTATCCAACATGAAGTCATGCGTATGCATGCAACATTAATGCGCATGCATGTCCATCCAGCCACACTATTCTGTGGTATGCATGTCCATCCAGCCACACTATTCTGCAGTATGCATGTCCATCCAGCCACACTATTCTGCGGTATGCATGTCCATCTAGCCACACTATTCTGCAGGTATGCATGTCCATCTAGCCACACTATTCTGCAGGTATGCATGTCCATCTAGCCACACTATTCTGCAGTATGCATGTCCATCTAGCCACACTATTCTGCTGTATGCATGTCCATCCAGCCACACTATTCTGCGGTATGCATGTCCATCTAGCCACACTATTCTGCTGTATGCATGTCCATCCAGCCACACTATTCTGCTGTATGCATGTCCATCCAGCCACACTATTCTGCAGTATGCATGTCCATCTAGCCACACTATTCTGCTGTATGCATGTCCATCCAGCCACACTATTCTGCTGTATGCATGTCCATCCAGCCACACTATTCTGCGGTATGCATGTCCATCTAGCCACACTATTCTGCGGTATGCATGTCCATCTAGCCATGCATGTCCATCCAGCCACACTATTCTGCGGTATGCATGTCCATCTAGCCATGCATGTCCATCCAGCCACACTATTCTGCGGTATCCACTTCCATCAACTAAAGATGCACAGCTCCATTCATTCATTCATTCATTCTCTTACTTGCACAAACCAGGGACATGTTCAGTGAATCCTCCCTCGGTCCACCAATAACCACCAAATCACAACGCCGAAAAGAGATATATATATATTTCCCCGCGAAATGTTATTAAGAAAGTGAAATGATAATGTGTTATTTTAACACCCGGCTAAATGAAACACGTGACGCTTGACGTGTGTTTCCGTGTGTGTGTGTGTGTGTGTGTGGAGGGATGCCGCTCTAACTGTTGCATTGTGGGATACCACGGTCCTCCAAACCAAACACCGCCTCTTTTATATCTAGTGTATAATATGGAATATATTGAAGATTAATTCATCGTACACTTATTACACATAATACATGGTTTGTTATGACAATGACACATTGGTACAGGAGTCCTGTTGTTTTAAAGTTAGAGTTAATCTGCTTTCAGACTGCACAGCAACTCAGTAAATAAATAGACTTAATAACAAGAGAATAATAATATGCCTTTCCCCCCCTAATCATTGTTGCAATCAGTGAATTACTATAATGACCGATTACAGGCATCATTTTGAGTGTTTTTTAATGAACAAAAGTTAGAGCGCATAAAACGACTTTAGCCCATGAGAGAATAATTTAGAAATAATTTGGAAACAGAATGGACTGTACACAAATAATATACCAAGGCTAAACAGGATTTTCTTTTAATACCAATCTACTCAGCAACATTTCTACTATATATATCTAGTGAGTCACCACGCATCGATGCTTGTAATTGGCCCGGGACAATTCGAGAATGTCCCATTCGAGAATGTCGCTCCATCTCCTCTCAAAAGCACCTTCTATTAACGTAGTTTCCTTTAAAGGCTGTTAACACATCGACCACTTTAGCTACTCGATTATGTGTCTGTATGAAGTCATGAACATAATAGATACGTATCATTTTAACTCTGCATGTTTTCATGCATTATTCACTGGTTAGAATAAGCCTTTAAACCACCCTCACTATCCTATTGCACTGGAAGACATCTGGAGGTGGTCACTTGGCACTTTTTGCACCGGGACCTTATAATAATAATAATAATAATAATAATAATAATAATAATAATAATAATAATAATAATAATAATAATAATAATAATAATAACAATAACTTTTTATTTGTATAGTACTTTTCCAGCCAATGTTGCAGCTCAAAGTGCTCCAATCATTACTATACAATCATCATTTAATTATTTGGTCATCTAAAGGCAATATTAAAAAGATGGGTTTTTAGTCTTGACTTGGGGTTGCATCCCTAATGTAAACCACATGTACAAAAGAAGAGATTTGGTGAGGCTGCATTCTCATTTTATGCACCCAGATTGTGGAATGCACTGCCAGTTTACATTAGGGATGCAACCTCAGCACATATGTTCAAGTCAAGACTAAAAACCCATCTTTTTAATATTGCCTTTAAATTATTAAATAATTAAATGATGATTAGATAATGATTGGAGCACTTTGAAATGCAACATTTGCAGGAAAAGTGCTATAGCAAATAAACAGTTATTATTATTATATTATTATATTATTTGGTGAATAAATTAACTGTAATGAAGGCGCGGCCGAAAAACAGAACACAGCCAGCACCTGAGTGGGGCGCGGGGAGCAGCAGCAACTCTTTTAAATACAAAAAATACAGGTTTATTTTTGTTAAATCTCGCGAGACTTAAAAAAAAAAAAAAAAAATCCACCTGCATTTTCCTTTAGCGACGTTGATGGAATACCCCCCTGGACTGAAAAAGAGGAATGCTAGAATGGCTTTAGATTCAAATCTGAGTGGTGTTTGCAGCCCAAAAAAACTTGAAAGACATGTTTTGGGGATCCCAGAGACTTGTATTAACCTGTTTTTAATTAGAGTAGGCCTATTGTGGAACCTTCAAATAAAAAGCTCCATGTTGTTTCCCTAGACAGCGCCTACACCCATCTATTCATCCGTGTCTGGACAATCACAACCGTGCTACATCCATCTATTCATCCATGTCTGGCCTATCACAACCGTGCTACATCCATCTATTCATCCGTGTCTGGCCTATCACAACCTGCCTACATCCATCTATTCATCCATGTCTGGCCTATCACAACCTGCCTACCTCCATCTATTCATCCATGTCTGGCCTATCACAACCTGCCTACATCCATCTATTCATCCGTGTCTGGCCTATCACAACCTGCCTACATCCATCTATTCATCCATGTCTGGCCTATCACAACCTGTCTACATCCATCTATTAATCCGTGTCTGGCCTATCACAACCGTGCATAACAAGAAACGCCCCGGAATCAGAGATCGTAAGGCTGCTGTTCGTAAACTCGCTCTCAGAGCGCCGGAGCGCACACTGGGGTTCGACGTCATAAAGGGACCAAGTCATTTGATTGGACGAGAGGCATCCCAATGAGTGCTGATCAAGATCCCGGAGCAAATTCACCAACGCAGCCAGGCAGTTAAACTGGAGATTCTCTGCTGCCCTGCCCTCATTTGTACCTTCACTCTGGACTATCCCGAAGCTCTTCATCTTAAAGATGTCCCAGTCCCACTGATGCTTAACGTCCAATTAAGACCGTAAAAGACGGAGGAATGATCACCGAGACGATGGGTCCAGTCAAGGTATGCCTCATAGCCGCACTTAGATAAAAATACCTTTTTTTTTTCTTCTCGTTTGCCTTAAACATCTGTAGCTATGCATGCATGGTCTCTCCAATAGTTTAATCATTTGATTTGCAGCATTTGGGCAATGCTTTTATAACCTCGGGTTCTGGCAGTTAATTGATTTTGTAGTTTTTGCTTTTTGTTGTTTTGATTGCACGATAACCACGGGCGCTTGCGTGCAGGGTGGAGGGTGGAGGGTTGAGGGTGGAGGGGGTGCATGGTGGAGGGGGTGCAGGGTGGAGGGGGTGCAGGGTGGAGGGGGTTGAGGGTGGGGGTGGAGGGGGTGGAGGGTGGGGGGTGGAGGATGGAGGGGGTGGGGGGTGGAGGGGGGAGGGGGTGGAGGGTGGAGGGGGTGCAGGGTGCGGGGTGGAGGGTGTGTATTGTTTTGGGTCGGGTTTTCTCCCCGTTGCGTGACTACACCCTCCGCCCCGCAACATTTATAGCCTATTTATATCCAAACACTTAAACTCTTCAGTTGGGGGTTTTTTCTTGGTAATGTCGAGTTTTATCTCCTCGTTTTTTGTGTTATGTTGTTTTTTTGTCTTCTTCTTTTTTTCCCATGACATACCATCGTCCCACAGGACACAGGACACAGGACACAGGCTGAGGCGCCGCCCTCCTAGATTATGGCAGAGTGAAATGCAGAAATAGTGATTAGGCAACTGGGGGTATACTCCACTTACTACTGGGGGTATAAACTGTCCACTGGAACCTAAACATCAACAGGTTGGGACTCGTTGGGATCCAGGTGGTCGTGTTCCCCGTTGGAGAGTGTAGTGTTCATTCCTGTAATCCTATTTGCCCACATGCTATTTTACTGGCTTGAATGGGCTTTCATTAGGAACACATGTATGTAGAAATTGTAGCCTCATAGTACTAGTATTGGCTATTTGTTCGAAAATGATTGGTGAAATGCATGGCTATTCCGTTATCTGCCTTTAATCATTTCAACCTCTCTGTGTTCAATGTTTGAAGACACTTTAAAGCTTGTTTGCGGTGCTATTGATCAGGATAAGGGAGTGTGTGTGGGCGCAATTGTTCTGTATGAGAGAGGCAGCGGGTTGGCGGGATGCGAGCCAATATGTTGCATTCTGTAAATACCACAATACCACAGATATGAAGCACGTCTGGGGGCCTAACCCACTGATGTTAGTCCCGCGCCCTATAGTCTCCATGACGTCATGGTGTTAGTCCCGCGCCGTATGGTCTCCATGACGTCACAGGGGTCCAGCAGAGGGGTCCGTCCTAATGCGTCACTCTGGTTTACTGAGGTTGTAAAGTCTGGACTGCATAAGTAGAGGAGTGATCACGATCACCCTGGTAACCGACATGTTGTAGGACTCGGTAAAGTAGCAGATTTTTACAGAAAAGTATTAGGGCCACCATCTGAGTTTGTTTGTTTTTTTCTCCCGAAAGGGGGGGGGGGGTTATATTTTGAGTTTAAAGTCTGAATTTCTGAGAAAAAAGTCTGCATTTCTGAGATAAAAAAATCTGAATCTCCGCCAACTGAGTTTTTTCTCCCAAAAAGGGGGGGGGGGGGTTATTCTGAGAAAAAAACTCTGAATTTCTGAGATAAAAAGTCAGTTATATAATGAGAAGTATTTATTAGAAAAAGTCAGTTTAGTGTTTATTGGGCTAGGGTTAGGGTCACAAGATGTGATACGAAAAGATTGATTTCTCCTTCTGTAAAGACCCAGTTCACGACAACATCGCTTTAAAGTACGAATACTTATAATAAGGTGATTTTGTGCCAATAGACAAATAATGTCCTTATTACTAAAGCCAATTCCAAAGTATAACTTGATAATAGCATTCATGTCATTCATTTTAACCAGTACGACCAATAAACACTAATACATTCGGACTTTAAACAAAAAAAAAACTCAGTTGGTGGCCCTGATACTCTTCCGTAGATCTTGCATTCTCTTTGCATGTTTTTTTTTTTTTAATATTGAAATATATATTTATTACATAGGCTACAAAAGATCAAATGCACAGGGATTCCTGTGGTGGACATTGTCATTAAAAAACAAATTCTCCTCAAATACATACATGAGAAAATACAAATGGAGTGAACTATTCTACTAAACACATTCCAAAAATGTGGTGTGCTTCATACAGACATGCATTGGCTCAAATGAATAGATATACTGTATACTTAGGAACTAAGAGAATACACATCTGTAAATCTCTTCTGAAAAATAGAAAAAAATACTGAAAAAACACAAAAAAGCAGCCCGTTGTTTCACAGTAGAACCAAGCGTGAGTGGCCATTGCATCATTGCAGACCGATCAATGTTGACCTCTGACCTCTGGTCAATAAAGCGTGTTCCCTTAAAAGTTAAACAACAGTGGAAGGAAATGATAGTCTTACCAAAGGGGGGGGGGGGGGGGGTGTAGGGGTGTAGCTGTGCCCAATTACAGTATGAAAACCCTCCAAGTGGAGAGCTAGGAGCGCTGCCAAATGCAGATGACCACATCCAGGAATAATACTTTGAGAAATCAGTGCAAAGCTGTAAGAAACAAGCCTGATGATGAATCACATGAGCACTGCAGGTCCCAGTGACTTTTCAGTGTGGTTACTAATGTAGATGTAGGAGTGTAGTCTAGGGCAGTAGGCCTATAGTAAGTAAGTAAGTAAAGCTTTATTTATACAGCACCTTTCATACAAGAAATGCAGCTCAAAGTGCTTTACAACAGGAATAAGAACATTACGTGAAAAAAATAAAATGTTTATATAAAAACATTGACATGCATAGAATGAATATAAAAGCAGGGGAAAACAGTAAAAAGAAAAGGTAAAGGTCAGTCTTTCTGTACTTCCCATTGGTTTTCACCACAAACATCAGTTTTTGGAAAAGGTCTGTCTCAGTCTCTGTGTACGTTCTCAGTCTCTGTGTACGTTCTCAGTCTCTGTGTACGTTCTCAGTCTCTGTGTACGTTCTCAGTCTCTGTGTACGTTCTCAGTCTCTGTGTACGTTCTCAGTCTCTGTGTACGTTCTCAGTCTCTGTGTATGTTCTCAGTCTCTGTGGACGTTCTCAGTCTCTGTGGACGTTCTCAGTCTCTGTGTACGTTCTCAGTCTCTGTGTACGTTCTCAGTCTCTGTGTACGTTCTCAGTCTCTGTGTATGTTCTCAGTCTCTGTGTACGTTCTCAGTCTCTGTGTACGTTCTCAGTCTCTGTGTACGTTCTCAGTCTCTGTGGACGTTCTCAGTCTCTGTGGACGTTCTCAGTCTCTGTGGACGTTCTCAGTCTCTGTGTACGTTCTCAGTCTCTGTGTATGTTCTCAGTCTCTGTGTACGTTCTCAGTCTCTGTGTACGTTCTCAGTCTCTGTGTACGTTCTCAGTCTCTGTGTACGTTCTCAGTCAAGGAAATTACCCACAAACTGTCCTAGCTTGTTTTGCCGGATCGTTGAGGCTAGTACCATTTGTTCTTACAAGATGCACCTTTTTGGGGGGGGAACACAGACACACGTCTATAGCCTAATGAAGGTAGATGTAGGAGTGTAGTCTAATGCAGGAGGCCTATAGCCTAATGAAGGTAGATGTAGGAGTGTAGTCTAATGCAGGAGGCCTATAGCCTAATGAAGGTAGATGTAGGAGTGTAGTCTAATGCAGACTAACATTTTGTGAGAGGGAAGTCTGTTATGCAGTATAATTGAATACCGATTTATAGCCAGTAGCATTTGTAACCAAATAATTTGACTGTGCACATATTTTTTTTCTTGCTTGGCCTATTGGTGAAATGTGTGTTGAAAGAAAGCAAAAGGCGTCTTGTAGCAACACAGAGTAGTTCTGTAGTCTAATGGCGTCCAAATAATTTTCCTCTGTGGTCACAGAACGGGTTCGTTCCCAGAGAAAGTCTCCCTGTGCGCAACAGTGGACACAGAGTTTACATTTGACATTTTTGGTAATTAGCAGATTCCTTTATCTAAAGCGACTTACAACAAATACATCTGCCTAAGTGCTGTGAAACAGGGACAACCAGCGTGTCATAGTAAAACTTGGTCCCAGAAGCCAGGACCAAGAGATATGGAGGGTCAGCCTTCAGTATATACTCCTGTATGCTCCCAGACTGTGGAACACCCTACCTGAGAGCCTGAGATTGTCCAGAAACTCTGTAAACATTTAAGCGAGACCTCAAAACCTACTTATTCAATCTGGCCTCTTTAAATGTCCATCTTAGTTGTTGCTTTATCTTCTTTGCTCTTTGTGAAGCGCATTGGGTCACATTTTGTGAGAAATGCGCTATACTAATAATTAGGGGTGGGCATCGATGATCGATTAATTGATCGATAAGGTCTTGGTCGATCACTTATTATTTTATTTTATTTTATTTTTTTATCGGGAAAAAAAAATAGGGCAGAAATAACAAGCATGTTTTCCTTGGGGGAAAAACTTTATTTGTGTTGCTATTGCACACATTGCACATTCATTCATTCACATCCAAACTAGACACTACAGTCAGATAACAAGCCACAAGGCAGTGAGTAGCCTAAATTGTTTAACTTAAAAACACATTTTACGTTATAAATAAAAATATAGAAAATAAGTAACTCACCATAGGAGCAGTAAAAAAACAGTTACTCACAAATAGGAGGATGACTGAAAACGTTAGTGTCCTTAAGAGCGTCCAGCTTAACTTAAATTTAAACTCCAGCGAGAGACTGTAGGCGGCAGGCCTACTGGTTCTTGTTCAGAAAGATGATCATGTTAACATGTTCAGGGGTGAGAGACGAACGCGATCTGGTGACACGTGGACAAACTAATTTCCATTATTATTATTAAAAAAAAAAAAAAAAAAGAAGTGATCGACCAAGACCTTATCGATCAATTAATCGATCATCGATGCCCACCCCTACTAATAATGTTTTATTTGATTTGATTAATAAATAATTGCTTCATTCGCAGGCTTCTAAATGGCTCTCTTTTTATGGAGGCAGAAAGACGTCATTGTTTAACCTACACTTTTTAAATTATTATTATTTTGATTACTTTTATAGGCTTAGGCGACGGCTTCTCAATAATCTCTACCGAGGTTCCTAACCTCCCCTACACAATCTGTCTTTTCTGTTCATTTTCTCTTTCATTTGTTATTGTGTGTCTGCAAATCATAAAATAAATCTTGAAATCCTTGCTGGCTGTTCAGCCACTGTGCAGAAGAGTTGTCCAGCCACACACACACACACACACACACACACACACACACACACACACAGACACACACACACACACACAGACACACACACACACACACACACTCCCATACAGTACCCAGCTTGGGAAATGTTCTACCAATGCCAAGTTGCTTTTAACCTCATCAACCTCATAAGCTCATCAACTTTCAGTCTATTTTAAGCCCCCGTCCCAGACCGATGATGTCACTAACATGTATGGTACATATATATAGACCCTGTCCCAGACCGATGATGTCACTAACATGTATGGTACATATCTAGACCCTGTCCCAGACCGATGATGTCACTAACATGTATGGTACATATCTAGACCCTGTCCCAGACCGATGATGTCACTAACATGTATGGTACATATCTAGACCCTGTCCCAGACCGATGATGTCACTAACATGTATGGTACATATCTGAAAGACCTTCTGCTAGCATATCAACCCAGTAGAGCTCTCATGTCTTCTGCTAGCATATCAGCCCAGTAGAGCTCTCAGGTCTTCTGACGCTGGTTTTCTCTGTGTACCACATGTACAGAAGAAGAGATTTGGTGAGGCTGCATTCTCATTTTATGCACCCAGATTGTGTCTCACTGCCAGTTTACATTAGGGATGCAACCTCAGCACATTATGTTCAAGTCAAGACTAAAAACCCATCTTTTTAATATTGCCTTTAAATGACAAAATAATAAAATGATGATTATATAATGATTGGAGCACTTTGAGCTGCGAAGTTTGTAGGAAAAGCGCTATACAAATAAAAAGTTATTATTATTATTATTATTATTATTATTATTATTATTATTATTATTATTATTATTATATATAGACCGGAGGGTCCTCTTGGTTTACGGGGTCTTCATCTCAAAGACGTAAATCTACGATCTAGAAGATCACACAGACGCACTCACTCAAGAAACTTGGCATTCGCGAAGCATTTTCTATGTTTTTATTTCCTTTGGAACAAAACATGTGCAATTTAATTTACGGTGCCCTATGGGGCCACTTCATAGGGGGACTATGAATAAAACGTGTTGTAATTTCTGAATGGTGAAACCGATATGCACACAAGTACCATCAATTACTAGATGATAATCTCTGCTTTGTCGTCACAGTAATTGTTTGATTTCAAATCCAAACGTTTGGAGTGTAGAGCCGAAAGAGGAAAACGTGTTTTACTTGACCGTTACTGACGCAGGGCCCTGTATCTCTCTCTATGGTTTCCTCATGTTGCTTTTGGCAGGAGGTAGCCTAGAGGTTAGAGGTCAGAGAGGCAGGTAGCCTAGAGGTTAGAGGTCAGAGAGGCAGGTAGCCTAGAGGTCAGAGAGGCAGGTAGCCTAGAGGTTAGAGGTCAGAGAGGCAGGTAGCGTAGAGGTTAGAGAGGCCGGCCAGCAATCGTTGTGTCCTTGAGCAAGGCGCTTAACCCCTAACTGCTCCAGTGGTGCCTGTCGGGGGGTGACCCTGTGCAGTAGAGGCCAGAGCTCGGTTCTCTCTAAGAGTGTGTGTGCGCGTGTCTGTGTCTGTGTCTGTGTCTGTGTGTGCGCGCGTGTGCGTGTGTGTGTGTCTGTGTCTATGTCTGTGTCTGTGTGTGCGTGTCTGTGCGTGCGTGTGTGTTATATATATTATTATTAATACTTTTGCCCTTCAGCTCAGCCACTTATCCAATCTATGAAACATGATGAATAACCTCATTCAACGAGTAATAAACTCGTTCATTACACCTCTCTCTCTCTCTCTCTCTCTCTCTCTATAGACCATGTGTTCATTACACCTCTCTCTCTCCTCTATAGGCCATGTGGACGCTCGGTATCTTGCTTGGCACAGCTGCCTGTGTGGGTGAGTAGTATTCTTTATATTTATATTATTTATGTAATATTCATATTTATATATTACATTTTTAGGACGATAATACATGCATAGTGACAAGCAGGGTTCCTGCGCTAGTCTTAGAAAGCCTTAAAGTCTAAAACCCAGCAATGCGATTCATAAGGCCTAAAAAGGTCTTACATTTCCGTTTAGTTTCAGGTCTAAGAAATGAGGTGCTAGGTCTTAAAAATTAGATTAAAATGAGACTTCATGCGGAAATGAAAATTTACTTTTGAGTAATTATGGGACTTATTTTATATTAATTATCCTTCAGACTTTTTTGTCTGTATGGCAGTGAAATCCCTAATTTCATCATCTCGAGGAGGACAAAAAGCTATCATATGGTGTCGCGAATAGGCCTAAAATTATATCCAAAGAGGTCTAAAAAAGGTAGGGATGCTCCGATTTATCGGCCACCGATTTAAATCGGCCGATTTCACTCCAAATGACTCAATCGGATCGCAAAAACCGTTTTTTGTTTTTTTTGTTTTTTTTTCCTGGGGAAGACAGATAACTGAACAGAACACATAGGAGGACG
>NC_137676.1:72983774-72988774 GCF_963989245.1 Nansenia antarctica
TGTATTATATCTTCGACCACTGGTTGGTTTTTGTGCCGCTGTTACGACTTCTAGTACATCAGCAAGCAGAGAAGAATGTTATAATAACGATGTTAGTTCACTTATGGGTTTCTGCGCGCTTAGCCTCAGGTTAAACGGGTAACCATAACAACAATTCCGTATGTATGCTAAAGGCTCTCCAACAACGTAATTAGTAAAGATAATCGCTTCTACCTAGAATTTGCAAGATCAGCTAATCTTCTTTTATAATGCAACTTTTTAATAACATGTTGCTGTGATTTAGTCTACATTACAGCCTGATCACCGTTCGAAATGTGTTATAATTCATTAAAGTCATGCATGGCATGGCATGGATGAATAGAAAGATATACTTCATAGCAAAACATTTCATAAAACTTGAAACAAAGTTGCCTTTGCGTTCTCTTTAGGGGAAAAGCCTTAAAGTCTAAAATCCAGCAACCCGATCTATAAGGCCTAAAAAGGTCCCACATTTCAGTTATTCGGTCTAAAAATGAGATCTATTTATGCGGAAATGAATCAAGCTGGAACCCAAAACAATGCCAATTCGCTTCCTTTTTCGTCTGTATGGCAGTGAAATCCCTAATTTCATCACCTCGAGGATGACAAAAAGCTATATATATATATATATATATATATATATATATATATATATATATGGTGTCGCGAATAGGTCTAAAATTCTATCCAAAGAGGTAAAAAAAAAGTCTATAAAAGGTCTTAAATTTGACTTGTAGGAAGAAACTTGTAGGAACCCTGTACTATCAACTATAAGGGCAAAAGGGGTGTGTTGATTTGATGGCAGACAGGATGTCTGGTAGGTGTGCTCATTCATCTGACACAAAGCACCCAGACGAGAGAGTGATTAGCGTCTCCACATGTCAGGGTTCGACAGTAACGCCGTTTTACTTGCCCGGACCAAGTAAAACATTCGCTGGGGTTGTTTTTGCGCGAGCACGACGACGCAGATATTTTTACCTGTGTGCAGGAAGAACAACAGACGGCGCAGGCGCAAGACTAGACTAGATGATCGTGAGTGAAGATATTATCAAAGCGTACGCGCCTGTCGATCACCCGTACGCTTTGATAATATCTTCACTCACGATCATTACGGAGCTACTGTCGAGCCCTGACATGTGGAGACATCAGAAGTGGGATATTACTGAAAAAAAAAAAAAAAAGTTGTCTGAAGTGGGATTTGAACACACACCTGCAAAGGTGGTCGCAACATGAACCCAGCGCCTTGTTCAACTATCGTAACCTGACGTCTGTCTGATGGCTGTAGTTCTAATACATATATTAGTATTATGATTCATTCATGTCAACATTTTTTTTTTTTTACCGCATTAAGGTTTCCAAATTAACAGCGACCGTTAATGCGTTAACATTGACAGCCCTAAAATATATATATATACAGCTAACTAACTCCTCACCACAGTTAACTAACTCCTCACCACAGCTAACACAACTAACTAACTCCTAACCACAGCTAACTAACTCCTAACCACAGCTAACTAACTCCTCACCACAGCTAACACAGCTAACTAACTCCTAACCACAGCTAACACAGCTAACTAACTCCTCACCACAGCTAACACAGCTAACTAACTCCTCACCACAGCGAACACAGCTAACTTACTAACTCCTCACCACAGCTAATTCCCCGTCATGCTTTGCCAAAGAACATGAGACAAACGATTTCACTCACAACTAATTTCCAAATTCCTGGGGAAAAAAATAAGAGAACGTTAAGGGGGTGCGCGCCAAGTCTCCACTGTTGATACCAAACACATACCAAACATATGACAGAACAGAGCAACGCTGTGTTACTCTAAAACAGACGAAATCGTGTCATATGATACACTGGGTGGACAGACTGTGGTAAGAGTAGAGGAGAGACACATCATGGCCATTATAAAAAAAAAATGCCTCCTCCCTTTTTGGCGTTGAGCAGACCGGGCTTATTCCAAAGCGACTTACAACAAACGCATTTCGGACCAAGTAAGTGAACCCTCTATCCGCCCAGTCACAGCAGGAAAAAGTAATCTACTGCGCCCGGGATGGCCTGGTGCCCATTGGCAGTCGTCCTGCTCGAATCCCAAGGATTTCTTTTTGTTTTTTCTCTCTCTCTCTCTTTTTTTTTTTTAGCCCTCTTCTTTCCTCTCTAGAATGCCCGTACACACCCTGCTGTGGCGTGTGCCAGGGGAGGCCGGCGGTGTGTGTGTGTGTGTGTGTGCGGTGTGTGATACCATCCCTCAATCCTCTTTTCATGCATTTGCAATGAGGCCCGAAATCCTAGCCTCTCCTGGTATGCCTAACTGATAATGAACACAGTAAACACTCAACCGGAAAAGTCCAGGGGAGATTTATTTGGAATGGGAGCAGAGCCCGGTGTAACTCGACCTTGCTGTCCTCGTGCCTAAGGCAACACTGGGGGGACAGGGAGTGACTGACAGGGGCCATGTGTTGCTCTGGTTCGTGTTGCTGCTGCTGCTGCTGGTCTTCCAGACACATTACATTTACATTTCCATTGACATGTTTGGCATTTAGCAGACGCCTTATTCCAAAGCGACTTACAATCAATACATTTGAATACTAAGCAAGTGAATCATCAATCCACCAGTCGTAGCAGGAAGAGTAATCCAGCTCAGGCCCGGGGCCATTGATAGAAGGAAAAACCTTCTTCTATCACCTTCTTCTAAAGCTAGTTTTTTTATTTATTTTTTTGACACTGGAGAAACAGAGAAACAGTACAAGGGGGGCAATAGACGTTTTTAGGGACACAGTAGAGGGGGAAAGCGGGTGTCTTCAGGAGACGCAGTGCTGAGGGGCAGTAGATGTCTCAGGAGGAGCAGTTAAGGTGTGACCTGAAGAGATGGAGGTCTTCAGTTTACGACGGAAGATGGGTAGTGACTCTGCAGTTCTGACACGGAGGACTGACCAGGCGACTGTAGCCCAGGGAGGGTTACTGGCTCTGGGATCTGGCACACCGGAGGTCGGCCCAGGACAGTTTACATTTGACAGTTTTTTTGGCATTTAGCCAAAGACGCCTTATTCCAAAGCCAGCGAGTGAATCATCAGTTCATCAGTCGTAGCAGGAAGAGTGAATCATCAGTTCACCAGTCGTAGCAGGAAGAGTGAATCATCAGTTCACCAGTCGTAGCAGGAAGAGTGATCTAGCTCAGACCAGTCGTAGCAGGAAGAGTGATCTAGCTCAGACCAGTCGTAGCAGGAAGATGATCTAGCTCAGACCAGTCGTAGCAGGAAGATGATCTAGCTCAGTGCCAGGGGCCATCTGGCGGTCGTCGTGATAGAAAGTTCGGTTTCTAGAGTACGGAGGCCCAGCAGGGACAGTTCTAGACTACGGTGGCCTAGCAGGGACAGTTCTAGACAGTTCTAGAGTACGGAGGCCTAGTAGGGACAGTTCTAGACAGTTCTAGAGTACGGAGGCCTAGTAGGGACAGTTCTAGACAGTTCTAGAGTACGGAGGCCTAGCAGGGACAGTTCTAGACAGTTCTAGAGTATGGGAGCCTAGCAGGGACCGTTCTAGAGTACCGAGGCCTAGTAGGGACAGTTCTTTGTAACGAAAACCGAAAGATTCCCCAGTGTGTGAGAAATCTGGTTCTGTTCGAGTGTAGAGAAACATAGGGCTCTTAAAGGGGAGGTGTAGAGAAACATAGGGCTCTTAAAGGGGAGGTGTAGAGAAACATAGGGCTCTTAAAGGGTGTGTGTGAAGAGATTGCCAGTTGTGGTGCGTTGCTCTACTCTATGCGGTATTCCATCAACATAGACCAGACCAGGCCTCCCCCACTGCAGTAGAGACATTCGGGTCTCTATCAAATCAATCAGATAACATTTTAATGGTCATTTACACAATAAACAGGATACGATGTAGTGAAAAAAAAAATTATAATAATAATAATATAACAAAATCTGTCAGTTTTCACCACCCTCTGTTATACAGTCTTGGGCGATGATACTCTCTAACCCTCTCTCTCTCCTCCCTCCCTTCCTCTCCTCCCTCCCTCTCTCTCTCCCCTCCCTCCCTCTCTCCTCCCTCCCTCCCTCTCTCTCCTCCCTCCCTCTCTCTCCTCCCTCTCTCTCTCTCCTCCCTCCCCCTCCCTCTCCCTCCTCCCTCCCTCCCTCCCCTCTCTCTCCTCCCTCCCTCTCCCCTCTCTCTCCTCCCTCCCTCCCTCTCTCCTCTTCCTCTCCCTCCCTCCCTCTCCTCCCTCTCCCTCCCTCTCCTCCCTCCCTTCCTCCCTCCCCTCCCTCCCTCGCTCTCTCTCCCCTCCCTCTCTCCCCCTCCCTCCCTCTCCTCCCTCCCTCCCTCCCTCTCCTCCCTCCCTCCCTCTCCTCCCTCCCTCTCCTCCCTCTCCCTCCCTCCCCCCCTCCCTCCCTCTCCTCCCTCCCTCTCCTCCCTCTCCCTCCCCCCCTCCCTCCCTTCAGACCACCACGAGGGGTTTGAAGGTAACCCCCTGATGGCCCTCCTGCTGCTCCTGGGTATCCCAGCAGGCATCTGTTGCTGCTGCAGGAAGAAGATCTTCAAGAAGAAGGCCGCCCACACCGCCACCATCCAGACGGGGGCGACAGAGAGCCTGCAACCCCCCAGCCAGCCCCCCGGCTACAACACCCCCGGTGTCGCTCCCGCGGTAAGGGCCCACCGGTGCTTCTAGGGTTTAGAAGAACAGTAGGGTTTAGCCTTCGATACAGAAGATCCTAACCCCTAACCATGATGGGTTGGGGGAGGGAGGGGGGGGGGTTAAACCGACCTTTGACCCCTTGTGAAGTGAAACTTTATTTATATAGCGCCTTTCGTACAGGAATGCAACTCAAAGCGCTTTACAATAGAAAACAATGATTGAAAACAAGATGACAAAAAGAGGGGGAGATGGGCGGGGCCGGGGGGGGGACGGGACACGAGACAACAGTAGGGGAGGGGTGGGGGAAGGGAGGGGAGGGAGGGGTTACATCTTTGCTTACAC
>NC_137676.1:72996274-73071274 GCF_963989245.1 Nansenia antarctica
TTCAGACGGTTGATCATTCGGAGGACAATACGAGGAAAGGAAGCCAAGTTGACCATATTTGGACGTGTAGGGCAGTCAGGTGACCTGTGCGTGAGCTCTGGTTTAGGTCTGAGTTAAGATTGGGGAAGACGCCCGGTGTGGGGAGGTAAATTAGGATGTGGCGGGTGAAGAAGAAGTGATCGTTTTTAAATGTGTAGCCTTACATTTTGTAACGTGTCTTTTTACAACCGCCGCCGCCGCCACAGGGCGACAGTATCAAACACTCCCAACTGCCGTTTCCGGGTGAAGCCCACCCGACCTCCTTTTAGCAAAAACAACACTCCTCATTCAACGAGGGGCCCCCCCCCCCCGTTTCCCTAAAGCTCCGTAGCTAACGTGGTACTTTTATTTCCCTCGCCAACCCGGCCTGACGACGGGGGAACGAAAAGGGTCCGACCGTTTGACTGCCAACCGTTGTTACGTCAACAACACCATCTTCTGTTATCACACAGCGGCGTGCGTCTGGGCCGTCCACGTCCAGGTACCACGTTAGCTAAGAAGCTTTTTTAATGCTACTGGACACAGCAGTTGAAAACACGTCACATTGACTAATCGTCCAATCAGATCACACCAGGTAAAACTCGCCATCGTCCAATCAGATCACACCAGGTAAAACCCGCCATCCAATCAGATCACACCAGGTAAAACCCGCCATCCACTCAGGACAGGCAGGAAGCTCTTTCTCCGGCCAGCGAGATAGCTTACTTCCTGTTGTATCAGTCACATGATCTGAACTGTATATACATATGATCACAAATGCCTTTTATGTACCAAAGTGTAGTTGTTTGTCGTTATGCATGGAGCGCATCGTACACTACTGTCATCTCAACAGGGTATGCGGAACGTCGTCGGAGTATAGTAAGTGTTTTTTCTGGCAGCTTAGAAAAGAGGAACTGTGGGGGGTGCTAATATCCGATACTATAATACAGGCCTACAGTACATATCACATTCTGGTTAGGAAATGAAACTCAAAGGAAGGCTACAGTAAAGTTTTAGGTAAAAAATTTAAATATATAAAAAATAAAATAAAAGATGAGAGTTCTGGTATTGTAATGTCTTCTAACACAGGGGTTCTCACACCTCTCCTCGGGGGGGACCCCCAGCCTCTCCTCGGGGGGGACCCCCAGCCTCTCCTCGGGGGGGACCCCCAGCCTCTCCACATATCTGATCTGTTCCACCACTGATTCAACTGATCAAGAACACATCATATCATCAAATCATCATTGGTACTTGATTAGTTGAATCAGGTGTGCTGGTGGTGGTGGTGGAACAGATCAAATATGTGGAGCTGGGGGTCCCCGAGGAGAGGTTTGAGAGGAACCACTGTTCTAACAACAACAACAAAAAACTAAAATAAAAAGATGAGAAGAGTTCTGGTATTGTAATGTCTCCTAACACACTGAATGTCTCCGGAGGTTTCCGAGACAGTGCCTGCACCTCTCTCGTCCGAGGCTTGGTTTACAGTAGGTGTGGTGACTCTCGCGGTCTTCTTTCTAGCATCGAAACATGACGCAAGCAAAAAAATTGGCACTTCTACCTCTCATTTCTTCGCTAATCACAGACAGTAGTTTCTCCCAGTACGACTGCAGTTACTCTTACTAACCTTTACGCTAGAATCAGGGCCGGTCCATTTAGGCATTTAGGTGCCCTAGGCGAGAGTATGATTTGATGCCCCCCTCTCCCCCAACCCCCACCACATTAAGCCACCAGTACTGCCTCATCACCACCCACACATTCAACAGTAAACATATGGACAACAATGGTTTCAAGACAAAAATAGACAGTGGGCTGAGACATATTTTCATAGAGACAAAATTATTGAAATGTAAAAAACATTTTTTTTTAAATGCCTAGTTGGCCTATGCCTAGGACCGGCCCTGGCTAGAATAATACAGCTGTTAACCACTACCGCGATCATGTTTTGTTTTGTGCGAGACTTGATAAACTGTACCTGTAATCCAGCGTATAACCCAGCTACCCCCCCATTTCTGCGTTACTTTCGTTGATTCACTCTCAAGACGATTGGTTTTTTAAAGTTCTTCCAGACGTTTTTATTTTTTTATTTTTTATTTTTAATCTTCTCACTGTGTGTAACCGCTGTGTGTCGCCCCAGCTCTGTCCTGTGTTTCACGCTTTATAAAGTAAATGTGAAAAAGCAAGCTGTCGGAAAATAGCAGTTATGTGCTCTTTGTTGTATTTAAGAACTGTGTGTTTTTGCGTTGTATGCCAAACATGAGGGTCAGAATGGAAGATCACTATTATATACATGAAGAATAGACGTGTGGAATGTTCCGTTTTCTTCTTCTTCTTCTTCTTCTTCTTCTGTCAATATTAATAGCATTTATAGTCTGTAGGACGTCGTACATATTCACCACAATAAAAGTGAGAGAAAAACCCTCATCTGTTTCCTGTCTGTTGTCTGTGTGACCGAAAGCAAAGATTCAAAAGTCGTTATTAACAAAAACCAAGTGCTTTTATTATTTACAGGTCAAGACAAAAACATTTTGTTGACAAACGTCTCCATTCATCCTCCCCCATCTCTCACTCCTCCTCCTCCTCCTCCCCCATCTCTCACTCCTCCTCCTCCTCCTCCATCCCTCACTCCTCCTCCTCCTCCTCCCCCATCTCTCACTCCTCCTCCTCCATCTCTCACTCCTCCTCCTCCTCCATCTCTCACTCCTCCTCCCCCATCTCTCACTCCTCCCCCATCTCTCACTCCTCCTTCCTCCTCCTCCCCCATCTCACACTCCTCCTCCATCCCTCACTCCTCCTCCTTCCTCCTCCCCTCACTCCTCCTTCCTCCCCCATCTCTCACTCCTCCTTCCTCCTCCCCTCACTCCTCCTCCTCCTCCTCCCCCATCTCTCACTCCTCCTTCCTCCTCCTCCCCCATCTCACACTCCTCCTCCATCCCTCACTCCTCCTCCTCCCCTCACTCCTCCTTCCTCCTCCTCCCCCATCTCTCACTCCTCCTTCCTCCTCCCCTCACTCCTCCTTCCTCCTCCTTCGCTCCATCTCTCTCACGCGCCGCTCCAGCTCCCCCACCTGCTCCTCCAGGTGTTTACTCCTGTCAGCTCCGGCGCCGGAGCCTCCGACGCCCAATAGGACGCAGAGGCACACCAGGCCGGCCAATCGGAGCGCGGTGGTCTCTGTCCCGGCGCCGCGGTCGTTCAGGATGAGGCCGAACAGCCCCAGAGCCACGCCCAGCTTCAGCAGGCCCAGGACCCGCCTCAGAGTGGTCGCCACCAATCGGAAGGCCAGGGACAGCAGCCAGTAGCCAATCAGGGCCAGCAGAACCCACTGGCCGATGTAGACCACGCCCTCGGGGGTGAAGCTGCTGAAGGGCGTCTCAACTGAGAGAGAGAGACAGAGAGAGACACACAGAGAGAGAGAGAGACACAGACACAGAGAGAGAGACACACACACAGAGAGAGAGAGAGACACAGACACAGAGAGACACACACAGAGAGAGAGAGAGACACACAGAGAGAGAGAGACGGAGAGAGAGAGAGAGAGGCGCACCACCCCCACACACGCTATTAGATTACAAGGCTCTGCTCCAGCACTTCAAAGTCCTCCTCTAAAGTCCTCCATTTTCCTCCACGTCCCCTTCAGAGTCAAGAGCACTCTGAATGAGAATGGATTAGAATGGAGAGGTGCAGGCAACGTGGATACTGTCTGTTCTACTTCACTTTATACATTCTTTCTTTCTTAACTAGTTTTTTTTATTTTATTTTTATTGATTTGACACGAGGACATAAAACAGGATGTTGGAATGACCGGGTTCACTGTAAACTTTCAATAGTTACACTACACAGACACACACACACACAGACACACACACACACACAGACACACACACACAGGCTAGAATACAATACAACCCTGTTGGCATTTTATCAACAATGTGGTGCAACAGGTTCTCTCTGACTCTCTCCTCTCAGACTAATTCAGGGAGTGGCGTGTGTGTGTGTGTGTGTGTGTGTATGTGAGTGTGAGTGTAAATGTGTGTGTGTGTGTGTGTGTGTGTGTGTGTGTGTGTGTGTGTGTGTGTGTGGCCGGGAGTGCTTCCCAGGGGTTGTATTGTACACTGGTGGGTGTGGATCACGGATTAAAAAAAAAAAAGAAATCCGGGAACCGTTTTCATCGGGGGGAGGGGAGGGGCGGGGGGGGTCGAGGGCTAGCAGCTCTGAAATAGAAGTCGGGGGTGTGCTTGTGTGTGTGTGTGTGTACATGTGTGTGTGTGTGTGTGTGTGTGTACATGTGTGTGTGTGTACATGTGTGTGTGTGTACATGTGTGTGTGTGTGTATGTGTGTACGTGTGTGTGTGTGTGTGTGTGTGTGTGTGTGTGTGTGTGTGTACGAGCCTACAGCAGCGGGGTGTCAGTGACAGATGCTCACTAAACGGCTCTAAACAACGTTAGAGATCTCTTATGTTGTTATGAGACGTCTAAAAATATTCTCGGTTCGTTATGAAGCTGTGGCGGACCAAATTAGGTAATTTAACGGTAAACACTGACCACATTATGTCGGTCGCCACACTGGCTTCTCTTGTGTGTTGATGTGCCTACAAGAAGCACCTCGATATGAAAGAGTAGTCTGTCATTACGCTGTTACAGATATGAAAGAGTAGCCTGTCACTACGCTGTTACAGATATGAAAGAGTAGCCTGTCACTACGCTGTTACAGATATGAAAGAGTAGCCTGTCACTACGCTGTTACAGTCCAGTTGATTGCTTTTGATTATTTTCGAGGGACGGGGGGGGGTTGGTGGGGATGGATGGATGGATCTATCTGTCTATCTATCTGTCTGTCTGTCTATGTATCTATCTATCTATCTATCTGCACCTGATATGTCTTGCTGTGTATAGCGTCTTTCAATCCTCTTTACCATCAATCCCAGCAGCCCCTAGGATGGGGGCGAGGTACCCCGAGACAGCATTCAGTCCCCGGGCCGTTGCTTCCGCCACATAGCTGACGACCTGGAGGAAACACTGACACAGACAGAAAAAGAGATATAGGCTACTGGATGAACGGCTGGGTTAGATCACCTCTGTATGCAGGGTATATACAGGAATCTGGAGGTTAATTTGAAAGTGACAGTTGGATCTAAGTGACAGTTGGATCTAAGTGACAGTTGACACTAGAACAGCCGTGTCTATGTTACCTACTCAGGGTATATACAGGAATCTTGAGGTTAATTTCAATGCCTTTCTAAGACTTTTTAAAGACCTTGTCAATATTTTTCCAGACCTCACCGCCACTTGGAGCTGTAACCGTTGACATCAGTGACACCTTTTACTTAACAGTTTTAGTTTGCAATAGACTACTAGACCACTATCATACAACAGAATTTCCGGTTCATCTTTGTTTTTTGATAAAACTAATAAATTCACGAACTTTTACTCAAAGTTTTTAGGACTCAAACTCTTTGGACAGAGTCTAATTCAGAAAAATACCTATGAAATTCAAGACCTCATAAAATCGTGATAAGACTTTTTAATAGTCTTGATTTTCCCAAAATTGATTTATCAACTTGTAATACTTTTCAAGACACCGCGGATACCCTGGTATGGTTAAATCATACAACTATGGAATGGAATGGAATGGACTTTATTTGTCATTGCTACAGTACAGGTACCAAACAACGAAATTTAGGAGGGGTGGCTCCCCTGGTGTTAGGAAAGGGAAAGAAAAAAAACACATTTTAGAAAAAGCATAAATGCATAAAATCACAAGAAGGTAAGGAGCTGGTTTACATCAATAAAGGCTATGTACACAATCCACTGTACTATACTGCACAGATAGTCAACTAGGGTTGTCATATTGCACAAAGAGTATTTTTTCACATTATTTTAAAGTGTCACAGTTTGCAGGCTTGAAAATGTACATGTTTGTGCCTCAGCACTAGCTGCCATACAATCCGTCCGGACTGTCCTGGGCCCAGAACTTAGGCCTTTTCTGTGTTCAGGGCCTTGACGGCCCTGTGGTAGAAGCAGTCCTTCAGTCTGTTTGTCTTAGCGGCCGGGGTCCTGTACCTCCTGTTCGAGGGCAGCTTGACAAAGTGTACGTGCCCAGGGTGGGTCGGGTCCCTGGAGATCTTGGAGGCCCTCCTGAGACAGCGTGTATAGATCAGTTCTCCATTAGGCCAAGACATGAGTCTTGTCATATTGAGGCTGCACACAGCAGCTGGCTGTCACCGTGACCTGCTGACACGTGACCTGCTGACAGGTGACCTGCTGACACGAGGCCTCTTGGATGAAGAAACCCAGGGGTGCGTTCGTAACTTCGCTCGGAGAGCGCCGGAGCGCACACTGGGTTATTTATTTAGTGTTGTTTCAATATTAAGAATGAAAAATGATTAGTACTGTGGATACTGTCTGTAATGTATGTATTAATTAATTGGATTTTATAATCTAAGTATTAATTGTTCTCACTTGAAAGTGACGGATAGGACATGATACGTTTAGGCTTCATCCTACTCCCTTTCCAACAGTGATAGGCCTGTACTCTTCGTATTAGTTATTTGTTCTTTATCATGTTCGAAATCAAAAGAGATTCATCCATCCAACCCAACCCCGGAGCTCACCTGCCGCGTCAACCCAACCCCGGAGCTCACCTGCCGCGTCGCTTCCGCCGTCTCCGCCCCGACCAGGTCCACCAGGTTCCCCCGAGCCTCCTCACACCAGTCTGCCAGCCTCTGCATCACCCCAGACGGCTTCTCAGACGACTGATCACCGGCAGCAGACATGACCACGGTGTCCAGCCCGCACAGCACCCACACGACCACCACACAGTTCCTCTTTATCTTAGGCGGGTCACCCAGAGTCGAGCGGCTGGACATGTTAACTAGTTGAAGAGCGGACAGAGACATGTTAACTAGTTGAAGAGCGGACAGAGACATGTTAACTAGTTGAAGAGACAGAGACATGTTAACTAGTTGAAGAGACAGAGACATGTTAACTAGTTGAAGAGCGCACAGAGACATGTTAACTAGTTGAAGAGCGGACAGAGACAGTCTCATGTTAACTAGTTGAAGAGCGGACAGAGACAGTCTCATGTTAACTAGTTGAAGAGCGGACAGAGACATGTTAACTAGTTGAAGAGACAGAGACAGAGACAGAGACAGAGAGACAGAGTGACAGAGACAGAGACAGAGAGACAGAGAGACAGAGACAGAGACAGAGACAGAGAGAGACAGAGAGAGAGACAGAGACAGAGAGAGAGACAGAGACAGAGAGAGACAGAGACAGAGAGAGAGACAGAGACAGAGAGAGACAGAGACAGAGACAGAGAGAGACAGAGACAGAGAGAGACAGACAGAGAGACAGAGAGAGACAGAGAGAGAGACAGAGAGAGAGAGACAGAGACAGACAGAGACAGAGACAGAGACAGAGAGACAGAGAGAGAGAGAGACAGAGAGAGAGAGACAGAGACAGACAGAGACAGAGACAGAGAGACAGAGACAGAGACAGAGAGAGAGAGAGACAGAGACAGAGAGAGAGACAGAGACAGTCTCATGGAACCACGGGATGGACTGTCTGCTACAATGAAGCCAGATTCTATTCTGACTCCAACATCAACAAGGAAAACACACTCACAGATACTTAACAGAAAGTAGAACCACACGAACGCATAGGTCTCTCTCTTTGCGTTACTCTTCTCTGTACAGTTTGCGGTTTTAGATGAGATGTTGCCTAGATGGGAATTCGCGAAAAGTACATACGCCGACAAAGTTTTTCCATTTCCAAAAAAGAATTGTGCCAAGCCAATGCCCATCCAGACTTCACCCACCTCCCTCAGTCATGCTGTGTAGAGAGGTGCACGGCTGCCACCTACTGGCTTGGAGCCGGCAGTTATCTTCTGGACTAAGAACATTTCCCTCAGGCAAGGAACATAAGAGGAAGACATTACTTTATTTTTAGTTTTTTTTCTTCTTCTGAGTGGGGCAGTCCCACTCATATTTTTCATTTGTATTGGACAGACACACACAGTGAAGACCGACAGGAAAGTAAAGAGAAGAAGGGAGGGCATGTCAGCAGGGCATGGGCCGGATTCTAACCCCCTTCTGACCACCCCAGGCCTTGGTGCTAGACCACTGGACCACCCCAGGCCGTGGTGCTAGACCACTGGACCACCCCAGGCCACGGTGCTAGACCACTGGACCACCCCAGGCCATGGTGCTAGACCACTGGACCACCCCAGGCCATGGTACCAGACCACTGGACCACCCCAGGCCATGGTGCTAGACCACTGGACCACCCCAGGCCACAGACATTTTAAAGACTTTCTTAAAGCATAAGTACCGTACACCAAAGATGACTTCCAAAGTCCATTTATTATGTTATTATTTATTAAACAATAGAGCCACAACAACATCCTGGAAGTTAAATGAAGAGTGAAGAGAGGGGACTGTCAGCAGAGGAAAACTACACCTAAAAACTACAACAACAACAACAACAACACCTCACAAGTCAGACCCGATGTGGTGCATCAGTGGTGCGGTGGACAGAACAAGTACTGGTACGTGTCAGAGCTTTCCCTCACTTCTTGTTCTTCTGGGCTTGCGTTGCCATGTTGGCTAGGTAGGCCTGCTTGGTGGTGAGCTGCTCTGTGAAGTGGGGGTGGAACAGACGCGTGATGGCCGACAGGTTGCTCCTCCGGGCCTCGTCCAGCGCAGACCGGCCCCAGACGTCAACGTCCTGGCAGGAGCAGAGGTGAGAGGTCAGGAGGACAGGAGGACAGGAGGACAGGAGGAGAGGAGGAGAGGTGAGAGGTCAGGAGGACAGGAGGAGAGGTCAGGAGGACAGGAGGACAGGAGGAGAGGTGAGAGGTCAGGAGGTGAGAGGACAGGAGCAGAGGAGGAGAGGTGAGAGGTGAGAGGTCAGGAGGACAGGAGGAGAGGTCAGGAGGACAGGAGGACAGGAGGAGAGGTCAGGAGGACAGGAGCAGAGGAGGAGTGGTCAGGAGGACAGGAGCAGAGGTGAGAGGTCAGGAGGTGAGAGGACAGGAGGAGAGGTCAGGAGGAGAGGTCAGGAGGACAGGAGCAGAGGGTGAGAGGTGAGAGGTCAGGAGCAGAGGAGCAGAGGAGGAGAGGAGGAGAGGAGGAGAGGTCAGGAGGACAGGAGCAGAGGGTGAGAGGTGAGAGGTGAGAGGTCAGGAGCAGAGGGTGAGAGGTGAGAGGTCAGGAGCAGAGGAGCAGAGGAGGAGAGGAGGAGAGGTGAGAGGACAGGAGGTGAGAGGTGAGGTGAATACAGTGGGGAGTACCAGGGGAGTGTCCTTAGTGTTCTTACCAGGGGAGTGTCCTTAGTGTTCTTACCAGGGGAGTGTTCTTACCAGGGGAGTGTCCTTAGTGTTCTTACCAGGGGAGTGTCCTTAGTGTTCTTACCAGGGGAGTGTCCTTACCAGGGGAGTGTCCTTACCAGGGGAGTGTCCTTACCAGGGGAGTGTCCTTACCAGGGGAGTGTCCTTACCAGGGGAGTGTCCTTACCAGGGGAGTGTCCTTACCAGGGGAGTGTCCTTAGTGTTCTTACCAGGGGAGTGTCCTTACCAGGGGAGTGTCCTTAGTGTTCTTACCAGGGGAGTGTCCTTACCAGGGGAGTGTCCTTACCAGGGGAGTGTCCTTACCAGGGGAGTGTCCTTAGTGTTCTTACCAGGGGAGTGTCCTTACCAGGGGAGTGGCTCCGTAGCCTAGCAGCCTCTGCACCATCAGCGTGTCCCTGTTCCTGACGGCCAGGTGCATGGCGCTGCGGCCGCAGTAGTCCTGCATGTCCAGGTCCACCCCAGCCAGAGCCCAGCCATGCAGCAGCTGGTGGTCCTGACTGGCCACCGCTCTGGAGGAGGGGAGAGAGGGAGGGAGGAGGGGAGGGGAGGGAGAGAGGGAGGAGGGGAGGGTAGGGGAGAGGGAGGGAGGAGGAGGGGAGAGGGAGGGAAGAGGGGAGGGAGGGAGGAGGAGGGGAGGGGAGGGGAGGGAGAGGGAGGGGAGGGGAGAGGGAGGAGGGGAGAGAGGGAGAGGGAGGGGAGGGGAGAGGGAGGAGGGGAGAGAGGGAGAGGAGGGGAGAGAGAGAGGGAGGAGGGGAGGGGAGAGAGGGAGGAGGGGAGGGAGAGGGAGGGGAGGGAGGGAGAAGGGGAGAGGGAGGAGGGGAGAGAGGGAAGAGGGGAGAAAGAGAGGAGGTTAATAACAGAGAGGACAGAGGGAGGAGAAGAGAGGAGAGTAGAGGGATGAGAAAAGAGAGTGAGAGTTTAATAAAAGAGTAAAGAGAGATGAGGAGGGAGGAGAGTAGAGGGAGGAGAAGAGAGGAGTTTAATAAGAGAGAGTAAAGAGGGATGAGAAGAGGAGTGTAAAGAGGGATGAGGAGGGAGGAGAGTAGAGAGGGATGAGGAGGGAGGAGAGTAGAGGGATGAGGAGGGAGGAGAGTAAAGAGGGATGAGGAGGGAGGAGAGTAGAGGGATGAGGAGGGAGGAGAGTAGAGGGATGAGGAGAGTAAAGAGGGATGAGGAGGGAGGAGAGTAGAGGGAGGAGGAGGGAGGAGAGTAGAGGGATGAGGAGGGAGGAGAGTAGAGGGATGAGGAGGGAGGAGAGTAGAGGGATGAGGAGGGAGGAGAGTAGAGGGATGAGGAGGGAGGAGAGGAAAGAGGGATGAGGAGGGAGGAGAGTAGAGGGATGAGGAGGGAGGAGAGTAGAGGGATGAGGAGGGAGGAGAGTAGAGGGATGAGGAGGGAGGAGAGTAGAGGGATGAGGAGAGTAGAGGGATGAGGAGGGAGGAGAGTAGAGGGATGAGGAGGGAGGAGAGTAGAGGGATGAGGAGGGAGGAGAGTAGAGGGATGAGGAGGGAGGAGAGTAGAGGGATGAGGAGGGAGGAGAGGAAAGGGATGAGGAGGGAGGAGAGTAGAGGGAGGGTCTCACTGCAGGAGGTCCATAGCGATCCTCACAGGCAGCATGGACAGAGAAGAGCCTTTCATCCTCAGGAACTTGATGACATCATAATGCCTGAGACACAGAGAGTCGATGACATCATAATGCCTGAGACACAGAGAGTCGATGACATCATAATGCCTGAGACACAGAGAGTCGATGACATCATAATGCCTGAGACACAGAGAGTCGATGACATCATAATGCCTGAGACACAGAGAGTCGATGACATCATAATGCCTGAGACACAGAGAGTCGATGATATCATAATGCCTGAGACACAGAGAGTCGATGACATCATAATGCCTGAGACACAGAGAGTTGATGACATCATAATGCCTGAGACACAGAGAGTCGATGACATCATAATGCCTGAGACACAGAGAGTCGATGACATCATAATGCCTGAGACACAGAGAGTTGATGACATCATAATGCCTGAGACACAGAGAGTCGATGACATCATAATGCCTGAGACAGAGAGTTGATGACATCATAATGCCTGAGACACAGAGAGTTGATGACATCATAATGCCTGAGACACAGAGAGGGTGTTACTAGAGTACCTGTGGGTTCTGATAATAATAATAATAATAATAATAATAATAATAACTTTATTTGTATAGCGCTTTTCCTGCAAACGTTGCAGCTCACAGTGCTTTAAACATTATGGGCCGGTTTCAGAGACAAGGCTTAAGCCTAGTCCTGGACTAAATCACACTTTCAATGTAAAATCTCCATTGAAGATGTTTTTTAGTCTAGGATTAGGCTTAAGCCTTGTCTGTGAAACCGGCCCTAAATAATCTTAATTTAATTATTTAGTCATTTAAAGGCAATATTAAAAAGATGAGGTTTTTAGTCTTGACTTGAACATATGTGCTGAGGTTGCCTCCCTAATGATGGCGGTGTCAGGGCAAAAACTGCCATGGCCACTGCCAACGGCCGTTGCTCAGGATATTATTAAATTATCCGCACACTATTTGGCAGCTGGACAGTTTTTGCCATGACACCACCATCATATATGTGACACGTTCTAATGCTTTGGTCCGCATATCGTGATCTGAGATTTTCTTGCGAGAAATCCATTGCATTATTTTGGCTCGACTAGCGAGTTTGTGTTGTGATTTTCAACAACGTTGAAAAGTGTTTCCGTGATTCAAAAATAAAAGTCTGAACATTTTGATTGGTTGCCGACTTGTTCCCCCCTTTCACCAGCCGCTGTCACAAATATCCTCAAAACAGTAGACAAAGCTTTCTCACACTACAGCGTGATACACAAAAACACACTAAACATACACAAAAACACGCTAAACATACACTAAAACACGCTAAAAAACCGCCAAAGCGTTTCACTGTGTCAATTACAACTGTATGTATGCATGCGACACCTTGTGTGTGACAAATGAAATCTGACTCGATTTAATAACAACTAACAACGTTGCTATGACGACGCAGAGGGCAGTACGGTAGCTAGGCGACCTGTTGAGGACGGCCAGGCGCAGGGGTGTGTTCCCAAAGCGGTCTTTGAGCTGGTGGGACGCCCCCTTGGCCAGCAGGTACTTCACCATGTCCAGGTTACCCAGCTCACACGCCTTCAGGAGGGGCTTGGTGCCGTCATAGTCTCCACAGTTCACATCCATCTGTGTGTGTGTGTGTGTGTGTGTGTGTGTGTGAGGGAGAGGGTGAGGGAGAGGGTGAGGGAGAGGGAGAGGGAGAGGGAGAGGGAGAGGGAGAGGGAGAGGGAGAGGGAGAGGGAGAGGGAGAGTGTGTAAGGGAGAGAGAGAGAATGTGGCGTTGAGTGTCAGGGGGAGAGACAGTGACAGACAGGCAGGCAGGCAGACAGCCACAGACAGACAGACAGCCACAGACAGACAGACAGACAGACATTTGAGAGATCAGACCTCCTTCCAAAACCACAGGCCTAGGGCTATTTTACTGGTTCCTTATTAAGACTAAAATTAATCTTCAATGGAGATTTACTAAACCAAAACTAGATCTGTGTCTGCCAATCAAATCTATTGATTGATTGATTGAAAACTTTATTAGAAGATTTGCAGAAGTAGGTACATGAAAGTACATATTACATACAAGGTCAACTAACAGGATAAAAACCCAAGAAAGCCACTGGCTTATTTCAATTGGGGTCCTTGATTCTCAATTCATCGTTACATGTAAGGCAGACAAAAAAACTAGTGCTATCTACTATCACAATCATCACACAAGCCTGCTGTTAGCAGCCTTACCTGGTTCCCAGGCCTGCTGTTAGCAGCCTTACCTGGTTCATAGGCCTGCTGTTAGCAGCCTTACCTGGTTCATAGGCCTGCTGTTAGCAGCCTTACCTGGTTCATAGGCCTGCTGTTAGCAGCCTTACCTGGTTCATAGGCCTGCTGTTAGCAGCCGTACCTGGTTCATAGGCCTGCTGTTAGCAGTCTTACCTGGTTCATAGGCCTGCTGTTAGCAGCCTTACCTGGTTCCTAGGCCTGCTGTTAGCAGCCTTACCTGGTTCATAGGCCTGCTGTTAGCAGCCGTACCTGGTTCAGGATCTCCTGCAGTGACAGGAAGTCGTTGCTTTCCACGGCTCCGTTGGCGAAGGAAGGGAGCAGTTCTAACATAAGTCCCTTGCGCTCCTGAAAGACACAGAAATCACACATACTGTATTAGACACCTACTGTATTAAACACCTACTGTACGCGCTGTACAAAAAGCGCTGTACAAATAAAGTTATTATTATATTAATAAAAGGTTTTAGTTAGTGTCGATCTACAGCTATCACACTGGGTAGCCAACAGGGTCATATCCACTGCCTCCTATCCCGACTTGATCTCAAACTCTGATAACAATGTCATGAAGTTGACCCCTGCTGCCTTGCACGTGTTAGACTGTCGGCAGCACCGCTTCTTGCCTCTAAGTCCTTGTTCCTGAGCCAGTCCAGGTCCAACACTTTGCCAAGCCAGCGCAGGAACTTCTTGTCCCGTATGACGGGCCCTGCTATCACGACGGGGTCCAGGGTGAGAGCCTCTGCCTGGGGTTCCTTCATCACTATGACAGAGCGTGACGTTAAGAGTTATAATTATAAGGTTCTATCTCCATTTTTGTCAAAAATGAGTTTTTTACATAATCTGATCCATTAGGTGTTTATTAATGCCTGTGTGGTGTTATTATTTTTTGTTTTTAAATGTTGACATTTTTGAGTTAGTAATTCATAAAATACAAAGGTTCCATCTCTCAAAACATAATGGAATGTAAAAACTTTGATGCTCAATATCTCTGAACTGCCCTAGACGGAGATAGAACCTTATCATTCTAAACGGAGACAGAACCTTATCATTCTAAACAGAGATAGAACCTTATCATTCTAAACGGAGATAGAACCTTATCATTCTAAACGGAGACAGAACCTTATCATTCTAAACGGAGATATAACCTTATCATTCTAAACTCACGAGAGATAGCAGGCGGCAAGGCAAGGCAGGTTTATCTGTACAGCACATTTCATCCAACAGGGGCAGCTCAAAATGCTTTACATACATACATACATACATACATACATACATACATACATACATACATACATACATACATACATACATACATACATACATACACACATACACACATACATACATACATACATACATTCATACACACATACATACATACATACATACATACATACATACATACATACATACATACATACATACATTCATACACACACATACATACATACATACATACATACATACATACATACATACATACATACATACATACATACATACATACATACATACATACAGCATTAAACATAGCCTACAGCAAGAGGAGGATAGTTAGTACGAAAATAAACATGACAATGGATAACATTGAAAAAGCAAATATAAGAAGTAAATAGATCAAAACATTTAATAAGAGAAGAGTTAATCAACAATAAAAGACATTGATAGCAGAGTGTTTGTGTTTAATCATAACTGCTGCGAAACATGAAGGTTTTTTTATGCTTAGATGTAAACATGTTCAGATGTTTTAGATGTAAACATGTTCAGATGTTTTAGATGTAAACATGTTCAGGGAACATTAGAGAGCTAGCTAATGGTAGCTAGGCAACAACCGTTAGCTATATTAGCTATACCTAATAATCGCTGCCCTTTTACCTCCCTTTGCCAAACATGTAAAGTACATAATGGAATAACCAAACGTATGTGGGTCTCACCTGGTCTGTAGTTCACCTGGTCTGTAGTTCACCTGGTCTGTAGTTCACCTGGTCTGTAGTTCACCTGGTCTGTAGTTCACCTGGTCTGTAGTTCGTTAAGTGTTTCTGTGTTGCTTTGTTAAAACACGAGCTATAGGTTGATAGTCAGATGAAGAAGCCTGCTAGCTAACATGCTAGCTAACCTGCAGCAGCCGTTTGCAAATAAACCGTTTGGGGTTGCCAGGTGGGACCGACAGTTTCCAGCCTAAACCACATGGGTTGCCAGGTGGGACCGACAGTTTCCAGCCTAAACCACATGGGTTGCCAGGTGGGACCGACAGTTCCCAGCCTAAACCACATGGTTGCCAGGTGGGACCGATAGTTTCCAGCCTAAACCACATGGGTTGCCAGGTGGGACCGACAGTTTCCAGCCTAAACCACATGGCTGCTCTAGGAAGTGAACCTGACAATAAGCGGCCTGTAACCAGGACATTGATCACTCGTGGAAGGTTCTGGCAGTGGTTATGGAGCTGGAAGGTAGGCTTATGGAGCTATTTTAGTGCCATCAGAAATTCAATTGTATTTGACAGGTTGAATTGAATCTGAGCACAAACTGAATTGTATGTATATCATTTTGATTGATTGATTGAAAACTTTATTAGAAGGTTTGCAGAAGTAGGTACATGAAAGTACATATTACATACAAGGTCAACTAACAGGATAAAAACCCAAGAAAGCCACTGGCTTATTTCAATTGGGGTCCTTGATCATTGATCGGCAACGACACTATATAATAGTTTGCCTCTGGCCATCGGATTTGGCCTCCTAATATCTAAAAAGCACTACGGTTTTCTTATTTTATCGGATTAAAGTAGCAAAGACCAGAAATGTCCATTGACCGCCAGTCAAACTTCTCCACTTCTATCACCCAAAAAGGGGCGTGGACATGACGGGAGAGCAAAGTACCCGGATGCGTTGCTCTGATGAATTCGGATGGGAGGGATGGGAGTTAGAATCGGTGCTCTATTATTCTACCTAGCCCAGAGTCCCCGGATGAGTGCCTCTAAAACTGAATTGTATTTTGAGAAAAACTGAATTGTATTTTGAGTAAAACTGAATTGTATTTTGAGTAAAACTGAATTGTATTTTGAGAACTGAATTGTATTTTGAGAAAAACCGAATTGTATTTAGAGAAACTGAATTTGAAAACTGAATGAAAATAATGAAAACTGACTTGAATACAATTCAATCTGTCAAATTAAATTCAGTTTGTGCTCAGATTCAATTCAACCTGTCAAATACAAATCAGATCTGTGAAATACAATTCAATTTGTGCTCATATTCAATTCAATCTGTCAAATACAATTCCATTTCTGCTGGCACTAAATAGGCGGCGCATCCAGGATTTGATTTGATCAGTGTTGAATACAAATCAAATAACAGCACAAACCAGCACATTATGTCCAGTGTTGAATTGATCACTTACTTCATCTGACACTTATTGCCTTATTTACTGGTGAGAGGAAGCAAGGAACACATTTAATAACAGTTCATATTTTTGGGCATTTAGCAGACGCCTTATTCCAAAGCGACTTACAATCAATACATTTTATTTGATATATGTATTTAGGTATATATATCATATATATGATACATATATGATACATTGATCTGTGGGGCTTGTATTCCCAGCACCACCAATACAGACAGCATGGTGATGGACCTGGATTTTAATTAATATATTGTAAAACTAATTTGTATTGTAATATGTTGCTTCTTTCTCTTTGGTTATGAATCAACGAACAGATATTGAGTTTTAAGACAATTTAATCAGTTACAGGCAGATATATACATTACGTCTGTTCCCCGTGGACCCTGGGCTGGAAGAGAACGCTCCCTCTCTCTCTCTCCCCGTTCCGCTCCAGAGGGGAGGGGCCAGCGTGTATGTGTGTCCCTGCCCAACCCCCAAAGGTCCCTGCTGGTCATCTGGTTGCCATAGAACCCTCATTGCTAGAGGGCATCATGTCCCTGCATGCCCCGGTATGTGTGTGTGTCTAAAACATACTACATATTCATACATAGATCATACATACTACAGAAATATACGACACATCCCCCCTCGGACCACCCAGAGGGTGTTCCGAAACTAAACTACCATAAAACAAAAACAAAAACACAAAACCCCACAAAACATCCCCAAAATTTTTTTTTTTTTTAAATAAAATTAAAAATTAAAAAATAAACAGCAACAGACAGAAAAACTACACCAACACACAACACAAGAAGCACAATAACACAGACCAACCCAGGACCAGTATTAGGAACCAAAGATATCATAAACAAAAAATAAAAAACAACCAATAATAAAAAGAATTTTGAAAATAACAATCACAATTAAACTAAACACAGTTCATCATGCACAAATCAATACAGAAACTTCCAACGACCGATGTTTTCTTTGTCCTTGAAGCGTCAGGGTCAGAGGTTACTAGCACTTGTACCCAGTTGGAGAACAGCCTTTACCGCTGTCTCAGATTGATAACACTTTCATAGTCAGGAGCTTTCCATTTTCGTTGCGCTAGGAACAGAACCTCTCTCCTAGCTTTGTATAACCACCACATCACTTCTCAACTGACCTCAATCACACGATATAGAAACAAACAAACAATACACAAATAATGACATTCAGTTATCATAACACATAATTCTCCAACAGTAAGCATAGGACAAAGGGAATGCATTAATGCATAGATCTTCACCTCAGGTGAGGACTAGTCTTCTGAAAAGTTCATTAACGTGGACTGAGTGACTGATTTTCCAAAAACAGTCAATGAGGCCCTGTCTCCTAAGAAAGTCAAAAATCATGTCTGCTATAATAGGTGCTCCTATCTTAGCAAAATAAGTTTCCCATGCCCCTAAGACCGTTTCCAGCCATGCTATCATCTGCTGTCCATTCCCGTCGTTCCCTTTGATCTGCTGCTTCACTACCCTATTCATAGTCTTTAATCTTTTCCTAACTGGTCGTCGTCCGTCAGTGTCATTGAGGTTCAGGCAGCCGCCTGGTCCCCTCCCACGCTGATCAAGGTCTGGGGAGTCGCCCTCAGCATCATCTGAAGCATGGTGCAGGCACTCGCCAGCATCCCCAGTAGCACAGGTGTCCAGGCTTTGGACACTCCCAGGCTGGACCTCCAGACTGTCAACACTCTCTGCTTCGTTGGTTTCTGGTTCATTGGCATCTGGACAGCTTTCCACTGTCCCCTCGGTTTCAGGCACTGCCGGTAATGTCACTGGCTGTAACACTGGCATTGCCACTGGCTCAGGCAACACCACAGCATCTCGTCGTAGCTCCTCCTTCTCAGGTTCTCTGGGGACCTCGGCACCTGTTGGCACAACATCCTGCCTACTCTGTACATCCACCCCCCTGTCCACCACCCGTGGCCCTATTGGGGTAGGGATATGCCCAGACACCACTGGTGTACCCACTCTGATGTTGTTTCTCCAACAGACCCCACATTGACCTAAAGCATGGTCAATCTGTTCCATCAAATATGGACTCCAAAACCCATATTTCTTGGTGATCTTGCGTCTTACCTCCCCCCTAGCCACATGTGCTAATCCATGAGCTTCCTGTATTAACATGCCTAATAAATCTGAGGGTGCTACAACCAACCCCTCATGATTCCTCCATAGACCTGTGTCATCCTGACTTGCCCCCCTTGCTAGCCAAACGTTCTTGTCTAACGTAGTTACTCTACTCTGTAACATCAATAAATCCTCAAGTGTGACCATGCCCTGTAATTGCTTTTCATGTGTGACCAGAAGACCTTTACCTGCCTTGTCTGCTCCTGTAATGGCTTTGGCTGCATCTTCTGCAGCCCTGTTACCTTGTGTGATATGTGATGAGTCAGACCTGTGTGTGGCACACTTCACTATGGCTAATTCCTTTGGCTTCATCATGGCTTGTAACAGCTTCATGATCTGTGCGTGATGCTGTATAGGCGTACCATCAGTTCTCTTAAAACCCCGCCCCCTCCATACAGCTCCATTAAAATGACAAACATTATGTGCATAGGCAGAGTCGGTGTACACTGTCACTCTCCGTCCGGTTCCCAAGTTGCATGCTTCTGTGAGGGCAATCAATTCAGCCAACTGAGCCGAGCAAGGCTGAGGAACTGCCTCAGCCTGTTCTACAATAAACTTTGAATTCTGTGCTTTAACTAAGGAATACCCAGCGCACAAAGTTTCTCCTACCCCGTAACAAGACCCATCAACCCAATATTCTATATCAGCTCCCTTTAAAGGCAAAGCTTGTAGGTCTGTTCTATGCTTAATCACTCTGGCTGTCGATGGAATCTGAGCACCGGATGGCACCGTCACCTGACAGCCGTCAGGTGTGCATTTTACTGTACAGTTCAATTGGCATAGAGCATCTCTCCCTAGCAGCCCTGTTGGCGTGTGTTCTGACACAAGTGTTGACAGAGTTGCTCTCTGTCCCTTGTACTCTAAGTCTACAAGCTCAGTTGTAGGAATCAGCTGTTTAATTCCCTCAAATCCGATTGTCTTCACATATTCTCTAGACATAGGGAGGTGCGTGGCGCCTTCAGGCTTCTGTGTCACCACCAGCTGGCACCTCCCACTCGGATCTTCCGGGCACCCCTATAGGCCAGCTGCTGGGCCTCCGTAAGGGTTCATCACTCCTGGAGCAGGTGTAGTAGGAGGCCAATATCCTCCTCCTTGGCTCCCCCCTGCGCCCCCCTGGGGCCTGTTGCAGCAGGTACAGGCTAGATGTCCATTCTGGTCGTATTGGTAACACGGTTCTAGCATCTTCTTCCCTGCTGCTGTCCATCCCCCTGGTGGTGGTCCTTGGCCAGGCTGGTTGTACATCTGGTATGGAACCGCTTGCACCCCTGGTGGCCCTTGTGGGTATGGATACCCCCCTTGTGGCCCCTGTGGGTAGGACTGGTAAGTAGCAGGATACCCCCCTTGTGGCCCCTGTGAGTAGGACTGGTAAGTAGCAGTCTGCACTCCAGGTGGCTGTTGCTGTGGGGCTAAAGCCTGCACTCCCTCTACGTTCCTCTCGCTTTCAGTCAATTGCAAATGAGTCAATATTCTGAGGGATTCTTCGTCTCGTGCCTTCTGTATCTGAATGTTCTTTCGATATAACTCAACTTGATGAGCTACGTGGTCTATATAAACAGCTTTGTTCATGTGTCGTAGCCCCACCACTTCTGCTAGCTTATCCTTAACTGGGGTAGGAAGCCCTTCTTGTATTTTTTCCCTGATTATGGATTTTTCTAAGGGGTTATCTTCAGCGTCTTTCCCTGTCACACTTCTCCATTGAGAGTGCACACGGGCAACATAACCCCTGGGATTCTCATCCCCCCCCAGTGGCTTCACAATGATATTGTCTGGGTGAATGTGAGTAGGGTAGATCTCCCTGATTGCTTTCCACAGTTTGCCTCTGTTTGCTGCGAAGAGCTCTGGATCATAAACTGATGTATTGATATATCTATGAAGTCCTGCCTTCATCAATATTTCCTGCATTGTATCCAATCCTGCAATAAAAGCTAAGAGTCTTTTCAGGTCTCCCATTGCGGCCTGCGTTCCTATCAGTATCACGTCGACCTCTCGCGTCCACGAATGTCCTCCCTCTTGAAGAACGGGGAGTTTCTCGATCACTTCAGACAGATCTGTATGATGCCACGGATGATATTCCATCTTGTTACCCCGAATCAGCACTGGACAGTTCTTTAATGTATTTGATGACATTCGGTGACAATCTCCCTCTTTCTCCGGGCGTCTTCTCCCACCTTTCCTTTCGGCTGTGGCTATCATCTTCCTGACCTGCGCGTTGTAGCCTCCATCTGCATTGTCGTCATCACTTGAGTCTTCACTGCCATCTTCGCTGTCATCTTCCTCGTCACTCCTGTCGTCCCCTTTTCCCCTTGGCTCCTTCTTCTTCTTCTGGGAATGATCCTCCAGTGCCTTAGCATATGGAGGGGGACTGGAGGCAGGACACAGGTCTGGGGATGAAATGTTCAATTTCTGTTCCAGTGTTCTGGCCAATTCTTTTTTCTTTTCCGGTTCCATCTGAGCTATTTTCTGTCCCTCTACCTTAAATAGATCTAAAATAGCTAACTCTAACTTGCGTTTCTCTGATCTAATCTTTCCTCTTTGATGTGCTTTGTGCCCATTGATAAGTATCTCCAATGTTGCAATTAATTGTAAATTAAGGCTGCCCTCTTTCGGCCACGGCTGTTCAATGTATGCCCAACGGCTATTCCATTTCGTAGACATTTTGCTAATTTCCCTAACAAGAGGATTCATTTTTTCCACTACAGCCATAGGGGATAACGTAGCCAACATTCCACGATGTTCACTAATATCTTTTAACAGCTTCGTGGAATTCGACCCCATTCTACTTGCTCAATATGCTGACAATATTCTATATTAGATAAGGTGTACGCTTCTTACAACCCACCTTCCTATTGTCTTGTTTGCTAAACAAATGCTAGTCCAATATAACTGTATTAACCGTCCCCACAAAACCCTGCAACTCAGAATAACAGATTTGCCTCTTGTGTATGTCAGTGCAGTATTAACTTGAATCTAATCTCTGTGTAAGTACTTTATACTTAAATGTGTTTCCTAATTGTTTATGAATATGTGTCGCTTAATTACTCATTCAATACTAATTACAGTTCTGGTCAACACAATTATTAAATCACAAAGGCTGATCAACACCTAAGTATTCACCGATCCACAAAAACCCTTTTACTGCTCAACTATCAAATATGTACTATTCTGCTATTCCTTAATCAAACACTGTGGAAATGACCTAACTAAAATAAAATATGTAAATTACAAATATTAATTACAACCTGTAAATAAATCAACTGTTAAATGAAAGGAATGAATGATTAGTTAGAATTATTCATTGACACTTCATTGATGCAAACCTGTGAAGTCATTCAGCTATTTATCAAAATATCAAAAAAGGAATGATTATCATTAGATTATCACAAAACAATTGATCAAAGTTTTGTGAAACAGATAATGAATGATCTGAATAATTAATTCAACCAATTAGTAATTAATTAAATTAATTAAAGTAATTTAATATAGAACAATTATTTAAAAACATCAATCTATGAGTGATCTCTACAGATCTCTCGTCAACATTCTATGCAAGCAGGCAGGGCCGTTTTATTGGGGTCTGTGACCCTGCTGTGATTCTGCTCAGGGAAAGCAGCCTTGTCTAGGCTCACGCACAAATTGCCTCATATGCTTTGAATCTAGCCTAAAGTCACAATCTATCTTTACTTTTAACAAACTATGACAAATATCTTTAAACTACTTTAAATCCCCCGATGATCAATTCACTATCTTTCTATCTTTGAATCACTACAATCTATGTAATGCAACAATCACACGCAACGTGTCTGTATGTTTGAACAACAGGAGAAGAAGGAGGAGAGGGAGGGGCTAGTCTCTGTCCTTTTCCTCCCGTGGACTCCCAGATCAATCTTTACAACATAACATTGCTTTTCCACAATAATGCCATCTTCCACGACACAACAACTTCACGATTATCTTTCAATCCAGTTAGACTATTATTTATCTCATTCAAATATTCTACAATGCAGTCTCTTCACAGAGATATCTAGGCTTCTTTGTGTCCGCGTGTCTGCGCGCGTGCCCGAGCGTGCGTGTTATCGCTCCGCTGACACACTGCAAATGGCGTCTAAATGCAAATGGCGTCTAAACTCCGCTGAAAGGACACTGCAAATGGCCGCTTACACAATGGCGTCGTTTCAAACAGCATATGTTTTTCACTGCTACAATACAAAATAGACTACCCAGTCCATTTACACCTTAACACAATTCTACACACACACTCACGATATTCCGTAATACCGCTATTAGTTACACAACTAATATCTTATCATAAAAAAGCGAATTACCAAATTCAGCCCTATATCACCAATATACCAATCTAATCGTATATTTACAAAAACGGACTTCAAAATCCGGCTCTCACCAACCCCAGCTTAAAGATGTGTTTCCTTTTCCAACAAGTTACTGTACTTTAAACCTTAAAGTTGAAGGTTGTTTTAGTCTCAAAGAAAATGTTTGAAAACCCAGCTGTTGCACACGCGCCCCTAGCGGTTTAAACAGCTTACCGTCTTCAGAGCTGTGGCTTCAGCTTAAGTTTTCAAACGTAGATTTCCTTTTTTGGACTCCTGGCTGGCTCGCCATGTGTTGCTTCTTTCTCTTTGGTTATGAATCAACGAACAGATATTGAGTTTTAAGACAATTTAATCAGTTACAGGCAGATATATACATTACGTCTGTTCCCCGTGGACCCTGGGCTGGAAGAGAACGCTCCCTCTCTCTCTCTCCCCGTTCCGCTCCAGAGGGGAGGGGCCAGCGTGTATGTGTGTCCCTGCCCAACCCCCAAAGGTCCCTGCTGGTCATCTGGTTGCCATAGAACCCTCATTGCTAGAGGGCATCATGTCCCTGCATGCCCCGGTATGTGTGTGTGTCTAAAACATACTACATATTCATACATAGATCATACATACTACAGAAATATACGACAAATACTGCAGTTGACCACGGGAGGGTGGTAATCATATGTATTATCTATGGGTGCTATATTACTACTTCTTCTTCTTCTACTAATTCTTCTTCTTCTGTTGGATTTAACGACAGCTTGCATCCCATTTTTTTTATACGATGCCTTTTCCGTCCCCAGTACTAAATCATGTTGTATTTTGTCTAAATTTGGACAAATACTAATTCCATTAGGTTTTTCATGTATAGTCAATTGTTATTTATTATGAATATAATGATATGGGCTTCTAAGTTGTTGTTTTCTACATTTTAAAAGCTTTGGTTAAAGATGTAAATTGGATTTTGCATGGGATTTGGGATGTCCCCAGTGTTGTTCATTCAACTTCAATCCAAAAAATAACTATTAAAAACATATACATTTCCAAATATGTTATTATTATTTCATTTTCCTGATCAATATCTATTGAAATCAAATATAGTTTTTATCCTTTTTTTTATGTTGTACAAAAAAAATAAGGTTTTGCTTACAATATTGCTTGTCCCTGCGATCACTGTCCACCCTGTTATGCTGTGTTAATGTCCCTTTTAAAAGAAAACCATATTTCTCAATCACATCACTCTCATGAGGTGACATCACATCAGTGGAGGGGATTTCAAATGTGGTAAGCTGTGTGATTTTCTACCTCTTTTACCATCTGATTTTTATGTTTTTATCCAGTGAGTTTAATGTGGTTGACCATAACGTGTCCACCCTGTTATGCCTAAATATTGAGGAGATCAATCAAATTAAATAATTTCCAAAAAAAATTATTTAGTGCAAATTAGATTCCTCATCAAGTATTCATGGTCATTCTAGGCATTATGCTAACACAGGCAGGCTAAAGGCTAACTTTAACTCAAAATGTCCACCCTGTTAGTGTCCACCCTGTTAGTGTCCACTCTGTTCTGGAGACACTCGCCCTATTCAACTACAGAGGGTATTCTAAATCAAATTAAATGTAGGTGCCTGAGCTCGACCACTATGTTTTTCAGCAAGCTAGATATGTCCTTTATATAATAGAACATTAAAATATAGATAAATCAACTATTTATTTTTCACAAGTTATGAAGTCCAAATGGCACCGTATTAAAAAAATGACCCATCAAGTAGTAGAGTAGAGTTCAGTACAGTATAGTAGAGTAGAATAGAGTACAGTACAGTACAGTACTGTGTTTCGACAGTCACACCTGATGCTCGGACGACACATCCAACCCTAGCTGCTGGATTAAGTGCTGCTGGTGTCTTGTTGATGGTGATAATGACGGTTGTGATCTGGAGGACAAGGAGGCGTTTGTGCGGCTAGACTGGTGGTAGGAGTGTGTGTGTGTGTGTGTGTGTGTGTGTGTGTGTGTGTTACCCATACTGTGTGTTAAGGTGCTGGTGAAGGTCAATGAATTGATGCTGTATATATCTGTATGTGGTTCTGCATATAATGCCTATAATGTGTGTAATTTAAACACAGAGGATATCTCAGTGATGTGTTATTTAAACACAGAGGATAATAATTTACATTTGTGTCTTTTTTTCCACTATTACAAACAAATAAAAAAGGCTTCAAAACCAAATATCACGTGAATAGGATTTTATCTAATTATTATTAGATTACAGGTTGTCACATTGTAAGTGAGAGAGCCAGAGATAGCAGGTAAGCTGACACTAGTACAGGGCTGCTGTCCACTACTGAAACAGAACTCAGTTAAATGCTATCATGTCCATGACTGTTAGAAATAATCATTGGGAATAAATGTACAGTATGTCTTGTGTTTGTCCCGTCATCTATTTTCAGTGTTTTATTTTCATATTATATTGTGTGTTTGACAATCAAATGTTGATTGTGTGTTGAAGTTTGGTCAGTGCAGGGTACAGCAATTGAGTTGTATTGTTGTGAGTAGCGTGTGTTCTCACTGCAAACGAATCGCTCTCTGGAGAAACGCTCCCTGATTCGGACCAACTAGCCTAGGTGTGAAATAAGTCTGAAATCAAACAAAGATATGAGCCAAATAAAGAAGCTTTGAATTGAACATTTAACCTTTAATTAGATAATTCCAATCTGCCAAATCAACACAATAGTGATAGAAAAGAAAAACAGTTTCCCACTTTTACATGTTCCAAAGTCTTAACAGTAAAGTAAGAACAAATAATCAACAAATAACATCCACAGACAGATATTAAATGTACAGTATAATAAGAAACCTGTGGTCAAACACACAGCAACGTGATTTAAAAGGATGATGCCACAGGGAATTAAAATCCACAATTTAAGGTGTTTAGAGAGATGATTAACCACCAAACCCAATCCTTAACATAATATAATCATGAACATATCACACAGAACGCTGTAAATCGTAAAAAAAACAAAAAGTCGCATAATAATAAGCATCACAATAGGTGAACGTTCTATTAGTCAGTGGGCCAGCTGATAGACACATCTGTCACATTAGACAGTGACTGAGTAGGCCTAACTAATATCAGATGGTGTCACATTAAAAACGTACTGAGTTGGTATAGTGACAGCCTAATCTAAACAGCGTGTCATTGATTCCTATTAAAATCGAGAACCCTACAAAGACAAAGATATTCATTCTGAAATCACATAGACTTCTTCTTCTTCGGCGTATGGGTAGTTGTTTTTCCTCTCCACTCCACCAGGCTCGGGGCCGAGGGGCTACCCTTTTACCACCCCGAGACCTGGTTGAGGGGCTCACCCGGGCTATATTTCTGGACACCCCTCCAGAAGCCACGTCATCGTCTCGTCATCTAATACCGACAGACCATGCATCCCGTTGGCATAGACTAATTAACCTTGCACAAAACGGACTTGATTAAATCTAACTTGATGAAGAAATGTTTGGATCTCAGCTAATTTCAGGAGAGCCACAGCAAGGGGGGTTTGGACTTTTACAGACATGTTTTTTTGGGGGGGGGATAAATTATTGACATTTTGGTATTTTTCTTTTTACTTTGAAAGTGTCCAGTAGGGGAGATCAGTATAGGAAACAGTCCTGATTTCATGTATTTCGATTCCAGGCTCTGACCGAATTGGTGAACATTTTGAAAGGAGCTGTAGACTTTCTATAGGCACTATAATATACTATTAATATACTACTTAATGTAATCTTCATTATAATATATCATGTATAATGAATGATTATTGATGATTGAAGGATTATTAAACAGCAGAACAAATCCCAGATTGTGCCTTTTAGATACAATCCACATCCACTTGAGAACCCTAAGAAGCATTTTCAACACATTTCAACACATTTTAATGAAAGGAAAATAAATGATGAATTATAGGAGGAGTTTTCACACTGGCCATTTCATCCCGGAGCAACACCAGGCGAAGGAGCCAACGGTTTCTCACGGGACGTTTCACCCCCAATGAGGCGAGATGTTCAGGGTGAGTCAACCCTCCGGAGGAGCAGGTTGAACCCAGGGGCGAGACGCTCCCCCCGCAGGGTGAAACCTCCAGTGAGAAGCCGTTGTGGTGGAGCTCACCCTGTGTTTAAAGGGGCAATCTGGGATTCAAACAACAAGAAAGTGGTCAAAGTGGGCTGGAGAAATTAAATCACATACATGGACAGAGCTATGGAGACATCTTCTGCCCCTCACCACTACGTCTCCTAAAGACACCCGCTTTCCCCTCTACTGTGTCCCTAAGAACTTCTATTGCCCCCCTTGTACTGTTTCTCTGTTTCTCCAGTGTATAACTTTTTTGGGGATTACTCTTCCTGCTACGAATGGTGGACTGATGATTCACATGCTTAGTATTCAAATGTATTGATTGTAAGTCGCTTTGGAATAAGGCGTCTGCTAAATGCCAAAAATGTAAATGTAAATGGGTGCCATGTTTGAACCATGTTTTTGCTGTACAATGTTTGTTTACTACTTAAAAAACATTGAATACAACAAGGTTACATTCGGGTTCTGATGGGGAACTGAGCTTATGAAGCAGATTTGTATTCTCCAAGAATCAGGGGCTTTATATCATCATCATTTACAAGTAAACAAATAGATGTACCAATCCCAGATTGTCCCTTTTAAACGGTGAAAACGGGTTGATTCACCCCGGGGTCAAAAGTGGCCTAAGGAGACAGTTAGAACTCATCTCTCTTCTTCCTGGTCTTCCTGGTCTTCTTCGTGGTCTCTTGTTTCTCGTGGAGCACGTTCCCATCTGCCTGTTTTCTCCATGTCAGTTTGAAGCCCTCTGGCACCCCTCGCTTCTTCAGCTCCGCATGAATCTATAACATCAAACAAGTCTCCCATTTCACATGAATCTATAACATCAAACAAGTCTCCCATTTCACAAAAGATAAAAAATATTCTCACTCTCCAAAAAGTTTGCATCAAAATCACAATATTGTTTCTCTTATAAAACCATGAGAATGTCCCAATGTCCAGAAATGACATGCATGGAAATTTTTCTTTTAAGGACATGAGACCAGGGGCCTCATTTATCGAAAGTACTTTGGATCAAATGTTGATCTTACCCGTGTCGTACGTAGAAAACCACGTCAACGTAGTGATTTATACAATTTCAACGTGAGTCGATTTGACCGTGGAAACGATCGTAGCTCTACGTCAGGCAGGGTTCGAGTTATGTGGGAGCCAATGGGAGCTGAGCTCCCATAGAGATGGTCTGAGGCTCTCTGAGCTCCCATGAAGGCAGTAAAATCAAAGATCTGTGGGGGTCGCTAATAATACATTACCACAACTATTATTTGATCAAAATGTCAATGTAATGAATATTATTTCATTTATTTTATAAATATTGTAAAATAAACACGTTTTTCAAAAGAACTACGCGCACCATTAATCTCCTGTGAATGACAGTATGCCTTTTACTGCCTGCACTTCACCACCAAGACACCATGGGGCGCAGTAGAATATTGTGCAACAGCAAAAGGTTGATTAATCAGCTGTGCGGTAAACCGTTGGAACACACAGTGCACAGCTGATTAATCAATTAAACCAATAGAGTGAGACACCAGTTGCCTTTCAGGAAGTAGTGAGATCGTGCACCTAGCCTATTATTGAGAAGCAAACATTCATTCATTAGCTATACAGGAGTATATACATACAGTAGCTACCATGCTGCCCAAAAAAAGGCCACTGCTGCCGACCGGGTCATCAAGCCTAGAAAATGTCGGGTTTTTATCAAAGAAACCTGCTATGACACCTAACGTTAGCCCTGCTGCTACTACTGTTACTACTACTGCTGCTACTACTGAGGACTCTGCTACCTACTGAAAACAGACCACTCAGCCTACTGAAAACAGACCACTCAGCCTACTGAAAACAGACCACTCAGCCTACTAAAAACAGACCACTTTGGTCTATCTTGTCTCCGTAAAGGTAAGGTGGCTTTTACTTTTTACTAACCTAGTGTACTAACCTAATGTATTTTTCGCTCCTTCTGTATAGCAAAAATAACAAAATTATTGGCCGAGATACATGTGTGACTATCGCTTTTATAGCTGTTGTTTCATGTGGGGCTGTTGATGTGGTGAAATGAGTAGCCTGCAGCTGTAGCGTCAGGATATGTTGGGATTTGAGGATGAGGATGATGTTTCTGTACCGGTACCGTTTTTAAAGTATCGATTTGTCACCGGTATCGAATAAAACCCAAACTGTACCCAACCCTAACTATATGTTTACATGCCAACTAATTAGCTAATTCATTTCTTTCATTTAGAGCTGAGGGGAGCAACAGAGAGACGGACAACAGGACAGCAACAGAGAGACAGACAACAGGACAGCAACAGAGAGACAGACAACAGGACAGTAACAGAGAGACAACGGGAGAGGAGAGCAATAGAGACAGAACTGAATGCACTGAACCTTTTTTTAATTCTTTGCATTATTAACACTGTTGTGTTATTGTGTTATTAAAGTGTTTAAGTGTTTTATGGTAAAGCATTATGAGTGGTGTGTGTGTGCAGGGTGCTCGTGAGTTGTATATTTTGGGGAGGGGGGAGGCTTGTGTATGGGGGCGGGGGGTCCTCACACAAAGGAGTAGCCTAGGGCCACTGACCACCTTAATCCGCTACTGCCTATAGCTAATTAAAACTTGTAAGTCCCATCGCTGTGTGGGCATGATTCGCGCGTGCATGAGAACATTTCGCACTGTTATTTTGGAGACCCCCACAGAGTTCAGCTTATAACTCGAACCCTGACGTCAGGTATTGACTTTACGTACGCACATTACCTACTGGTTATGCGGAGTTATTACAGGCATGTGAGCCGCACTGCCTGTACTGTAATTAATGCGAAGTGAACGTGGCTCGTAATAAAATTAACGATGTTGTTATCAGCCGAGAAAATTAGTTTAATTCAAGATTTAAAGGGAACTAATGTTTATGATTGTATTTCAGTCTTTCTTTATATTCCTCCGGAGCTGTCAAGGCAATGCCAACTCCCCTTCAACATGCCTATTATAGTCAGACATCAGCACTCAAGTTGAGGGGGGATGGCATCCCCCCCTGAAATAAAAACGGTAAAAAATCATCCCCCTTCTAAAACTGCCATCCCCCCTTTCCATCCCTTATGTCATTTTATCAATGAACGTGGTATTACTGCTATTTCAACATTTAGTTTTGCGCATATTGAGTAAAATACTGTGGGCGAGGGGGCACGCACACATGCAATGACATTTTTACCAAATCACTGACACTGAAGTCACTGATGCTGTGGGGATGCAAAAATTGTCCCCATAATTATGATCAAATCCACCATCCCCCCTGATTTTCTTTTACAACTTGAGTACTGAGTATAAGCATGTGCCTGGTTAGTTGTCATGATCAAACGTTACAAATGCAACTTACCGAGAAGCCACCCTTCTCTGCCCTCTCCCACTCACTTTGCTTAATTCAGCCGCTATAATTGAGCTGCTATCACAGGGCGTAAATACAAAGCTCATTCACCTGCGTTCAATTTCAAGTATTTGGTATTTATAAACTTTAGTACTTACGCAATTTTAAACAAGCGCAGCCCGTTTTATAAATAATGCTTACGTCCGTTTAGAAAAATGTGCTTACGTGCAAGTCAAAGATGACGTTCAAGTACTTTTTTTATAAATGAGGCCCCTGTTGTGTGGGTGCATTTCTCTGCATCCAACCTTTTCTAAAATCTTTGCATTCATCTCAGGGTCGTTAGGGTCCAGTTGGACGTCTGACTGCAACTCCACTCTCACCACTTGTCTCTTCAGGCGTTCATCTGGTGGTGGGAGAGAGGAAGGCTTTACTGTGGAACAGACTTTCATGAGGTCTTCATCAGGGACGCAGTGGGCCCTACACACACTTAGGACCTTATTTCCCAAGCAGTGAGCAAAGTTGCCCACAATAAAAGTTCATAAATAAAGATTTCAATACTTCAGATTGCATGCAATACTGTACATAATTATGCTGTTTACAAAACCTCTGGTTGAATAATCGGTTGTTCCTCAACACCATAGTTAAAGACAAGAGGCTCCATTCAGTTGAATAGATATAGATAAAAATAGATAAATATATTCGGGCCTCAGAACTCATTTGCAAGTGCAGAAGGCTTAATAGCTAGTTCATGTAACCTGCAAGCGTTCCAAACACCTCCACTAGCTAATATCCAGCTTCCCCAAACATACGGAAACCTGGAACTGTCTGCAGTGACTTCTCTGCTAATGATAGTGGTCGTTTTGTAACATAATAAACATATTTAAAAAAGTAAACATGATCAGGAATGTAATGAACAGAAATGTCCATTGTTTTATAAAGACATATACGAGGGCTTTAGTCTGGCTCGCAGGTGTGGTGTTCTCTGGTGTTTGGTGTTCAGACGTTGAATGTTCAGTACACAAGAGATGATTGTTGACAGGAAGTAGATGTTCCTATTACCACAAATAACTCTAGAGGGGGGGGGGGGGCTAGTGGATAGTGAGTTGGACTTGTGATCGGAAGGTTGTGAGTTCAAATCCCGCCTGAAACCACACCACTACTAGTGTGCCCTTGAGTAAGGCACTTAGCCCTCAGTTACTCCAGGGGGAATGTCCCTGTAATTCGTAATTGTAAGTCGCTTTGGATAAAAGCGTCTGCTAAATGGCAAAATTAATTAATTAATTGATCAAAGTACCTTTAGTCTGGCTCCCAGGTGTGGTGTTCTCTGGTGTTTGGTGTTCAGTAGTTGGATGTTCGGTAGAGGTTGGCACAGCTACCAGGTGGTTTTTTAACATAATTTTAAAAGAAAAAGTAAACATGAACATTCCCATAGTTTTATATATGCATGTAAGAGGGCTTTAGTCTGGCTCGCAGGTGTGGTGTTCTCTGGTGTTTGGTGTTCAGTAGTTGAATGTTCAGTACATAACAGATGATTGTTGGGGACAGGCAGTAGATGTTCCTATTTCCACTAATAAATCCATCATTTCTAATTAATCAAAATTTTACCTGCAAGCGTTCCAAACACCTCCACTTCACACAGATTAAGGTGTTCACTCCTGCCAGGGATGACCACACTGACGTAGCGACCCTCCATGTTGTTACACTGGAAGGTGGAGGTCTGTCCTGCTATTATGATAACAGCACATCTGAGAGAGAGAGAGAGAGAGAGAGAGAGTGGGAGAGAAAGAGAGAGAGTGGGAGAGAGAGAGAGAGAGTGCAGGGAGGGGGGGGGGGGGAGAGAGAGACAGAGCGAGAGAAAGAAAGAGTAGGGAGGTGGGGGGTCGGAGGTAAGTAAAGATCAATATATTAGTTCAGCCATAAATCTTCTTGGCATGGATCATATTCAACCAGCTGACAGAGAGGAAACTGTGAAGACTTCTGCACCTGTCAGACAGGAAGTGTTGAATGTAATACATTGACATAGTGACACAGGCCACAGGCCAATGAAAAGGGCCAATGAAAAGGGCTACCTGTAGGCGAAGTCATTTTTCTGTTTTTTACATGTGCTTAAACTACAGATTGTACGCTTTCAAATGATGCATCATACATTGAAATCGGAAACAAATTGAAGACGACATGAGTATTTGAAAGTTGCTACACCGGAAATCACTAAGCACAGAAAATCCCCATCAAAGATAATGAATCCCCATCAAACAACAAGAAACGAAGTCATTGTGTTATAGATTACACTTATTTAATGAACGTAAAACTGTTCGGAAAAATAACGAGTGGGTAATTCACATCTTCGAGTTGAATGTTAGCTAAAAAAACGAAAATCTGAAGAAAAAAAAAGAAAAAAAAAATCAAGGCGAATTTCACGTCTTTCTCATTTCCGAGAGGTGTCCAGAAACACCAGCAGCCATGGGCGTCACCACCATATATTTGGGGGGGGACGTGTCCCCCCCACCTTTGAAACAAGGTCGTTTGGACCCCCCCACATTTGCCATCAAAAATATGTTGCATGACTGGTCAGCGTTATTTTCATTGCTTCACAATCAAATCCGTTCCACTTTATGAGTAGGGGATTGCCAATATCCAGAAATCCACTCCACGTTTTACTTCTGTTTTTAACACGGCAGCAGCAGCATCAGACACGCACGCAGATTCAAAATATTCAGACTGAGGCAAGACGATATTTAGATCATCCACCAAGATGGATATAAGGAATTTTTTTTCTAAGAAGAGAAAAGTAAGTCAAAGTCATCCAAGTTTTCCCGTGAGTGGCCAAACAGCAACATTGCGTTCTCCCAAGGTCAAACACAGCCAGCTTTTCTGATAAGAATGTTAGCACCTTAGACATTCTCTGTATTAGCAATAGAATTAGCATAGCCTACTAGCAACCAAATACGAGCTAGATCAGCTATATGGCACTAACAGTTTTGTTAGGCATTACTAGTGCGGTTAGACATGTTTAAATGCAGAACAGACACAGGCGAAATGTCATCAAAAGCACAGAATGGCGACAAACACCTCACAGTGCTTACCTGTCCTGTCATTATAGTTGAATGTTCTGCAATGCACTGAAGAGGGCTAAGTGTGATTGTAAAAGGCTCTGAGTAGCCTAGGTACATATTTTATGTTTCCTCATAACTTTTTTTTTCAATTTGTTGACTCAAAGTTACCTCATTCTTTTCTAATTCACTCTTTGATTCTTTTTGAATCTTCATATTTAATAAAGTACCTAAAAAGTGCCAAGTGTCAGTGTCAGGCCTCTGTGAGTTAAACCAAAACATAATAGTAGTCAGTAATTGCAGACCATGCCAGCTCCAAGGAAAAACAAAGAAAGAGGGAGATTATTTTGGGTGTAAAACGCACCAGAATGCCGGAAATTGAATCTACTATTTAAAAAAATTCGGGGGGAGAACCCCCAGACCCCCCGAAAAATAAGTGTCCCCCCCACATTCAAAAAGCAGCTGACGCCCATGCCAGCAGCAGTCACATGTATGTATCACCTGTCAGACAGGAAGTGTTGAATGTATCACCTGTCAGACAGGAAGTGTTGAATGTATCACCTGGGGTTGTTGTTGCCGTTGTTCTCCAGTGAGTTACCGATGTGGATCTCAGCTCCATTAAGCCTCTGAGGATCGTATATGTTGTTGGTGACGGACACAGCAGAGACTCTGTACACATGCAGCAGGTCCACTCTCCACCAGGGGCTGGTCTCATATATAGTGAGGCTGCAGGAACCTCTGGTCCAGTCTGGGTCTCTGTTCCCATCGATGGCTCTAGGAGCAGCATAAGACTCATGCTGTGATGACTGAGTGGCCACTCCCCCCAACGCCACGTTTACTGGAGGGAAACACAGAGGAGAAATCACATCACATCATGCTTTGGGGGGGGGGTGACCAGGAATGTTGTCTAGAGGGGGGGGGGCTGACCAGGAATGTTGTCTAGAGGAGGGAGTGGGGGGTGACCAGGAATGTTGTCTAGAGGGGGGGGAGGGGGGTGACCAGGAACGTTGTCTAGAAGGGGGGGAGCGGGGTGACCAGGAACGTTGTCTAGAAGGGGGGGAGGGGGGTGACCAGGAACGTTGTCTAGAAGGGGGGGAGCGGGGTGACCAGGAACGTTGTCTAGAAGGGGGGGAGCGGGGTGACCAGGAACGTTGTCTAGAAGGGGGGGAGCGGGGTGACCAGGAACGTTGTCTAGAAGGGGGGGAGCGGGGTGACCAGGAACGTTGTCTAGAGGAGGGAGAGGGGGGTGACCAGGATCGTTGTCTAGAAGGGGGGGAGCGGGGTGACCAGGAACGTTGTCTAGAGGGGGGGGGGGGTGACCAGGAATGTTGTCTAGAGGGGGGGGGGGTGACCAGGAATGTTGTCTAGAGGGGGGGGGGGCTGACCAGGAATGTTGTCTAGAGGGGGGGGGCTGACCAGGAATGTTGTCTAGAGGGTAATTATGCTGTTTACAAAACCTCTGGTTGAATAATCGGTTGTTCCTCAACACCATAGCTAAAGACAAGGGGTTCCATTCCATCCAATTAACACTAGAACAGCCATGGGTGGGGTCATTTGACCATGTGAGTAAAAAAATATATCTTTGCACTCTTTTACACATTTTGGAACCTTCTTTTATGACTTTTCCTAGATATGTGCGTTCTACCACCCAGTATCCTTACATTTTCAAAATCACATCAGGATAAGCTAGAATAAAGCAATTTTTTTCGGTGTAGGAGGCAGGCTAATTTACAAGATGTGCCAACTAGTGGTCTTTGTGTGTAAGTAGAGGCGTCCAATTCTAAAGACTATGGTCATTTGATCCCCAAGGCGGCTCTTATAGTAGGTAAAATAGCACGGATGTTCTAGTGTTAAAGGATCAGAGAATGAATCTAGCACTGCAGTGCACAAACGCTAGTGAGTTGACTCAAAGAGAGAGAATGACGAAGATTTTACAGTTCTGAATAAATTAATGTATTCCCAAATGGGAGAGAGGGGGATAGAAAGCATGGTATTTTTAAAGTATATATATATGTTACGGTACATGTGGGAATACGGTACATGTGGGAAAACTAGGGTTATGGTTAGGTACTAAGGTGCTATGGTTAGGGTTAGGGTTAGACATGCCAGCATGTACCAAGTCGACGTAGCACCTAACCCTAAGCCTAGTTTTCCCACATGTACCGTATTCCCACATGTACCGTAACACATGTATATATATATATATATTGTATATAAACATTGCTTTAGTTTAAAAGATAAATGTTATTTGTAAGCTAGCTGGTTACTCTAACACTGCAACTCCTCTAAATCAAGGTCAACTTTCTGTTTTATTCATTTATTGCCCCCGGGGGCCGCTGGTGTAACTGCATGCAAACATGGATGGGAGTTGTAGGTTATGTGGCATTAGTTCTAGTTTATTAACGATTGTTACTATGGTGACAACAATGTAGGCTGCGTTTCTGTTATTGTAGATATGTTATAGCATAAAGCAAATCCCTGGTATGAATGTTTGTTGAGGAGTTGGTTGGTGAGGAGTTGTTAAATGTACCTTTAGTCTGGCTCCCAGGTGTGGTGTTCTCTGGTGTTTGGTGTTCAGTCGTTGGATGTTCAGTAGAGGTTGGCACGGCTGAGGTTCCTGTAGTGTTTTTTTAAATTATTTTTTTAAGTAAACATAAGCAGAAATGTACAGATTTGTTTTTGTTATATTGTTATATTTATATATATATATGTTACGGTACATGTGGGAATACGGTACATGTGGGAAAACTAGGGTTAGGGTTAGGAACATTGTCTTGAGGTGGGGATTGAGCAGGAATGTTGTCTTGGGGGGGGGGGAGGGGGGTGACCAGGATCGTTGTCTAGAAGGGGGGGAGCGGGGTGACCAGGAATGTTGTCTAGAGGGGGGGCTGACCAGGAATGTTGTCTAGAGGGGGGGGGGGGTGACCAGGAATGTTGTCTAGAGGGGGGGGGGGTGACCAGGAATGTTGTCTAGAGGGGGGGGGGCTGACCAGGAATGTTGTCTAGAGGGGGGGGGCTGACCAGGAATGTTGTCTAGAGGGTAATTATGCTGTTTACAAAACCTCTGGTTGAATAATCGGTTGTTCCTCAACACCATAGCTAAAGACAAGGGGTTCCATTCCATCCAATTAACACTAGAACAGCCATGGGTGGGGTCATTTGACCATGTGAGTAAAAAAATATATCTTTGCACTCTTTTACACATTTTGGAACCTTCTTTTATGACTTTTCCTAGATATGTGCGTTCTACCACCCAGTATCCTTACATTTTCAAAATCACATCAGGATAAGCTAGAATAAAGCAATTTTTTTCGGTGTAGGAGGCAGGCTAATTTACAAGATGTGCCAACTAGTGGTCTTTGTGTGTAAGTAGAGGCGTCCAATTCTAAAGACTATGGTCATTTGATCCCCAAGGCGGCTCTTATAGTAGGTAAAATAGCACGGATGTTCTAGTGTTAAAGGATCAGAGAATGAATCTAGCACTGCAGTGCACAAACGCTAGTGAGTTGACTCAAAGAGAGAGAATGACGAAGATTTTACAGTTCTGAATAAATTAATGTATTCCCAAATGGGAGAGAGGGGGATAGAAAGCATGGTATTTTTAAAGTATATATATATGTTACGGTACATGTGGGAATACGGTACATGTGGGAAAACTAGGGTTATGGTTAGGTACTAAGGTGCTATGGTTAGGGTTAGGGTTAGACATGCCAGCATGTACCAAGTCGACGTAGCACCTAACCCTAAGCCTAGTTTTCCCACATGTACCGTATTCCCACATGTACCGTAACACATGTATATATATATATATTGTATATAAACATTGCTTTAGTTTAAAAGATAAATGTTATTTGTAAGCTAGCTGGTTACTCTAACACTGCAACTCCTCTAAATCAAGGTCAACTTTCTGTTTTATTCATTTATTGCCCCCGGGGGCCGCTGGTGTAACTGCATGCAAACATGGATGGGAGTTGTAGGTTATGTGGCATTAGTTCTAGTTTATTAACGATTGTTACTATGGTGACAACAATGTAGGCTGCGTTTCTGTTATTGTAGATATGTTATAGCATAAAGCAAATCCCTGGTATGAATGTTTGTTGAGGAGTTGGTTGGTGAGGAGTTGTTAAATGTACCTTTAGTCTGGCTCCCAGGTGTGGTGTTCTCTGGTGTTTGGTGTTCAGTCGTTGGATGTTCAGTAGAGGTTGGCACGGCTGAGGTTCCTGTAGTGTTTTTTTAAATTATTTTTTTAAGTAAACATAAGCAGAAATGTACAGATTTGTTTTTGTTATATTGTTATATTTATATATATATATGTTACGGTACATGTGGGAATACGGTACATGTGGGAAAACTAGGGTTAGGGTTAGGAACATTGTCTTGAGGTGGGGATTGAGCAGGAATGTTGTCTTGGGGGGGGGGGAGGGGGGTGACCAGGATCGTTGTCTAGAAGGGGGGGAGCGGGGTGACCAGGAATGTTGTCTAGAGGGGGGGCTGACCAGGAATGTTGTCTAGAGGGGGGGGGGGTGACCAGGAATGTTGTCTAGAGGGGGGGGGGCTGACCAGGAATGTTGTCTAGAGGGGGGGGGCTGACCAGGAATGTTGTCTAGAGGGTAATTATGCTGTTTACAAAACCTCTGGTTGAATAATCGGTTGTTCCTCAACACCATAGCTAAAGACAAGGGGTTCCATTCCATCCAATTAACACTAGAACAGCCATGGGTGGGGTCATTTGACCATGTGAGTAAAAAAATATATCTTTGCACTCTTTTACACATTTTGGAACCTTCTTTTATGACTTTTCCTAGATATGTGCGTTCTACCACCCAGTATCCTTACATTTTCAAAATCACATCAGGATAAGCTAGAATAAAGCAATTTTTTTCGGTGTAGGAGGCAGGCTAATTTACAAGATGTGCCAACTAGTGGTCTTTGTGTGTAAGTAGAGGCGTCCAATTCTAAAGACTATGGTCATTTGATCCCCAAGGCGGCTCTTATAGTAGGTAAAATAGCACGGATGTTCTAGTGTTAAAGGATCAGAGAATGAATCTAGCACTGCAGTGCACAAACGCTAGTGAGTTGACTCAAAGAGAGAGAATGACGAAGATTTTACAGTTCTGAATAAATTAATGTATTCCCAAATGGGAGAGAGGGGGATAGAAAGCATGGTATTTTTAAAGTATATATATATGTTACGGTACATGTGGGAATACGGTACATGTGGGAAAACTAGGGTTATGGTTAGGTACTAAGGTGCTATGGTTAGGGTTAGGGTTAGACATGCCAGCATGTACCAAGTCGACGTAGCACCTAACCCTAAGCCTAGTTTTCCCACATGTACCGTATTCCCACATGTACCGTAACACATGTATATATATATATATATTGTATATAAACATTGCTTTAGTTTAAAAGATAAATGTTATTTGTAAGCTAGCTGGTTACTCTAACACTGCAACTCCTCTAAATCAAGGTCAACTTTCTGTTTTATTCATTTATTGCCCCCGGGGGCCGCTGGTGTAACTGCATGCAAACATGGATGGGAGTTGTAGGTTATGTGGCATTAGTTCTAGTTTATTAACGATTGTTACTATGGTGACAACAATGTAGGCTGCGTTTCTGTTATTGTAGATATGTTATAGCATAAAGCAAATCCCTGGTATGAATGTTTGTTGAGGAGTTGGTTGGTGAGGAGTTGTTAAATGTACCTTTAGTCTGGCTCCCAGGTGTGGTGTTCTCTGGTGTTTGGTGTTCAGTCGTTGGATGTTCAGTAGAGGTTGGCACGGCTGAGGTTCCTGTAGTGTTTTTTTAAATTATTTTTTTAAGTAAACATAAGCAGAAATGTACAGATTTGTTTTTGTTATATTGTTATATTTATATATATATATGTTACGGTACATGTGGGAATACGGTACATGTGGGAAAACTAGGGTTAGGGTTAGGAACATTGTCTTGAGGTGGGGATTGAGCAGGAATGTTGTCTTGGGGGGGGGGGAGGGGGGTGACCAGGATCGTTGTCTAGAAGGGGGGGAGCGGGGTGACCAGGAATGTTGTCTAGAGGGGGGGCTGACCAGGAATGTTGTCTAGAGGGGGGGGGGGTGACCAGGAATGTTGTCTAGAGGGGGGGGGGGCTGACCAGGAATGTTGTCTAGAGGGGGGGGGCTGACCAGGAATGTTGTCTAGAGGGTAATTATGCTGTTTACAAAACCTCTGGTTGAATAATCGGTTGTTCCTCAACACCATAGCTAAAGACAAGGGGTTCCATTCCATCCAATTAACACTAGAACAGCCATGGGTGGGGTCATTTGACCATGTGAGTAAAAAAATATATCTTTGCACTCTTTTACACATTTTGGAACCTTCTTTTATGACTTTTCCTAGATATGTGCGTTCTACCACCCAGTATCCTTACATTTTCAAAATCACATCAGGATAAGCTAGAATAAAGCAATTTTTTTCGGTGTAGGAGGCAGGCTAATTTACAAGATGTGCCAACTAGTGGTCTTTGTGTGTAAGTAGAGGCGTCCAATTCTAAAGACTATGGTCATTTGATCCCCAAGGCGGCTCTTATAGTAGGTAAAATAGCACGGATGTTCTAGTGTTAAAGGATCAGAGAATGAATCTAGCACTGCAGTGCACAAACGCTAGTGAGTTGACTCAAAGAGAGAGAATGACGAAGATTTTACAGTTCTGAATAAATTAATGTATTCCCAAATGGGAGAGAGGGGGATAGAAAGCATGGTATTTTTAAAGTATATATATATGTTACGGTACATGTGGGAATACGGTACATGTGGGAAAACTAGGGTTATGGTTAGGTACTAAGGTGCTATGGTTAGGGTTAGGGTTAGACATGCCAGCATGTACCAAGTCGACGTAGCACCTAACCCTAAGCCTAGTTTTCCCACATGTACCGTATTCCCACATGTACCGTAACACATGTATATATATATATATATTGTATATAAACATTGCTTTAGTTTAAAAGATAAATGTTATTTGTAAGCTAGCTGGTTACTCTAACACTGCAACTCCTCTAAATCAAGGTCAACTTTCTGTTTTATTCATTTATTGCCCCCGGGGGCCGCTGGTGTAACTGCATGCAAACATGGATGGGAGTTGTAGGTTATGTGGCATTAGTTCTAGTTTATTAACGATTGTTACTATGGTGACAACAATGTAGGCTGCGTTTCTGTTATTGTAGATATGTTATAGCATAAAGCAAATCCCTGGTATGAATGTTTGTTGAGGAGTTGGTTGGTGAGGAGTTGTTAAATGTACCTTTAGTCTGGCTCCCAGGTGTGGTGTTCTCTGGTGTTTGGTGTTCAGTCGTTGGATGTTCAGTAGAGGTTGGCACGGCTGAGGTTCCTGTAGTGTTTTTTTAAATTATTTTTTTAAGTAAACATAAGCAGAAATGTACAGATTTGTTTTTGTTATATTGTTATATTTATATATATATATGTTACGGTACATGTGGGAATACGGTACATGTGGGAAAACTAGGGTTAGGGTTAGGAACATTGTCTTGAGGTGGGGATTGAGCAGGAATGTTGTCTTGGGGGGGGGGGAGGGGGGTGACCAGGATCGTTGTCTAGAAGGGGGGGAGCGGGGTGACCAGGAATGTTGTCTAGAGGGGGGGCTGACCAGGAATGTTGTCTAGAGGGGGGGGGGGTGACCAGGAATGTTGTCTAGAGGGGGGGGGGGCTGACCAGGAATGTTGTCTAGAGGGGGGGGGCTGACCAGGAATGTTGTCTAGAGGGTAATTATGCTGTTTACAAAACCTCTGGTTGAATAATCGGTTGTTCCTCAACACCATAGCTAAAGACAAGGGGTTCCATTCCATCCAATTAACACTAGAACAGCCATGGGTGGGGTCATTTGACCATGTGAGTAAAAAAATATATCTTTGCACTCTTTTACACATTTTGGAACCTTCTTTTATGACTTTTCCTAGATATGTGCGTTCTACCACCCAGTATCCTTACATTTTCAAAATCACATCAGGATAAGCTAGAATAAAGCAATTTTTTTCGGTGTAGGAGGCAGGCTAATTTACAAGATGTGCCAACTAGTGGTCTTTGTGTGTAAGTAGAGGCGTCCAATTCTAAAGACTATGGTCATTTGATCCCCAAGGCGGCTCTTATAGTAGGTAAAATAGCACGGATGTTCTAGTGTTAAAGGATCAGAGAATGAATCTAGCACTGCAGTGCACAAACGCTAGTGAGTTGACTCAAAGAGAGAGAATGACGAAGATTTTACAGTTCTGAATAAATTAATGTATTCCCAAATGGGAGAGAGGGGGATAGAAAGCATGGTATTTTTAAAGTATATATATATGTTACGGTACATGTGGGAATACGGTACATGTGGGAAAACTAGGGTTATGGTTAGGTACTAAGGTGCTATGGTTAGGGTTAGGGTTAGGGGTAGGGTTAGGGTTATGGGTAGGGTTAGGGTTAGGGTTAGACATGCCAGCATGTACCAAGTCGACGTAGCACCTAACCCTAAGCCTAGTTTTCCCACATGTACCGTATTCCCACATGTACCGTAACACATGTATATATATATATATATATATATATATATTGTATATAAACATTGCTTTAGTTTAAAAGATAAATGTTATTTGTAAGCTAGCTGGTTACTCTAACACTGCAACTCCTCTAAATCAAGGTCAACTTTCTGTTTTATTCATTTATTGCCCCCGGGGGCCGCTGGTGTAACTGCATGCAAACATGGATGGGAGTTGTAGGTTATGTGGCATTAGTTCTAGTTTATTAACGATTGTTACTATGGTCACAACAATGTAGGCTGCGTTTCTGTTATTGTAGATATGTTATAGCATAAAGCAAATCCCTGGTATGAATGTTTGTTGAGGAGTTGGTTGGTGAGGAGTTGTTAAATGTACCTTTAGTCTGGCTCCCAGGTGTGGTGTTCTCTGGTGTTTGGTGTTCAGTCGTTGGATGTTCAGTAGAGGTTGGCACGGCTGAGGGTCCTGTAGTGTTTTTTTAAATTATTTTTTTAAGTAAACATAAGCAGAAATGTACAGATTTGTTTTTGTTATATTGTTATATTTATATATATATATGTTACGGTACATGTGGGAATACGGTACATGTGGGAAAACTAGGGTTAGGGTTAGGAACATTGTCTTGAGGTGGGGATTGAGCAGGAATGTTGTCTTGGGGGGGGGGGAGGGGGGTGACCAGGAACGTTGTCTAGAAGGGGGGGAGGGGGGTGACCAGGAACGTTGTCTAGAGGGGGGGGAGCGGGGTGACCAGGAACGTTGTCTAGAAGGGGGGGAGGGGGGTGACCAGGAACGTTGTCTAGAAGGGGGGGAGGGGGGTGACCAGGATCGTTGTCTAGAAGGGGGGGTGACCAGGATCGTTGTCTAGAAGGGGGGGAGCGGGGTGACCAGGAACGTTGTCTAGAAGGGGGGGAGGGGGGTGACCAGGATCGTTGTCTAGAAGGGGGGGAGCGGGGTGACCAGGAACGTTGTCTAGAAGGGGGGGAGGGGGGTGACCAGGAACGTTGTCTAGAAGGGGGGGAGGGGGGTGACCAGGAACGTTGTCTAGAGGAGGGAGAGGGGGGTGACCAGGAACGTTGTCTAGAAGGGGGGGAGGGGGGTGACCAGGATCGTTGTCTAGAGGAGGGAGAGGGGGGTGACCAGGAACGTTGTCTAGAGGAGGGAGAGGGGGGTGACCAGGAACGTTGTCTAGAAGGGGGGGAGCGGGGTGACCAGGAACGTTGTCTTAGGGGGGGGGGGGTGACCAGGAATGTTGCCAAAAGGGGGGGGGTGACCAGGAATGTTGTCTAGAGGGGGGGGGGGGTGACCAGGAATGTTGAAAAAAAAAGTTTTTGTCATGTTCATGTTACCTGCAGGTGTTCCAAACACCTCCACTTCACACAGAGTAAGGAATTCACTCCTGCCAGGGATGACCACACTGACGTAGCGACCCTCCATGTTGTTACACTGGAAGGTGGAGGTCTGTCCTGCTGGGATGCTGCTGATGACAGCACATCTGAGAGAGAGGAGAGAGAGAGAGAGAGAGAGAGAGAGAGAGAGAGAGAGAGAGAGAGAGAGAGAGAGAGAGAGAGAGAGAGAGAGAGAGAGAGAGAGAGAGAGAGAGAAAGAAAGAGTAGGGAGGTGGGGGGTCGGAGGTAAGTAAAGATCAATATATTAGTTCAGCCATAAATCTTCTTGGCATGGATCATATTCAACCAGCTGACAGAGAGGAAACTGTGAAGACTTCTGCACCTGTCAGACAGGAAGTGTTGAATGTATCACCTGTCAGACAGGAAGTGTTGAATGTATCACCTGTCAGACAGGAAGTGTTGAATGTATCACCTGTCAGACAGGAAGTGTTGAATGTATCACCTGGGGTTGTTGTTGCCGTTGTTCTCCAGTGAGTTACCGATGTGGATCTCAGCTCCATCAAGCCTCTGAGGAGCGTATATGTTGTTGGTGACGGACACAGCAGTGACTCTGTACACATGCAGCAGGTCCACTCTCCACCAGGGGCTGGTCTCAGGCAGAGTGGTGCTGCAGGATCCTCTGTTATAGTCTGAGTCTCTGTTCCCATCGATGGCTCTAGGAGCAGCATGATCACGAGACTGTGATGACTGAGTGGCCACTCCCCCCAACGCCACGTTTACTGGAGGGAAACACAGAGGAGAAATCACACATCACATCACGGTTGAGGGGGGGGGGGGGCTGACCAGGAATGTCGTCTAGAGAGGGGGGGGTGACCAGGAATGTTGTCTAGAGGAGGGGGGGGCTATGGCAGCATGTGTGGTGATGTTCAACATGACACATGATATTTGGGGACATGCAGTAGATTCCTTTTTCTGTTAAAAACTCAGATCAGATCATAACATAATTATGTTGTTTGCAGTGAGAGAGTCATCATCAACTCCTAGAGGAGGCTACAGTATGCTACTCATTTACAATTACTAAGGGGGTTTTCTTACCTGTTGGGGCACTGGATGGCTGGGTTGAGAGCACAACACCTGTGAATATGTTACCATGTTAATGTGTCATAATTATGAATGTCCGTCAGGCCCACAGTTTATCATTATGTACATCTGTTATGGTAGCAATAGTTGTGGAGGCGTGTTTGAAGTTGCACAGAGCGTAATAGAGGAGGTGGAGGGGCGGTAGAGGGGAGGTTAAGTGGAAGACGTGAGGTATTGATTGATTGATTGAAAACTTTATTAGAAGATTTGCATAAGTAGGTACATGAAAGTACATATTACATACAAGGTCAACTAACAGGATAAAAACCCAAGAAAGCCACTGGCTTATTTCAATTGGGGTCCTTGATTCTCAATTCATCGTTACATGTAAGACAGACAAAAAAAACTAGTACTGTCTACAAGATAATACAGACAAATAACTAGTACTATCTACAAGATAAACATACATCCATCATGGGAAGAACAATACAACAAAACATTAGGTATGTACAGCGGGTAGGACAGGTGGGGACATACACCACAGGTGGGGGCGGGGGACAAAACACAAAGTATGTACAGTGGGTAGTTCGGGTCTTTTAATCTGATTTTTGATTTAGAGGGTCCAGTTACGGATTGCAGCCTCCTGTAAATGTTTTTTGAGAGTGGTTTTGAAGGTGGGCAGTGTTTTGCACTCCTTTAAGATTATAGGAAGGGCGTTCCACATTTTTACTGCATAGTTTGCAAACGAGTTTAACCCCTTGTTTGTGGTGCAACGCGGTTGAACGTGGTTCGTGGAGCTTCCTCTGGTATTGTATGTGTGGACGTTGTTCACTTTTTGGAAGTATGTTGACAGGTACTTGGGTGTCTTTGTGGTGTAGTGTATCTTGAAGACCAGGCCCAGTGCAAGCTGCTGCACTCTGTCAACTACTCGTAGCCAACCAAGGCTCAAAAAATTAGCAGCGGTTAGATGTGTCCTAGGGTTGAGGCCTAGCAGAAGCCTAACCAGTTTATTTTGGGCTGTCTGGAGTCTCGTTTTTTGGGCCTTTGTGGTTCTATAGTACCATGATGTTACGGCATAGTCGAAGTGACATTGAATGAGAGCTCCTGATAGGGTCCTCAGTGTGTTTTTACTGACAAGTGAGGATATCCTGTACAAGAATCTAGTTCTATGGTTCACTTTTTTGATTACTTTTGCTGCCATTTTATCTCCGGAAAGATTTGCCTCTAAGATGGAGCCCAGGTATGTAATATCCTCTTTTCTTGTGATATTAATGTTACCCACTTTTATTTTGAAATTTACAGCCTTTCTGAGTTTAGATGGGGATCTGTATAGGATGGTTTCAGTTTTACCTAGGTGTATTGATAGTTTATTGTCAGCTAGCCAGATGCAGATTCTACTCAGTTCAGTGCTTAGCGCTTTTTCCACCTGCAATATGTCCCTGTCAGAGACCAGCAGAGCCGAGTCATCCGCGAACAGGAACAAATTGCAATCACATGCTGATGACATGTCATTCACATATATTAGGAACAGTAAAGGTCCCAATATGCTTCCTTGTGGAACAGATTTTTTTCGGTAAGGTACCTATCAACCTGTTCATAAACTATTTTTCCATAAGTTTCGAGATGGAATTAAGAATAGAAACAGGTCGGTAGTTGCCTGGGTCTAATTTGCTTCCTTTTTTATACAGTGGGGTTACCCTTGCTATTTTAAAGTCAAGGGGGACGTGTCCCTGTTTGATGGAGAGGTTTATTATGTGGGTGATGATTGGGGTAATGGAGGCAGCTGAGTCTTTTAGAAATCTGGCTGGAATATTGTCATGGCCCGTGGCCTTTTCTGAGTGTAGAGCGCCCAGTTTTTTAAACACCTCATCGTTTGACACCATGGAGAGTTTAAAATCATCTTTGCGTACACCCAGTTTATTGTAGAACGCACGGATGTGCTCTACACCATAACGCCCTGAGTGGGGTGGTAGATTGTTAACTAATTTAGTGGCTATGGTTGTAAAGAAAGTGTTTAAGCACTTAGCCACATCCAGCTTGTCTGTAAAGAGAGAATCTCCAGATTTTATGCTGATGTTTGTAGACCTGGTTTTGAGTTTTTGACTGCAACCTAGTTGGCTATTAAGTAGCTTCCAAAGGTCACGTGGTTTGTTTAAGTTTTCTTCGATTTTGTTATCGAGGTATTTTTTCTTAGCAGATTTGGTCATGGTAATTACCTGATTGCATAGTTTGTTGCATTGTTTTTAAATTTTCTCAAAGTGGGTTTTGTGATCTTCGTTTAAGTGTTTCACTAATTTTGATTTGCATTTTTGAACTTCAGAGCATTTTAGGTCTCTGACTTTCATAGCATTTAGAATGTCCGAATTCATCCATGGTTCCGATCGGGCTTTAACCCCACAAGGTACCACAGAGATACAACAGTGTCTATATCTATGTGAGGTGAACAGTGTTCTATATCTATGTGAGGTGAACAGTGTTCTATATCTATGGGAGGTTCAGCAACATTGGGAGACACCATTCAAAAGATCACATGTACATATAGTGCTAGACATATTTGTTGACTTATTGTTTACGTGTTGTGTGTATTTAGTGTAGTTTTAGGGTGTTTAACGCAGTTTGTACACTAGGTGGCAGTATCACCGAGGTTAATGGGCAACATGTACCTCTAGGCACACAGGTGAGCAGGACACAGGTGCTCACAGGTACAGAAACACATGGCGGAGAGGAAAGCATGTCTAACCTGTGACCGAGACACCTGTTGAATAAGCAGGTACATATCAGAGGCCCACTAACACACGGGTACTGCTACTGTAAGACACTTACCCATCACAGAGAGGAGACACAGACCCCACTGCATGGCTGGTGGCTGGGGCTTCATTCAGGCCTCCACACCTGTCTGCTGTCTGTACAGATGACATAAGAACATCTACAGTGCTGCCTCCCACGCCCTTCAATCACCCGTTTGCTAGAACTATAGAGAGTACCATCCTAGCCTCACAGACGTAGCCTACAGTAGTGTAGAGATGGCCACGTGTGGATATCTTCATGTTTAGAATGTACCTATCATACTTATTGTATGTAACGATTTGAATTGATTATAATACATCTAAGAGCTGTACGATGGAGTTAATATTTGGACAAAATGTGGTAAAGGAACAAGTTTATCACACCCACGACGAACATTCAAAGAGAGTCAGTTGAGGGTGCAATGAATTCAGAACAGAACATAAGAGAAGACACACGCACACGCGCACACGCGCACACGCACACACACACACACACACACGCACACACACACACACACACACACACACGCACACGCGCACACACACACACACACACACACACACACACACACACACACACACACAGTAATTTCTGCCTACTGCGGGGGTATTCCAGCAACGTTGCTTCTGGGGACGGTGGTGGAGAGAAGGACTAGGAGTAAGCTGCTGTCCATCAGGGACAACCCCAACCACCCCCTCCATCATGTCCTCGCTGGGCAAACCAGCAGCCGCCGCAGAGGGCGGTTCATTACGATCCGCTCCCGGACGGAGCGATATAAAAAATCATTTATCCCGGCTGCACTAAGACTGTTCAATGGAAACTAAAGTAGCAGTCGGGGTCAAGGCTCCTGAATCTGTATTTATTATTTATTTTAATCACCATCATCACTTTTTTAGTATTTTAATATAAATAACTATAGCCATCCTTTTAATCCACTTTTATATCAGATCTCACTGTTTTTTATATACTGTACATGGCTGGCCCAGTGTTGTTGTCTGTCCTTTATGTTGTGTTGTGTTGTTATGTGTGGTTTTTAGTGGAGTGGCGTGGCAAAATGAATTTCCCCACGGGGATAAATAAAGTATTTATCTATCTATCTATCTATCTATCTAAAGGAAAATCCAGGCTTATTCTCGCAAGACTTCATCAAAATAAGCCTAGATTCTTCTTTAGCAACGTTGATGGAATATCCCCCAGTTCACTAACAATGTAAAAGCAAATACCACTGGTTTCTCTGTATACTCTGTAGTGCATCATTTGTTTACAGACTCTTTAAGCTCCTCCCACTTTGCCTTAAGCTCCGCCCACTCTACAGTATAAAATAAATACAATTGTGATTGTCGTATCATAAACATCAAGGATTATGTTACATTTCTGAAAATAGGTTTAAAAAAAAAAAAAATACAATTACTTATTAAATTAATATGTTACATGTACTTTAAAAAATGACATTTACAAGAGGAAAAACAAAAAAAAGAAGCTTTACAAGACAAGGATACAAAATGGCACAAGTAATGTATAGTGGTGGTAGTGGTGGTCTAGTGGATAGTGAGTTGGACTTGTGATCGGAAGGTTGTGAGTTAAAATCCCGCCTGAAACCACACCACTACTAGTGTGCCCTTGAGTAAGGCACTTAGCCCTCAGTTACTCCAGGGGGAATGTCCCTGTAATTCGTAATTGTAAGTCGCTTTGGATAAAAGCGTCTGCTAAATGGCAAAATTAATTAATTAATTTAATGTATAAAGTAAAAAATAAGATGCTTCCAGACTGTATCCAGAGACTATTTCAAGTCAGACAGAGTAATTATGAACTCAGAGGAATATGTATGTTTATGAAAACAAAGATTAGAACAAATGCAAAACAAAGATGTATAACAGTTAAAGGAGTTAATTTATGGAATACTTTTGAAAAGGAAATGAAAATGTGTAGTACATTAAAAGGATTTAAAACATTATTTAAAAATAAGATGATTAACAAGTATAAAACAGAGGTTTAAATATAGTTTTTGTTTGGTATTTTTTGAACTTTTTGTTGACATGCGTAAGTGACATTTTGTTTATAAAAGTTTCAATGTTTTGATTATGCATTCATGGGGGGACATGCATACATGTAACAAGGGTAGGCGCAATAAGCCACGGCTTCAGCCTACACCTTTTTGGTCCTGATGTTATAAATTGTGACTATGTACATTTTCTTATATCTGTATTGTGAATTGTATAGCGGACCAAAATAAACATTCTCAATCAATCAATACATATTTTGAGTTATTTAGAAGTATCACTCACCAGTATTTCTCTCTCTCTCTCTCTCTCTCTCTCTCTCTCTCTCTCTCTCTCTCTCTCTCTCTCTCTCTCTCTCTCTCTCTGTGTGTCTGTGGAGTCCTTTTCTCTCCTGTGTGTCTCTCTCCTGTGTGTCTCTCTCCTGTGTGTACCTGTGTGTGTCTCTTCAGGTGTTCTCTCTCCTCCCTTGATACCAGTCGTCATGTCACATGGACCTCTGTGGTTTTGGCTCCATGCAAATGACTCTGGTGAGGCAGGCTAAAATATAGAGGTTCAGGATGATTCAGCATGGAACACAGCATATGCATTCAAATTCATATTCAAATACAGTGTCACATGATGTTTACTACACAACAGACACGTTGTCTCTCTCTTGGGATACTGTATCTATGCGCTAGCTGAAAGACAAAGCTCAAATACCGTATCTTATAAGAGGGCCTCTAATGGCAGTGGCCTTGTGGTTTGAGTGTCTGCCCCGTTCTGTCCCCTATGTCTACCTGTCTGTCCTCTCTGTCCACCTGTCTGTCCTCTCTGTCTACCTGTCTGTCCTCTATGTCTACCTGTCTGTCCCCTATGTCTACCTGTCTGTCCTCTCTGTCTACTTGTCTGTCCCCTATGTCTACCTGTCTGTCCTCTATGTCTACCTGTCTGTCCTCTGTGTCTACCTGTCTGTCCTCTCTGTCTACCTGTCTGTCCCCTCTGTCCACCTGTCTGTCCTCTCTGTCTACCTGTCTGTCCTCTCTATCTACCTGTCTGTGATTGATTGATTGAAAAACTTTATTAGAAGATTTGCAGAAGTAGGTACATGAAAGTACATATTACATACAAGGTCAACTAACAGGATAAAAACCCAAGAAAGCCACTGGCTTATTTCAATTGGGGTCCTTGATTCTCAATTCATCGTTACATGTAAGACAGACAAAAAAACTAGTACTATCTACAAGATAATACAGTCAAATAACTATTACTATCTACAAGATAAACATACATCCATCATGGGAAGAACAATACAACAAAACATAAGGTATGTACAGCGGGTAGGACAGGTGGGGACATACACCACAGTTGGGGGCGGGGGACAAAACACAAAGTATGTACAGTGGGTAGTTCGGGTCTTTTAATCTGATTTTTGATTTAGAGGGTCCAGTTACGGATTGCAGCCTCCTGTAAATGTTTTTTGAGAGTGGTTTTGAAGGTGGGCAGTGTTTTGCACTGATTATAGGAAGGGCGTTCCACATTTTTACTGCATAGTTTGCAAACGAGTTTAACCCCTTGTTTGTGGTGCAACGCGGTTGAACGTGGTTCGTGGAGCTTCCTCTGGTGTTGTATGTGTGGACGTTGTTCACTTTTTGGAAGTATGTTGACAGGTACTTGGGTGTCTTTGTGGTGTAGCGTATCTTGAAGACCAGGCCCAGTGCAAGCTGCTGCACTCTGTCAACTACTCGTAGCCAATCAAGGCTCAAAAAATTAGCAGCGGTTAGATGTGTCCTAGGGTTGAGGCCTAGCAGAAGCCTAACCAGTTTATTTTGGGCTGTCTGGAGTCTTGTTTTATGGGCCTTTGTGGTTCTATAGTACCATGATGTTACGGCATAGTCGAAGTGACATTGAATGAGAGCTCCAGATAGGGTCCTCAGTGTGTTTTTACTGACAAGTGAGGATATCCTGTACAATAATCTAGTTCTATGGTTCACTTTTTTGATTACTTTTGCTGCCATTTTATCTCCGGAAAGATTTGCCTCTAAGATGGAGCCCAGGTATGTAATATCCTCTTTTCTTTCTGTCCTCTCTGTCTACCTGTCTGTCCTCTCTGTCCACCTGTCTGTCCTCTCTGTCCACCTGTCTGTCCTCTCTGTCTACCTGTCTGTCCTCTCTGTCCACCTGTCTGTCCTCTCTGTCTACCTGTCTGTCCTCTCTGTCTACCTGTCTGTCCCCTATGTCTACCTGTGTGTGTCTCTTTCCGTGTCCTTACTTTATGGCGTACCAGTCATCATATCACATGGGCCCCTGTTGTCTTGGCAACATGCAAATGGCTCTCGTTTAGTCAACATCTAGTATACTGCGTGAGCTCAACGAGGAACACAACTGACATATTTGAATATTCAAAGCACTGTTATATCTCTTTCTAATGTTCCACCATCACTGTTCGAGGGAAAACACCAGCATGCTTCAGGGATGTGTCTGGTAGTGGTGTTAGTGGGGTGGGGGGGGGTGTCTGCTTTGTGTGTGAAGCTTTTACTTTTTACTTTAATGTTTTTATATACAGTGCTGCCTCCCACGCTCTTCAATCACAATAGTTTGTTATAACTATAGATGTCAGTTTGACATTACCATTCAAAAGTCCATCCAAAACATGCAATTAATACCAAATCATTAAAATACCTTATCATGTAGCCTACATAGTGATTATTTAATTTCACTGGGTTTTAAATCGATTCACTTGCATACATGGTTATGGCACAATTGATAGACTTAATTAAGTAATTTCCCCTTCATCCAGCAGGTAGGGGGGGGGGGGTGACAGTTGAGCAGTCTTATGTCCAGCAGGTAGGGGGGGGTAATACTCTGGGACCGTTTGCTAGACGAGAGAACAGGGCGTCATGATTGTCATGTTAGTCTTTGGTTCTGAGGCAGTCTCAGGGTTTGGGGGGGGGGGGGGGGGGGGTGGTCCTACTGAAGAACTGATGCAGTCTCAGGGTTTGGGGGGGGGTCCTACTGAAGGCCGGTGCCAATTACGCCCCCATCCCCTTCACCAACCGTCCTGTGGCTCTCCCTGCAGGTCGAACGCACCATGCTCCCCACACTGACTTTCTCTTTCTCCACCTCCTTCAGTCTGACCTTCTGCTCCTTCTCCTCCTCCAGTCTGACTTTCTCTTTCTCCACCTCCTCCGGTTGGTGAGTTTTTTTATTTTGTTATTTTTCAATTTTCTAAAGATGCCATTGAAAGTGTGAATTTTATGTTTATATTTAAAGGAGAATGAATCCATATTTTTGTTGCAATTCTACCTGGACTGGATATACGATTTTGTTGGTTTGAATATTTGGATGTGCGTCAAAACCCCTGTCTTGCCTGGACGGTGGTTACTAAATTGTTTGAAGCCACTACAGGCCAAGTGCTGAGGCACAAATGTGTACATTTCAAACCTGCAAACTGCGACACTTTAAATGAATGTGCAATAACACTATGTGCAATATGACAACCCTAGTCATCTTATCTGTATAGTATAGTATAGTGGATAGTGTACATAGCCTTTATTTATGTAAACCAGCTCCTTTCCCTTCTTGTTTTTTTAGTTTTTTTTTCTTTCCTAGCACCAGGGGAGCCACCCCTCCCAAATTTCGTTGTTTGGTACCTGTACTATATCAATGACAATAAAGACCATTCATTCATTCATTCATTCATTCATTCGAAAATAAACCATGCAGAATATAGAACCAATATAGAACCATGTCCATTCTGTTAATTCTGTTTCTATGCAGAACCATGTCCATGGTAGTTATTCTATGCAGGTACCTTAGGAACTGCATAATGGAGACTGCATAATGTGACTGTACACAAGTGACTGTACACACATAGTAGAGAAGAAGAATCTTCCTGTGTATTGCACTTTTTCGTTTACAATGAAATTATTAATTTATGTTGCAAATTGTTTTAAATACGCAACTTTTGTTTCAGTTTGATACAACCATGGTTTAATCCGTTTTGTTTATTTGTTAATATGTACATGGTTTAGCAGTTGTGTGTGTGTGTGTGTGTGTGTGTGTGTGTGTGTGTGTGTGTGTGTGTGAGTGTGAGTGTGAGTGTGAGTGTGAGTGTGAGTGTGAGTGTGAGTGTGAGTGTGTGTGTGTGTGTGTGTTTTTTAATAAAAGTGTGGAGTTCAATACATGTGTCAAAGTAGGTTTTAAAACAGTATAATGGTTACATTAACATCAACAGTGGAGCTTAGGGTTTGAGAACTCAACAGGGGCTGCAGACTGATAACACTTGCAAACTTCCCATGGAAAAATACACACTGTAAAATGTCATTTTTTCTTGAATTATACATCATGAAAACATTTAACTTAAGATTGTTTTTCTTGACAGTAGTGTCCTCTAGTGGATTTCAACCCAGGCCTAAAACATTTTTTGTGTGCTTTCCCTCAGGGGTGCCAGGCCATTTTTTGTGAGCTCTTCTCAAGGGAAGGTAAGTGTGTGTAGTGGTCTCAGTGTGACAAGGGAAGGTAAGTGTGTGTAGTGGTCTCACTGTGACAAGGGAAGGTAAGTGTGTGTAGTGGTCTCAGTGTGACAAGGGAAGGTAAGTGTGTGTAGTGGTCTCACTGTGACAAGGGAAGGTAAGTGTGTGTAGTGGTCTCACTGTGACAAGGGAAGGTAAGTGTGTGTAGTGGTCTCACTGTGACAAGGGAAGGTAAGTGTGTGTAGTGGTCTCACTGTGACAAGGGAAGGTAGGTGTGTGTAGTGGTTTCACTGTGACAAGGGAAGGTAGGTGTGTGTAGTGGTCTCACTGTGACAAGGGAAGGTAGGTGTGTGTAGTGGAGTGGTCTCACTGTGACAAGGGAAGGGAAGTGTGTGTAGTGGTGTCACTGTGACAAGGGAAGGTAAGTGTGTGTAGTGGTCTCACTGTGACAAGGGAAGGTAAGTGTGTGTAGTGGTCTCACTGTGACAAGGGAAGGTAAGTGTGTGTAGTGGTCTCAGTGTGACAAGGGAAGGTAAGTGTGTGTAGTGGTCTCAGTGTGACAAGGGAAGGTAGGTGTGTGTAGTGGTCTCACTGTGACAAGGGAAGGTAAGTGTGTGTAGTGGTCTCAGTGTGACAAGGGAAGGTAAGTGTGTGTAGTGGTCTCACTGTGACAAGGGAAGGTAAGTGTGTGTAGTGGTGTCACTGTGACAAGGGAAGGTAAGTGTGTGTAGTGGTCTCAGTGTGACAAGGGAAGGTAAGTGTGTGTAGTGGTCTCAGTGTGACAAGGGAAGGTAAGTGTGTGTAGTGGTCTCACTGTGACAAGGGAAGGTAAGTGTGTGTAGTGGTCTCACTGTGACTATAGGACTGCCAGGCTGGTCACATGGCGTCTCTCCAGTCTGCTCTGACAAGTGTCGGCCAGGATGCATTTCAAAAGAGTCAGCCAATGTCACAAACAGAAAGAGGAGCAGAGATTTCACTAGAACAAGGTGATTATAAACCAGGCACATGTCCTGACATATGTGTTCTCCTTGGCATTGCATTGTGCGACAAGCTGTCACTTGGTAGTATAGAAGTAGGATAGAAGAAGATGAAACCCTCAGATCCTAGGGATGATACTACCACGCCTTGCTATGGGGAGGAGGCCTACAGCACCATCGCTGGATCAGGGACCCCCCCAGCGGCCAGTCTGGAGGTGCGCTTCACCCCCAATGCTGAGAAGGAGCTGGAGGACTTCCTGTCCCCAGACACTGAAGGTAAGCTTCTGGAATCACTGGTTTTATATGATGCAACAGCATAATAGTTCATCATTGGGACTGTACCGAGTGAAGTGTCAAAGAAGGTAGTTGTGCTTTTAGTCCAAAGGAGGGCGCCATTGTTACAGAAATGACCAGTTCTCTCATAAATCGGGAGAATTCCAGTCTTGCAGAATATGTCTTTTGATTTCACTGCATCTCATTGGGATTGTACCCAGGGGTCAAAGACGATTGTTGTGCTTTACTTCACTGCATCTCATGCGACTTTCACCAGTCGCGGCTTAGAATCACAGAGAACATGCCATTTTGGGAATGTATGTGGTTACTTTCTCGCCTGAAAACATATTAAAACTTCATAAAATGACATGTTAAAGCCAAAATTACATCTTTTAGCTAATGGAGGTTTAAAATGGAGCCAGTCAGAGTCAGCTACACCAGCCAGAGCCAGAGTCAGAGCCAGAGTCAGAGTCAGAGTCAGAGACAGAGACAGAGTCAGAGTCAGAGTCAGAGTCAGTCAGAGACAGAGTCAGAGTCAGAGTCAGAGACAGAGACAGAGACAGAGTCAGTCAGAGTCAGAGACAGAGACAGAGACAGAGACAGAGACAGAGTCAGAGTCAGTCAGAGACAGAGTCAGAGTCAGAGTCAGAGTCAGAGTCAGAGCCAGAGCCAGAGTCAGAGCCAGAGCCAGAGTCAGAGTCAGAGCCAGAGTCAGAGCCAGAGTCAGATACACCAGCCAGAGTCAGAGTCAGAGTCAGTCAGAGTCAGAGATAGAGTCAGAGTCAGAGTCAGAGCCAGAGTCAGAGACAGAGTCAGAGTCAGAGTGTCAGAGTCAGAGTGTCAGATACACCTGCCAGAGTCAGAGTCACAGTCAGAGTCAGAGTGTCAGAGTCAGAGTCAGAGTGTCAGATACACCTGCCAGAGTCAGAGTCAGAGTCAGAGTCAGATACACCTGCCAGAGTCAGAGTCAGAGTCAGAGTCAGAGCCAGAGCCAGAGTCAGAGTCAGAGTCAGAGAGTCAGAGCCAGAGTCAGAGTCAGAGTCAGAGTCAGAGTCAGAGTCAGATACACCAGCCAGAGTCAGAGTCAGAGTCAGTCAGAGTCAGAGATAGAGTCAGAGTCAGAGTCAGAGCCAGAGTCAGAGACAGAGTCAGTCAGAGTCAGAGTCAGAGCCAGAGTCAGAGTCAGAGACAGAGCCAGAGTCAGAGACAGAGACAGAGACAGAGACAGAGTCAGAGTCAGAGACAGAGACAGAGACAGAGACAGAGTCAGAGTCAGAGACAGAGACAGAGTCAGAGTCAGAGTCAGAGTCAGAGCCAGAGTCAGAGTCACCAGCCAGAGTCAGAGACAGAGTCAGAGTCAGAGACAGAGTCAGAGTCAGAGTCAGAGTCAGAGACAGTCAGAGTCAGAGTCACAGTCAGAGAGTCAGAGTCAGAGTCAGAGTCAGAGCCAGAGCCAGAGCCAGAGTCAGATACACAGGTTTTGCATCATCGAGTGTAGAAAAAGTAGTAGTTCCCTGACCGGGAATCGAACCCGGGCCGCGGCGGTGAGAGCGCCGAATCCTAACCACTAGACCACCAGGGACTGGTGCGGCTTCTTCGCCATTAAATAGCGCCAGTATTTGTTGTGTTTGTATCATGCTCAATGCTTTAACGTCAAAGTAAAATGTCCGTTTGTAGTGCCGGAGGAAAAAGGAAAGACGTAGGCAACGTAATGATAACTGTTTAATCAAAATAACAACTTGTACTCTCCGTACAGGACCAGGAAATCGATCACCAAAACTCTTGTGTCTAAACAGGAAGTTGCAACCTTAATAATCCTCCCCTCTGCCCCTAGTGCCAGAACTGGTTCCCTCCCACTACACAACCAACAGTAAGAGGAGAACATGAACCCATAATGTAGTCACTACACCAGCCCCCCCAGTGTTCACCTCAATATTGGAAATCCTCACGGCGAGGAGGGCGTATGGCCCGGCCCCTACGATCGTAGGTAAAGTCAGGAGGTGCGGGAGGAGGTGTGACATCGCCCATCACGTCCTCCTGCAGGGAAGGACGGGGGGCAGTGACGACCAGGGGCTCGCGAGCTGCGGGGGGTTGTCGGGGTCGGAGGGGGGAATGGCCAGGGCGCTGCAGGGGAGGTTGGACTGGAGGCCGGCCTCTGCGCGGTGGCAGGGCCAAGTCCAGGGGCAGTTCAAGGTCCAAGTGGGCCGGTTTGAGGCGATCAACGGACACACACTCAGGCCTACCCCCCATGTCAACCATGAAGTTCTTGGCTCCGGCCTCGATGACACGGAAAGGCCCGTCATAAGGAGGACGTAGTGGAGTCCTGTGGCCATCATGACGAATGAAAACGAACCTCGCTGAGTGCAGCTCCGGGGGCACCCTCGAAGTAGGGACACCATGCTGCGCAGTCGGGACCGGGACGAAGGTCCTGGCGCTGTCCAGCAGGGAGGCGCGCTGAGCGGCGGCGGACCAGGGCTCCGTTGACTTGGGAATGAAGTCACCGGGGACCCGCAGCGGCTGTCCAAACACCAGCTCAGCGGACGACGACTGGAGGTCCTCCTTAGGCGCTGTCCTGAGCCCCAGCATGACCCACGGCAGCTTGTCAAGCCAGTTGCTGTCCGTGAGGCTGGCTCGAAGGGCGGCCTTCATGGATCGATGGAAACGCTCACAGAGCCCGTTCGCCTGCGGGTGATAGGCGGTTGTGCGGTGGAGCTTGACCCCCAGATTCTCCGCCACCGCTGCCCACAGCTCTGAAGTAAACTGTGAGCCACGGTCAGAGGAGAGATCAGCAGGGGTGCCGTAGCGGGAGACCCACACCGCGATGAACGCCCGGGCCAGGTCGGGGGCTGTCGTTGAGGAGAGCGGAACTGCCTCCGGCCAGCGAGTCGTCCTGTCCACCATGGTAAAGAGATAGGTGTATCCGTGCGAGGGGGGCAGCGGCCCTACCAGGTCCACGTTTACATGATCGAACCTCCGCTCAGGCACAGAGAACTGCTCCAGGGGGGCCTTGACGTGTCGATGCACCTTGGCGCGCTGGCAGGCGATGCACGTGTCTACCCAGGCCCTCACATCCCTCTTGAGCCCATGCCAGACGAATTTCTCTGACACCAGCCGTGAGGACGGTTTCCTACCAGGGTGAGACAAGCCGTGTATCGCCTCGAAGGCGGGGCGCCTCCAGTTGGCGGGGACCACCGGTCGTGGCTGACCCATGGAGACGTCGCACAGGAGCGTGGCCCCTGCGTCACCGAAAACCACCTCTTCTAGGCGCAGTCCTGTGTCCGACAACTTGAGAGCCTGGACGGCGGGGTCGGCGGCCTGGTCTGCAGCCATGCGCGCGTAGTCCAAACCCAGTTGGACCGCACCAACCACCGCCCTGGAGAGACAATCCGCGACCTGGTTGGACTTCCCAGCAACGTGCTGGATGTCTGTGGTGAACTCGGATATGTAGGCGAGCTGGCGCTGTTGGCGGTCGGACCACGGCTCCGCCACCTTGGACATGGCGTGCGTGAGTGGCTTGTGGTCCACGTAGGCCGTAAACTCGCGGCCCTCCAGTAAAAAACGGAAGTGTCTGACAGCAAGCCACAGCCCGAGGAGCTCCCTGTCGAATGTGCTGTACCTTTGCTCTCTGGGAGACAGCTGGCGGCTGAAGAATGCAAGAGGCTGCCAGGCGTCCCCAACCCACTGTTCGTACACCGCTCCCACAGCAAAGTCAGAGGCGTCCGTGGTGAGAGCAGTGGGTGCCGAGGGCGAGGGGTGGGCCAACATGGCAGCGCGGGCCAGGGCCGCCTTGGTGTCCTGAAAGGCTTTGACACGCTCCGCCGTCCAGTCCACCGGCTGCTTCAGAGTCTTGCCCTTCTGGGCATCGTACAGAGGCCGCAGGATGTGAGCGATGTGGTGGAGGAAGCGATAGTAGAAGGTTACCATCCCGATGAACCCCTTGAGCTCGCTGATTGTGCTGGGGCGCGGGAAAGCAGCGACAGCTTCCACCTTCGAGGGGAGGGGGGTCACCCCCTCTGCGGAGACCCGGTGCCCGAGAAAGTCGATGGTGTTCCGTCCGAACTCACACTTCGCCGGATTGACAATCAGCCCATGTTGGCTGAGCCGTGTGAAAAGGGCCCGGAGGTGGGACAGGTGCTCCTCCTCCGTGGTGCTTGCGACGAGGATGTCATCCAAGTAGACGAAGAGGAATGGTAGGTCCCGGAGCACCGAGTGCATGAGGCGTTGGAAGGTCTGCGCCGCGTTCTTCAGGCCGAACGGCATCCGCAGAAACTCGAAGAGTCCAAATGGCGTGATTACGGCCGTCTTAGGGACGTCCTCGGGGTGCACCGGCACCTGATGGTACCCCCGTACCAGGTCCACTTTGGAGAAGAAGCGTTTGCCTGCCAGGTTCGCTGAAAAGTCCTGGACATGTGGGACCGGGTAGCGGTCAGGCTTGGACGCGTCGTTGAGGCGGCGGTAGTCCCCACATGGGCGCCACCCGCCGTCTGACTTAGGGACGATGTGCAGGGGAGACGCCCAGGGGCTGCTCGAGCGCCGAACGATGCCCACCTGCTCCATATGCGCAAACTCCGCCCTGGCGATGGCCAGCTTCTCCGGGTTGAGGCGCCTGGCCCTGGCGTGGAGGGGAGGCCCCTCGGTCTCGATGTGGTGCTCCACTCCGTGTTTCACCGTGGGCGCGGAGAAGGTGGGCTTGGTAAGGTCGGGGAATTCGGCGAGCAGCCGAAGGTACTGGTCACTTTCGGCGAGCGTATTGGACCACCCGCTGTAGACCGCCTCCCCCTGCGTACAGGCGAAGGAAGCGAAAGTCTGTGAGTTGACCAGGCGCCTGTTCCCCACGTCCACCAACAGGTTGTGGGCGCACAGAAAATCCGCACCAAGGAGGGGAAATGTGACAGCCGCTATGACAAAATCCCACGAAAAGCATTGCCCTCCGAAGCACACGTCCACCGCCCTAGTGCCATAAGAGCAGATAGGTGTGCCGTCCGCGCCTGCCAACTGCGGACCACGCTCCTCCTTCGCCACATCCGATCTCTCTGCCGGAATGATGCTCCACTGGGCACCTGTGTCACAAAGGAAACTGCGACCAGAGGCGGTGTCTTGTATGAAGAGCAGCCTGTTGGTGACGCCAGCGCTCAGGGCCACTACTGAGTGCCGGCCCCGCCGTTTCCCGTCGGTCCGAAGGTGCAGGGTGAGCGGCACCGTTTGGCCTTGGCGCCAAAAGTGGCGTGGTAGAAACAATGGCCCGCAGCGTTACCCTGCTGGCCAGAAGGTCTGGCGTCATCCTTCGCTCTCCTGCGACGGTCGGGTGGCGGGGCGGCCGCGGGAGCGAGCAGGTCGGGGGACCGTTGAGGCATGGCCAAGACGAACCGGTCCGCCTCCCTGGCCAGGGCGCGGGGCTCCACGATGGCGGTGTTGGCCAGCGCCATCCTAACTTGAGCTGGCAATGTGCGCATGAACAGCTCTGCGAAGAGGATCATGGGGTCTTCTGTACCGAGCAGGTTTAGCATCCTCTCCATGCGCGCAGAAGGCCTCTCGTCACCCAAGTCCGACACGGCAAATAGGCGACGCACCCTCTCCGCAGTGGACAGTTCAAATGTCTCTAGAAGCAGGGCCTTGAGGCGCTCATATTTGTTCGTCGTCGGGGGAGCAGACAAAAAACCTACCACTCGAGCTGCGGTGGAGCTGCCCAACATTGCCACAGCATGGTTGTACCGGTCGTCGTCGTCATCGATGTCACTTTTGTTAAAATGTGCCTCTACAATAGCAAACCATGCAGCAGGCGTTGAGTCCCAGAACTCTGGTAGCTTGAGAGTGGGAGTGTGCGCACCACGCGTTACCCTGACAGGGGATGGTGATGGCTGCCGCTGGTTTGAACGTCTTCCTCGCCCGGACATTTTGCAGGATTGTAATGTTCGCTCGCTGGTTTTTGTACACAATTACGTTAACAAAAATCCACGTCGGGGTCACCAGTGTAGTGCCGGAGGAAAAAGGAAAGACGTAGGCAACGTAATGATAACTGTTTAATCAAAATAACAACTTGTACTCTCCGTACAGGACCAGGAAATCGATCACCAAAACTCTTGTGTCTAAACAGGAAGTTGCAACCTTAATAATCCTCCCCTCTGCCCCTAGTGCCAGAACTGGTTCCCTCCCACTACACAACCAACAGTAAGAGGAGAACATGAACCCATAATGTAGTCACTACACGTTGAAATTAATCTATCATACTACTACTCAAAACTGCGCACAGCTCTGTTATTAAGTTAAATTAAGCTTTTTTACACACAAAAAATGCCGCAGACAAGCCTAAATCCGACAGTTGAACACGTGTTTAAGTGTTTTTAACACGTTTTAAGTGTTCTATGGGGATGATCTGAACGCACAATGTGTTGCTGACGAGCGTTGCTCGTTCAGAGACATTTACAAAATCGCCAATGACATGCACAGAGCTTTTCCTAATATCGCAGTTTTATATATTATAGGATCTATCTCACTATTCCCGTATGCACAACTAATTAAGACGTACCTGCGATCTTCAATGACTGAGATGCGTCTCTGGCTTTGCTTTTTATCAACTGTTTTGCTTTTTTATCTCCTGTTCGTAGATCAACTGTAAACGTGAAAAGTAGTAGTTCCCTGACCGGGAATCGAACCCGGGCCGCGGCGGTGAGAGCGCCGAATTCTAACCACTAGACCACCAGGGAGCGCTGAGGCCCCTCTGACCTCTACGTCATTACATGGCGCCAGTGATTTTTGTGTTTCTATTATGCTCAATTATGTTTCAACGTCAAAGTAACATGTCAGTTCAGTTGATCTATCATTTTTTACTCAAAGCTGCACAGTTATGCTTTTTACACACAAAAAAATGCCGCAGTTAAAGGCAAATAAGTCTGTAATCTATCTCCATAGAGAGATTACTGTTGGTAAACGTGGTAGAAAGTGGTAATTCCCTGACCGGACGTTTTGCAGAATGAGTGTTTCTGGTTTCGCCAGAACTCTGTATTTACACTGTGTTGCCCAGTCAATAAACATGTTTTTCGCCAACCAATCAGGTAGCGGTATTGCCCTGCCTTCCCCATACCATCCTAGGTTTCGCAAATTCGCGACCGGGCACCGTCACGCACAGTATGGAGGGTGTATCATGCCTGATTTAAATACAATACAAACATCGGAATGCAATACACACATCGGAATGGAATACACGTGTAACACCAAATACAATGCAAAAATACGGAATGTTTGTGCCAAAATAAAAGCAATGTGTATTACATTTGAGCGCAGCGTATTCCATTCTAGCATGTGTATTGTATTTGGTCACGAGTGTATTCCATTCTGCATGTGTATTACATTTGAGCGCTGTAGGTATTATGGCACTTGCAAATAGGCACTTGCAAATACAATGCAAATTAGTATCCGCCCATATGCAAATTAGTATCCGCCCATAGGTTCTGGGTACTCATTTGCATTGCTTTTCGATATCCGGTTACTCATTTGCATTGCTTTTCGATATCCTATGTAAATCCGATCTAATTTGCATTGTATTCCATTCCGATGTAGGTATTATGGCACCTACATCGGAATGGAATACAACCTTCCGGTTCCAGCCATAGGTTCTGCCCTTTCCGGCCATAAGTGGCGCTGTGATTCGCTGTGGGAGCTTCAAATTGCCCTTTCATCAATTGCTGCACGTGTTGCCTGTTGTGTGTCTCCAGCCTTTCCACGAGCCTTTTCCTTATAATAGCCTTATAGTATTAGCCTAGCATTTATCATATCATAAGGTTAACAACATGGACGCATTTGAGATTGTACGACGAGAAATCCGTGGCCTCCAACTTCAGACGGAGCAAAACACAGTGTCTAACGATTTTGTGTTCTACCGCGTAGAGTGGCTGTTGGATAGAATGGGGCAAATCTCTGCTGCTATGGGTGTAGAATTTCCTCAAGTAACGGTAACCGCCTTGATGACCATTCAACAGGAACATTTGTTGACATTAACGATGCCAAACGCAACAGCACCCGAGACTGGGATCATCACCACTGGCCGACCGGGCCGTCCAAAATTGGACGTCCCGTTCAGTTTAATTGAGTTCTACGTCAGCTTGGGCATATCAGCGACAGATGTTGCCGGTATACTCAATGTTTCGCTGAGGACGATCAGAAGAAGAATGGAGCAAAACGACATGAGGTCAGTCACACATTGAACTGAATACTAAAACTAAAACCAAACTCTGATAATTATATTACCGTCCGGATTGACATGTCAGTATTTGGTAGGCATTGCATGATTTTGCAGATATCTGTGTTAACTGGTATGTAATATCGTGGTTCCAGTGTTGCAGCATTCGGCAGAAACCTTCGTTTTCCATAACACTGTAGGCCTACAGGCGAAGGTCCTTGCAAATAAACCCAGATAGACTTGGCAGTAGTCGGAGCCCTCGGGGAGTTAAAGTTTGTTTTGAAATATAATCGTTCCATCCAGACTCTAGATGTCGTATCTGTTTTTCCCCGCTTTGCGCCATTTCAGCCATTCATCTTCTTAATTTTGATAACATCACAACATTCTGATAGAACATCGACATGCTAGAAACACATAACTACACATAATTAGATGATCACACAGCCCCAAACGAACGTATCCACAAAGTATGAGTATTTTGTGATCGTTAAACTGCTGTTTATTATATCGAGTGGGTACTTGGGTACTCGGCTGCGTTCGTAAATTCGCTCTGGAAATCTGATCAGCAGTCATGGAATGCCTCTTGTCCAATCAATCCTACGAACGGACACACACAGACATCACTGTAAACTGTATGTAACGTCATATAAGTATGTCATAAATATTACAATATATCTTTTTTTCACAATAGGGTATCAGATTTCTATTCTGATGTGGAAGATGAGCACCTGGACACCATTATTTCTGATATCCAGCATATGTTTCCCAACTGTGGGTACAAGATGGTGCGAGGACATCTTCAAGGGAGAGGCATCAGGGTTCAGAGTATGTAGTCTGATTCAGAGTTTGGCAAACCTACAGCTATCTTGGCACCAAAGGTTTTATCACATGAATACATTTGCCATCAAGAAAGTTTAAATCATGTTTACATCCAATGGACAATCATTGAAAAAGGTCGATGGTGAAAATGAGTCCACAGCAGGATCCGTATATCATGCTTGAACGCTTGTGAACCCTGTTGGAATTTCCACACATTTTATGCTTTTATTTGATCTTCATATGAGTCCCATAGTCTGATGACGACTTTCAAGCATGACTGTATACAGTGTATTGAGGGAGGGGGATTTGGAAAGTAGCTTGTGTTGTTAGTGCAGAACAGTATACAAAGCTCCAAATCCCACAAAACAAGGTTATGTGATGTATTTTGTAACCATATTGTCCTTTTAAATTGTATTAATTATCACTGTTATTGGATATTATGATCATAGGTCTCCGAGTCCAACAAGCAATGAGACGCATTGACCCAGAGGGAGTATTGGAGCGTACATTACGTCTGAACACAATAAGAAGAAGGGTGTACAGTGTCCCCGCACCAAACTGCTTGTGGCACATTGATGGGAATCATAAGCTTATCAGGTATCCATAGATAATATTGGTCAGAAGTGATGAATAACAAGTAATTGAGAAAAACAAAATCATATTCATCATAAATGTGTCTCATTTCTTATGTTTTCTGAAGGTGGCGCATCATTATCCATGGAGGGATAGATGGTTTCAGCAGAATGGTTGTGTTTCTGAAAGCATCCAACAACAACCGTGCCGAGACAGTCTGTTCCCATTTTCTTGAGGCTGTCCATGCACACGGCTTGCCATCCAGGGTTCGCAGCGATAAAGGGGGCGAGAACTGGGATGTAGCAAGCTACATGGTGGCCAACAGAGGTATCGACAGACACTCCCACATTGCTGGGAGAAGTGTGCATAACCAGAGGTATTTCTTTCACAAGTAGTCATATTTCTGTAACAATACTCTGTAACACCTTACACCAATTACAATTGTTCAACACCTATTACCCATATTATTGTAATGGTGACCATGGTATGAAGCACTCTGAGGCGTTTGTATATATTTCATGGGTAGGGTTAATGAGCAGCCTACCCATGCAGTATATTTTGATATATGCATCCCTCTTTGTGGTTTACACCATACATATGGTGTATATTTTATCCCCCAACAGAATAGAGAGACTCTGGAGGGATGTCTTCATCGGTGTGACAGAGCTCTTCCACTCACTCTTTTGGCACTTGGAGTGTGAAGGACTCTTGTGTCCAGACGATGAGACACACCTCTTTGCTCTTCAATGGGTGTTCCTGCCCAGGATTCAGATGCACCTGGACTTCTTTGTCCAGGGGTGGAACCACCATGGAATCCGCACTGCCCGAAATCAGTCACCCATGCAGCTATGGCACAGGTTCCGAAACAGCCCAGGCGCTCCAGATCTACAGCAGGTTTCTATACTTTTTTATTAATCCTTTATTTAACCAGGGTAGTCATATCGAGACAGTAGCCTCTTTTTCAAATGAGCCCTGGCCAAGAAAAGCAGCACTTAATTAAAAAAAGATGTTGTTATTATTTATTTATACTATAAAAACATACAACATACAACATAAAATAACAACCAACAAGCAACAGAAACAGTGAGCGGATACACTGTTTTTATATACCTTTAAAATCATACCAAAATAGACAGTTGTTGTCATTGGAGTTTATTGGAAACAGTAGATCACTAATGGAAGATCCTTCAACTCATGCTGAAATAGGCTGACATTCTCATATTACATTGCTGTTAAAAATGTAACCGTCTTTTTAAGTGGTGCAGCCACTTCTATACATGACATGTGTCCGTCTGTGTGTGTCCGGTTGTAGCATGAGATTGTGACGTCATCTGTCATACAGATACCTCTCAAAACCAATAACCCTATCCATTCTGTTTAACCTGATGTTTAGGTGGACATTAACTACGGCATTGACTGGATTGGACCCAGTGACCCTGGAGAAGACGCTGCTGGAATTCAAGTGCCTGAGATTCATTCAACTGTCACGGCAACTTTCTCAGGCAGAGCTAGACCAGCTCCCTCATCCTGATAACTAGTGTTGTTCCGATACCGATACTAGTATCGGCATGGCCACCGATACGCACAAAAATGCTGGTATCGGTATCGGCGAGTACTTTACAAAAACGTTTTTTTTTTTTTTTTTTTTTTTTTTTTTACTTAAGTTTTACAAAAACTTTACGAGTTTTACAAAGGTTTTGAGCAGTGCCAGACTAAGTGTTAGCAATAATTTTACATCGAGGTGAGTATGTGGCTCAAAAAACATGTTTTTTTGTTTTGTTTTTTCAAACGCCGTGGTATCGGATCGGTACTCGGTATCGGCAAGTACTGCACGGTCAGGTATCGGTATCGGTATCGGGATCAAAAAATGGTATCGGAACAACACTACTGATAACACAGTGAAAGATTATGGGGTGCACTTGTATTTGCAAACACTGGAAGTCTTGACTACCCTGTTGAGCTAGACTTTGGATGACATTGCTAGAGTCGTGAGGGACAGCTCTCCAGTGAAACACGGCAACATCCCCCAGCTTGTAGGCCTGGAGAATGGCACCGTGCTTGTTCAATGCTACGACTGGCAAAACGTTATTACTTATCATTACTTGTTTACTTGTGTTTGCACAGCATGTTATTAAAATAAATTCTGTTTCTGATTCAAGACTTTTTTGTATCATTAAAAGAATAATAGTTACAACAACCATAAAGCCTCCATAATGATAAGCTGGCTAATTAGCTTAGGTAATACCTTGCTAGGTAATAATGTTAGCTATAGCTATCTGACCCAGTGACTAACTGTTACGTCCACCAGGATCTGACCTCCATATCAACACTATCAGACCCTAACCCTCCATATCAACTCTATCACACCTACACCTGTCCACGGGCGGCTATTTGAATAGGCCTGATCTAAGGTATAGATAGTCGTGTGGAACAAAGGAGCACTTGAAGACAAAGGACTGCAACAGAGAATTTTATTTAATTTTTTGTAAAAAATTGTAAACATACATCATAATAACAATAAATTAATAAGAATAAATACATTTATACATTTTAATAAAAATAAAATAATGAAATACAACAGATCAGCAAACGAGATAAATAATCTACTGTTCATTCAGAGTTAATTGTATCAAGTGCTCTTTTATTGTTTTCTTGAAAGTGCATCTAGAATTAGTTTTACTAACATGCTTGGGTTAATGAATGAATGAATGGTCTTTATTGTCATTGATATAGTACCAAATAACGACATTTGGGAGGGGGGGCTCCCCTGGTGCTAGGAAAGAAAACTAAAAACAAGAAGGGAAAAGAGCTGGTTTACATAAATAAAGGCTATGTACACTGTCCACTATACTATACTATACAAATAAACACTGTGCTGTACTCTATGCTATACCTATTCTAACATTTCCTATCTCTGAACCTTATGTACCCGAGGGTTGTCATATTGCACATAGTGTTATTGCACATTCATTTAAAGTGTCGCAGTTTGCAGGTTTGAAATGTTCACAGTTGTGTTTCAGTATTGCACTTGATTTCAATCTAGTAGCTGCCATCAAATGTCTAGATTGTCCAGGGCCTAGAACCTAGGTATTTGCTGTGTTCAGGGCCTGAATGGCCCTGGGGTAGAAGCTGAGCTTCAGTCTGTTTGTCCTTGCGAACATGGTTAAGAGTTCCATCCTGTTATGGCTCTGTGAATTACAGTAGATTTGTCCTAGGTCTAGGAGGTAAGAGATGTCCTGAAATGGCCTGTCTGGTCAGATAGTTACTTTATACACACTACTTGGTCAGAAAAGTACTGTGGTTTCTGTGCCCCCTCGTTAATCCTTCAAGCAGTAAACATCATGGTGCATGTGAGCGCATTTGGACAGCATACATGAGGGTACATCAGGGCAAGCTGCCATTTGAATCTAAACAGTGGCAATGTTACAGACAGTTCTATTTTTTATTTTTTTTTGCCATTTAGCAGACGCTTTTATCCAAAGCGACTTACAATTACGAATTACAGGGACATTCCCCCTGGAGTAACTGAGGGCTAAGTGCCTTACCCAAGGGCACACTAGTAGTGGTGTGGTTTCAGGCGGGATTTGAACTCACAACCTTCCGATCCCAAGTCCAACTCACTATCCACTAGACCACCACTACCCTACCTATTAACATCTACACAGTGGCAATGTGACAGGCTGGGGGTCAGGCAGGTGGAGTTTTAGCCATCACATGTAGTGAGGCCTATGACTCTGTTTCCATGCCCATGATAGTACCTCTCTGCTGGGCTGTGTGAGTAGCTCAAGCAGCCTGGTTCTATTGTTCCACATGTAGTGAGGCCTATGACTAAGTGTCCATGCCCATGATAGTGCCTCTCTGCTGGGCTGTGTGAGTAGCTCATGCAGCCTGGTTCTATTGTTCCACATGTAGTGAGGCCTATGACTAAGAGTCCATGCCCATCATAGTGCCTCTCTGCTGGTGCTGTCTAATGTTGTCTAATGTTACCTGTTACCTCCAAACTTCCTCACTTTGAATGCCAACCACCAATGGGGGTGGGGGGGGTTTGGGGGTTGCACCAGGAAGTGCTCTTGGTGACAAATAAATGCTTGCAATCAACTCAGAATCATGAAAAATGCCTAGTTTGACCCCTCAAAAGTTACTCAAGTCCAATTTAAGCATTTTCGAATTTTCGAAAATCGGTTATCAGTACCCCAACTTTGAGCAGTTTTTTATGAGGTTTCCCCACAGGAGTTGAATTTCAACCTTTTAGGACATGTTATTACACACCTTTAGAAACACATTGGTGAAGACATTTCTTGGTAACGATTTACTTCGCAGATTGGTCAAATATCTGGTAAAATGCCCTTACTATTAAAACATGTAACGTTAGATATATATCGTTATACAGGGAGCGATGTATTTCTACGGAAAGGCTGATAGATTGTAGAATCTTCTTGTCGGTAAAACGATGGAATCAATCTATTGAGGATTGTGATCTTAAATGCGTTGTCATCTCATGGTGCACAGCAATGACAGCATACACGATTTGACAAGGAAATAGAATGTTCAACACGGGTTGGAATCTCTGTACTTGATTTATTAAGACAGTCAGCGAATGGTTCATTCAGCACAGTACCACAGCATCGGCATTCAACGACATCATTATACAGACAGGCTGATAGATACGAGTGCAGCGCTGTCTGGGGCTCCAATCTCCGCGTTTATAGATCGATATAAATAGATCAACATAATGCAGCACTATCATGCACAGATCAGCCTTAAAACATGTAACGTTAGATATATAACGGAGCGATGTATTTCTACGGAAAAGGCTGACTGACGCGGGCATTTGAATGGAATTCCGGGGTAGAAATATTCTCTGCCCCTACTGTCAACTGGACAAGCGGTGCTGCGAGCAGCAGCGGCCGGGTGAACTCCCGGTTCATCGAGTTTACGGTTAAAAGCATAACTTTTCGGGGTGTCAGCGCGGTGGTTAAGGGCTCAAAATGACCGTAGACAGATGGTGAAGTTAGCAAAGTGTGTACCACCTCCACAGCCGGTGTTATTCGCGGACAAAGACGGTGCATAATAGCGATTTTTGTGTTGTGCTTGTTGTAAATAAAAGTTATATGATTCATTGAAATGACATTAAACTAAGATAATACGATGGTCAGCATAATTTTTCGAATCTTTATTAATAAGCTATTACAGAAACTGTCGTCATCGTTGGCATCGCGAATCCTATGGCCGGAAAGGGCAGAACCTATGGGCGGATACTAATTTGCATATGGGCGGATACTAATTTGCATTGTATTTGCGAGTGCCATAATACCTACATCGGAATGGAATACAATGCAATGGAATACGCTGCGCTCAAATGTAATACACATGCAGAATGGAATACACTCGTGACCAAATACAATACACATGCTAGAATGGAATACGCTGCGCTCAAATGTAATACACATTGCTTTTATTTTGGCACAAACATTCCGTATTTTTGCATTGTATTTGGTGTTACACGTGTATTCCATTCCGATGTGTGTATTGCATTCCGATGTTTGTATTGTATTTAAATACGGCATGATACACCCTCCATAGCACAGAGCTGTGTACAGAGTAAAGAATGATAGATTAATTTCAATTGACATGTTACTGTTGCTAAGACTGTCGCTATTTAATGACGTGAAGTCACGAGCCTCCCAGCGCTCCCTGGTGGTCTAGTGGTTAGGATTCGGCGCTCTCACCGCCGCGGCCCGGGTTCGATTCCCGGTCAGGGAACTACTACTTTTCACCTTTACAGTTTAGAATCAGATGAGAATCAGAAGCCTTTATTACATCAATGAACGGATAAAAGGAATACAATCACTGGGTACAGGTTACATTAGGCATTGAGTACCTTGAGCTGCAACGTTTGCAGGAAAAGTGCTATACAAATAAAACATTATTATATTAGCATTGCAGATCAGGGGTCAGATCAGATCAGATCAGGAAGATCATGGCCGACCCCTCCCACCCCGGCCACGGCCTCCTCACCCTGCTTCCCTCTGGGAGAAGGCTGCGGCTGCCGAAAGCTGTAAAGGCCACAGGCTCAGTTTCTTCCCCTCAGCCGCCAGGCTGCTAAATGACTCTGGCTCCCCCCCCTCCCCCCTCCCCCAAGTCTGCCCAGGACTGAATATGCACTGGACCTTGAAAAACTCTGCACTGCACTTTATATACATATATATATTTATATACATATATATATTTATATACATATATATATATATATACAGCACTATCCATGCCCTGTCTGTCCTGTGTTGTCCTGTGTTGTCCTGTTTTTGCATTTGTTTTGTTTTTGTTCATGTATACATGTGAAAAAAGCATAAATGCACCTACTGTAATGCCAAAACAAATTCCTATATGTGTCAAGCATAATGGCAATAAACGTGATCTGAATCTGAATCTGAATTGCAGTAGAAATACCAAATAAATAATAGAATAAGCGGGATATAAACAACAATCAATAAAGAATAAGCAGGATATAGACAACAATTAACAATAGATGTATATACAACAGCGTCAGAGGGTCAATACTACAGTAGAATAGGTGATAGCAGCAGAATGCGAGTCAGCATATCAACATTCCTAATGTAAACAAAATACTTGTGAAAAAACGGTGTGCAAGTTGGGAGTCAGCATATCAGTTTATGTACAAACAGTAACCTCTATGGACATAGATAAGATTACAGACTTTTCGTGATAAATATACAGTTAGTTACTGTTCGTAGATAATATGTATGTATGTAATATGTACTTTCATGTACCTACTTCTGCAAATCTTCTAATAAAGTTTTCAATCAATCAATCAATAAACTGTAAACGTGAAAAAGTAGTAGTTCCCTGACCGGGAATCGAACCCGGGCCGCGGCGGTGAGAGCGCCGAATCCTAACCACTAGACCACCAGGGAGCGCTGGCAACCCCGTGATTTCTACGTCATTAAATAGCCCTGTTTCATGTTTTAACGCTAAAGTAACAAGTTAATTTATCATACTGTGCACACAGTTATGCTTTTTACACTCGATGCAAAACCTGTGTAGCTGGCTCTGGCTGGTGGCAACACACACCTGTTCACCCGCCCCTCTAACTAACCTTCTTAAACTAACGTCAAACAAACCATGAATAATAAACTTGCAAGCAACGATATCCAATATAGTTATGTACATAATGCATCCTCCCAAATCAAAAAAACAGCTACATTTGCAGCAGTACCTAAAATGTACTCACCATTGCTGCAAGGGACCGCTGCAAGGGACCTACATTCCTGTCCTTCCAAACTGCATCAGGTGCATCGTTGATGTGTTTGATGCGTTGTTGAGCTGGCGGCAGGGTTGCCAGATGGGATTGACAATTTCCAGTCTAAAACCACAGAATCCACAAAAAAACAGCCCAAAACGGATATTGCCAGAACATCGATTAACCACTGACTTGCAATACTATGAAGAATTGAGACTGTTTTGAGAGCTAAGGGAGGCCCTACCCAGTATTAGTATATATATATATATATATATATATATATATATATATAGACAGGTCCACCCCCACCCCCACCTCTCTGATGGTCCACCCCAGCCCTCTCTCTCCTTCCAAACACACGCTCTCTCCTTCCATCACACCCTTTCTCCTTCCATCTCTCTCCTTCCATCCCTCCATCTCTCTCCTTCCATCACACCCTCTCTCCATTTGTTTGCTGTGCCATGCACATGCCCTATCGACGGCCTCTGTGAACATCTTCAATCATGGAGTCTGACGAGGAGAAGGCTACCCTATCAGGAGCTCTCATTCAATGTCACTTCGACTATGCCGTAACATCATGGTACTATAGAACCACAAAGGCCCATAAAACAAGACTCCAGACAGCCCAAAATAAACTGGTTAGGCTTCTGCTAGGCCTCAACCCTAGGACACATCTAACCGCTGCTAATTTTTTGAGCCTTGATTGGCTACGAGTAGTTGACAGAGTGCAGCAGCTTGCACTGGGCCTGGTCTTCAAGATACGCTACACCACAAAGACACCCAAGTACCTGTCAACATACTTCCAAAAAGTGAACAACGTCCACACATACAACACCAGAGGAAGCTCCACGAACCACGTTCAACCGCGTTGCACCACAAACAAGGGGTTAAACTCGTTTGCAAACTATGCAGTAAAAATGTGGAACGCCCTTCCTATAATCTTAAAGGAGTGCAAAACACTGCCCACCTTCAAAACCACTCTCAAAAAACATTTACAGGAGGCTGCAATCCGTAACTGGACCCTCTAAATCAAAAATCAGATTAAAAGACCCGAACTACCCACTGTACATACTTTGTGTTTTGTCCCCCGCCCCCACCTGTGGTGTATGTCCCCACCTGTCCTACCCGCTGTACATACCTTATGTTTTGTTGTATTGTTCTTCCCATGATGGATGGATGTTTATCTTGTAGATAGTAATAGTTATTTGTCTGTATTATCTTGTAGATAGTACTAGTTTTTTTCTTTTGTCTGTCTTACATGTAACGATGAATTGAGAATCAAGGACCCCAATTGAAATAAGCCAGTGGCTTTCTTGGGTTTTTATCCTTTTAGTAGACCTTGTATGTAATATGTACTTTCATGTACCTACTTCTGCAAACCTTCTAATAAAGTTTTCAATCAATCAATCAATCAATCACTAACTCTAAACGTGAAAAAGTAGTAGTTCCCTGACCGGGAATCGAACCCGGGCCGCGGCGGTGAGAGCGCCGAATCCTAACCACTAGACCACCAGGGACTGGTGGACACCCCCCTCTATGGAGGTGTCAAAATGTGTCCCCTAATGTTTGAGGACTTTATTTAATTGTACTTTGAATTAAGGTTCCAGTTTTAATAAAACCTGTACTATTTACACCTATGTTTTAGAGGCTTACAATTTAGAACTAATAAACTTTATTTTATTGGGTTACTCTTATTCTGAATATTTGGTGATGTAGTTCAGCCACCTGGTATTTCCCTCTCCAAATATGATGACCATCAGAGTGAGCATTCTTAACTTATAGGCTATTATGCCACTTATCCCCCATTCGGAATTTGATTGTATCAGAGAAGAGGTAGGCCTATGTCTAAAGAAATCTCATTTGCAATAGAACTGTATGAGATATTTCCATACAACTACTGGTTAGTGTTCAATAGCACCCTAGACAATTCAGTAATGATATATTTTTCAGGGATTTCAGTTTTTCTGATAAATGAGAGAAAAGTGATGGAGTCCTATGTTCCTGTCACCAAAAAGTATAATGTCCGTCTAAACTAAAGCTAAGTTTACAGGACTATAATTCAGTATTTATTTAGGTAAATAGTTGTCTGACTATTTGGTGATGTAGGACAACCACCTGGTTCATACCTCAGCAAATCTGAAGAGGGCTTTTTTGTCACCTTTCCCATATTCGGCCTGGTCTAATTTGGCTCTTTTTCAGGGATTGTGGTAGCTCTAAAGAACAACCCAAAAAAACATATTTTCCCCCAAAATAAAATTTGACAACAATCAATTTCAATAATGGGAGACCCTAAAGATAAGAAAAATCATTGTTGTCATTTGTTCTACCTCGGGTAGGGGTATCTCGAAGCCTTTTTTGAGGACTTGCTGCTAGACTATAAACAGCTTAGGCAAGGCCAAACTCACTCGCAACTCCGAAAATTATATTTATTTCACACCCTTGACATACATTTTGTAAGCATTTCCCCGTTCTTTCAATTGTAACCTTCTGTAGTAAGAACATCATCTGTGTGTGTGTCTGTCTGTGTGTGTGCGTGTGTGTGTATTCTGTAGTAAGAACATCATGTGTGTGTGTGTGTGTGTGTGTGTATTCTGTAGTAAGAACATCATGTGTGTGTGTGTGTGTGTGTGTATTCTGTAGTAAGAACATCATGTGTGTGTGTGTGTGTGTGTATTCTGTAGTAAGAACATCATGTGTGTGTGTGTGTGTGTGTGTGTGTGTGTGTGTGTGTGTTCTGTAGTGATGACATCATCACTGACTAGAAGTTCATAGGAGAAAAGAGAACAAACAGGAAGTCATGTCTCAAATGTAAAATGATATCTTCAAACTTTTTTCTTTTTTTTTTACCAAATTATTTACAATCTTTGTTGGGTAGGATTACAAGTAGGTTTTTCGGCACATGTGCAATTATTCCCACCATATCTACTTACTTACAGATTATGTTATCTAACTGGGAATGAGAAAGACAGGACATGCTACATAATGCTTTTATGGATGACTTGACTGAACATGTTACATGTATGAATGTGAGGAAAATGGCCATATCATGTGCAGTGTTCATGTATTGCATCTATCACTTCTATTGGTTGCTTCCTATACAATATGGA
>NC_137676.1:73076274-73081274 GCF_963989245.1 Nansenia antarctica
CCCACGCACGTGCTGCCCAGCCCTGACTCGCTCCCGTCCACGAAGAGGGTGGAGCAATCGCCTGACACCTGTCAGAACAACCCCCAGGAGAGGCAGGAGGAGGGGGGGAGGGAGGGAGGATATGGAGCGCTCCTGAGGGTGAGGGTCTGTGTGTGTGTGTGTGTGTGCGCGTGTGTGTGTGTGTACTATGTGTGTGTGTGTGTGTGCGTGTACTATGTGTGTGTGTGTGTGTGTGTGTGTAGGTGTACTATGTGTGTGTGTGTGCGTACTATGTGTGTGTGTGTGTACTATGTGTGTGTGTGTGTGTACTATGTGTGTGTGTGTGTACTATGTGTGTGTGTGTACTATGTGTGTGTGTGTGTGTACTATGTGTGTGTGTGTGTGTAGGTGTACTATGTGTGTGTGTGTGTGTGTGTGTGTGCGCTATGTGTGTGTGTGTGTGTGTGTGTACTACGTGCGTGTGTGTGTGCGTGTGTACTATGTGTGTGTGTGTGTGTGTGTGTGTGTGAGAGACATCATGTGACCTCAGCTCACCTTGATAATATCTTCATTGGTCGAGCGGCACCTCACCGCCGCGGTGACGTCAGACACCTTCCCATCATGCCCCACGGCCAACACCATGACAGGAAGTGACACAGGCTCGCTGGTCAGGATGGCTGTGTTTATGATGCTGTCACTCTGGAGACACAAACATCAACATCACACACACACACACACACACACACACACACTAGGCAAGGCAAGGCAAGGCAAGTTTATTTGTATAGCACATTTCATACAACAGGGGCAATTCAAAGTGCTTTACATGCATTATTTAAAAATACAGCAAGAGGAGCATAAGAAATAGAAATTACAATGAATAAAAGCAAATATAAGAAGTAAATAGATAAGACATGTAAAAAGACAATAGTTAATGGAAAAAAGACATTGATAGAAGTGTTTGTGTTTAATCATAACTGCTGCAAAACATTAAGGTCTTTAGCTTAGATTAAAATATTTTAAGGGTTTGGGCCTGTTTGATTTCTTCAGGGAGTTTGTTCCAGGAGCATGCAGCAGCGTGACTGAAAGCTGCTGCACCGTGTTTTGTTTTTACTCTTGGAATGATTAGCTGATTTGTCTCAGCTGACCTTAGGGACCTTGCTGGAATATAGGGTGGGAGGAGATCTGATATGTATTTTGGTCCAAGACCATTTTGTGATTTGTATGTAATTAGGAGGATTTTGAATTCAATTCTCTGAGAGACTGGTAGCCAGTGCAGGGATCTCAGGATTGGTGTAATGTGTTCAACTTTCTTTGTTTTTGTTAGGACCCTAGCAGCGGCGTTTTGGATGAGCTGCAATTTACGAACAGCTCCTTTAGATAGGCCTGTTAGTAGACCATTACAATAATCAAGTCTACTCGAAACAAATGCATGGATGAGTTTTTCAAGGTCTTGCTTGGACATGAAACCTCTCATTCTTGTTATGTTTTTCAGGTGATAGTAGGCTGATTTAGTTATCGAGTTTATGTGGCTGTTGAAGTTTAGATCGGAGTCTAGAATTACTGATTTCTGACCTGTTTTTCAGTTTGAAGAGAGAGAGAATCAAGTTTTGCACTGACTTTCGATCTTTTGTCAAGTGCACCGAATACAATTATCTCTGTTTTGTCCTTGTTTAGTTGGAGGAAGTTTTGTGTCATCCAGGCGTTTATTTGCTCAATGCAATTACAGAGATTGTCAATGGGACTATAGTCGTTCAGTGAGAGGGCTATGTAGATTTGAGTGTCATCCGTATAGTTGTGGTAGGCAATTTTGTTATTTTTTATGATGTGTCCTAAAACATTAAACACTAAACACTAAAACTAAACACTAAAACACACACACAGACACGGACATACTAACACACACTAAAACATAGACATCACACACATACACTAACACACACATACTAACACACACTAACACACACACACACACACACACACACACACACACACACACACTAACACACACACACACACACAGACACGGACATACTAACACACACTAAAACATAGACATCACACACACATACTAACACATACTAACACACACTAACACACATACACTAACACACACACACACACACACACACACACACACACGCACACACGGACATACTAACAACACACACTAAAACATCAACATCACACACACATACTAACACACACTAAAACACATACACTAACACACACATACTAACACACACTAACACACACACACACACACACACACGGACATACTAAAACACACTAAAACATAGATATCACACACACATACTAACACACACTAACACACATACACTAACACACACTAAAACACACACATACTAACACACACAGACACTAACACACACATACTAGCACATACTAACACACACTAACACACATACACTAACACACACTAAAACACACACATACTAACACACACAGACACTAACACGCACATACTAACACACACGGACATACTAACAATAACACTCACACACACTAAAACATAGACATCACACACACATACTAACACACACACACACACGGACATTATTAACAAAAAAAACTCCCCCCCCAAAGAACACACACACACACACACACACATACTAACACACATTAAAACACACACTAAAACACACACACAACAACCCCAAAAAGTTCCTCCTTCGAGCCGGATTTGAACCAGCGACCTAAGGATGACAGCATCAACCACTACAGTCCTCCGCTCTACCAACTGAGCTATCGAAGGGGCACAGCAGTGGTCAACAACAAAATGTATATATATCACTCACACTTAAACACACACACACACGCACACACTAACACGCACACGACTAATACTCACACACACACATATATTGGTAAACAGACTGACTTATATAGCGCCTTATTCCGAAGCGCTTTACAACGGCCTCTCATTCACCCATTCACACACCAGTGGCGGCAAGCTGCCATGCAAGGCGCCTGTCCGCTCACTGGGAGCAATTTGGGGATACCTTGACATGTGGCCAGCCGGGGCTCGAACCGCCGATCTGCCAACCTTGTGATCATTACATGGCGGCTCTACCTCCTGAGCCACTGCCTCTACCTCCTGAGACACAGCCTCTACCTCCGGAGACACAGCCTCTACCTCCTGAGACACAGCCTCTACCTCCTGAGACACAGCCTCTACCTCCTGAGACACAGCCTCTACCTCCTGAGACACAGCCTCTACCTCCTGAGACACAGCCTCTACCTCCTGAGACACAGCCTCCACCTCCTGAGACACAGCCTCTACCTCCTGAGACACAGCCTCTACCTCCTGAGTGACAGCCTCTACCTCCTGAGACACAGCCTCTACCTCCTGAGACACAGCCTCTACCTCCTGAGTGACAGCCTCTACCTCCTGAGACACAGCCTCTACCTCCTGAGACACAGCCTCTACCTCCTAGAGGAGACACAGCCTCTACCTCCTGAGACACAGCCTCTACCTCCTGAGACACAGCCTCTACCTCCTGAGCCACAGCCTCTACCTCCTAGAGGAGACACAGCCTCTACCTCCTGAGACACAGCCTCTACCTCCTGAGACACAGCCTCTACCTCCTGAGACACAGCCGCTACCTCCTGAGACACAGCCTCTACCTCCTGAGACACAGCCTCCACCTCCTAGAGGAGACACAGCCTCTACCTCCTGAGACACAGCCTCTACCTCCTAGAGGAGACACAGCCTCTACCACCTGAGACACAGCCTCTACCTCCACCAGCCTCTACCTCCTGAGACACAGCCTCTACCACAGCCTCTACCTCCTGAGACACAGCCGCCCCAAAAACTTCCTCCTTCGAGCCGGATTTGAACCAGCGACCTAAGGATGACAGCATCAACCACTACAGTCCTCCGCTCTACCAACTGAGCTATCGAAGGGGCACAGCAGTGGTCATCAACACTCACACTCACACTCACACTCACACTCACACTCACACTCACACTCACACTCACACTCACACTCACACACTCACACTCACACTCACACACTCACACACACACACACACACACACCACAAATGTATATATATCACTCACACACATACACTTAAACACACACACACACACACACACACACACACACACTCACACTCACACTCACACTCACACTCACACTCACACTCACACTCACACTCACACTCACACACTCACACTCACACTCACACTCACACTCACACTCACACTCACACTCACACTCACACTCACACACACTCACACACACACACACACACACACACACACACACACATAGCGCCCCCTACCTCTGTAATGGGAGCGATGCCCACTATCACTCTGTCTGTGAATGAGAAGCTGCTCACTGCTCCCCCCGGTGGCGGCGGGAGGTTGTTGCGGCCTGAGTACTCCACCCACCAGCTGGCCGACACCGTCATGGCAACGCCGAAACTCCTCCGCAACCCGTCTACTGAGAGACAAGCTACCTGCTGCAGGGCAGACACACTGGGGAGGGGGAGGAGGGAGGGAGGGAGGGAGGGAGAGAGGGAGGGAGAGGGGGATGGGTAGGGAGGGAGAGGGAGAGGGATGGGTAGGGAGGGAGAGGGAGAGGGATGGGTAGGGAGGGAGGGAGGGAGGGAGAGAGGGAGGGAGAGGGAGGGGGATGGGTAGGGAGGGAGAGGGAGAGGGATGGGTAGGGAGAGAGGGAGGGAGGGAGGAAGGGGATGGGGAGAGAGAAAGAGGAGGGAGAGAGGGATGGGGAGGGTGAGAGAGGAGAGAGGGTGGGAGGGAGAGAGAGGAGGGAGGGGAGGTGGGATGGGGGAGGGAGAGAGAGGAGGGAGGGAGAGAGGGGGATGGGGAGCGAGGGGAGGAGGGAGGGAGGGAGGGAGAGGGGGGATGGGGAGCGAGAGAGGAGGGAGAGAGAGGGGGATGGTGAGGAGAGAGAGGGGAAGGGAGGGAGAGAGAGGAGTGAGGGAGGGAGGGAGGGAGAGGGGGATGGGGGGAGGGAGAGGGGGAGGGG
>NC_137676.1:73083079-73085579 GCF_963989245.1 Nansenia antarctica
ATATATATATATATTATATAGTCTGTCCAGCCTCTCTCTCTCTGTCTCTCTCTCTCTCTCTCTCTCTCTCTCTCTGTGTGTGTGTCTCTCTCTGTCTGTCTCTCTCTCTCTCTCTCTCTGTCTCTCTCTCTCTCTCTCTGTCTGTCTCTCTCTCTCTGTCTTTCTCTCTCTCTGTGTCTCTCTCTCTGTCTCTCTGTGTTAATCTGTATGTGTAATCTCTTGTCGTCTGTCATTGTTTGACTGATGGGACATTTTCAACCCCCAGATTTAATCCTCTACCATGACCTGACAGGGCAACACGATATCATTTCAAAACGTCCTCCATACTATGTCTCCTACTATGTCTCCTACTATGTCTCATACTATGTCTCCTACTATGTCTCATACTCAAGTCCTATTATGTCAAAATAGAAAATGTACAGTTCGTCCGTCTATTTCGTCAACATTTCGTCAAAGAAACCATGTATTTTCCGCTTTCTCTCATGTGTAGAATGGCACGCACGCACGCACGCACGCACGCACGCACGCACGCACGCACGCACGCACGCACGCACACACACACACACACACACAGAGGTTCAGTTTGTCGAACAATGTTTTCCACAATAAGCTGCCAGGAGCAGAACTGTCTGCTAACATTAAAGTACGACAACAGTGTGTGTGTGTGTGTGTGTGTGTGTGTGTATCTGCTACATTAAAGTATGACAACAGTCTTCAGTCTCCAGTCAACCAAGACGCAGGGTGGGGGCGGAGGGGTGAGAGGGTGGGGGATGGGGGGGTTAGAGGGTGGGGGTGGAGGGGTTAGAGGGTGGGGGTGAGAGGGAGGGGGTTGAGAAGGTGAGGGGTTGAGAGGGTGGGGGTTGGAGGGTTTAGAGGGTGAGGGGTTTAGAGGGAGGGGGTGAGAGGGAGGGGGTGGGGGAGGGGGGTTGAGGGGTGGAGAGGGTGAGGGGTTTAGAGGGTGGGGGTGAGAGGGAGGGGGGTTGAGGGGTTAGAGGGTGGGGGTGAGAGGGAGGGGGTGGGGGAGGGGGTTGAGAGGGTGGGGGTTGAGAAAGTGTGAAATGAACAGAAATGTAGGGCAAGAGACGGAGAGAGCACGACAGAAATAACACAAACAGGATGTTGGTCACAACAGAACAGGAAGCCACATTTGCAAAAATCACTCCCTCTCTCTCCCCGAGCCACATCCCTCATCCCACATGCCTCTCGCTCACCTGCTTTCTCTCTCTTTTTCTCCTTCTTGGCCCAATCCCATGTGTACCCCTACCCCTCGTTTAATGGAGTGCCACTCGCTTTTCGGCTTGCCCCTCAGAACAGAGCCACAAGGGGTGGTGGTTGAAATGTTCCCCTATGAGATGGGACGACCCTTCAAGACCCTGATACGTCATCAGTAGTCTCGTAGAGAAGCATCGACGCTCGTGACTCATTCACAACTTAAGTTTCACGCTATCAATCGATCAAACAAGTCGTCAAATAAAAAAGAACAATGCTTCATTACCAGGCCAGTTCATGACAGAATAGCGGTGCTCTGTAGGCTAGCAACCCTGCTCCTACCCTGCCAGTCTGATATTAGAGGAGTAACAACCCTGCTCCTACCCTGTCAGTCTGATATTAGAGGAGAGGTAACAACCCTGCTGCTACCCTGCCAGTCTGATATTAGAGGAGAGGTAACAACCCTGCTCCTACCCTGCCAGTCTGATATTAGAGGAGAGGTAACAACCCTGCTCCTACCCTGCCAGTCTGATATTAGAGGAGAGGTAACAACCCTGCCAGTCTGCCCTATATTAGAGGAACGGTAAAAAGTGCAGCAACATAGCGGCTGGACTTTATTTTAAAAAAAGTAATATGCCATCAAAGGGGAAAAGCGACATATGAATATAAATATATTAAAAATGCAGGACTATTATGGACACATTTTGTTGTTATGCTTGTTATAAAGAAAAGTCTATAATACATTGAAATGACATTGAACTAAGATAATACGATGGTTATCATAATTTATAAAATCTTTATAAAAAAAACTAAAAAACATTTGTGCCTTTCATTTGTTCTTTGTGCGTTCACCAGTATCTTGCCGATGATTCGCAAGGCATTCTGGGATTTCACATCACACTCTGTTTGTAACTCCGTTTGGAGTGTGCACCTGAAAACACTCTGTTTGGAGGGCCAGGTAGCCCTCCCACTCGGCCCTACCCCTCCATGCCAACAAGACATTGGGACACCCTACCCCTACACGTGAACACGCAGAACGGAGGGGTGGGGCTAAGGAGTGAGATAGAGGGGTAGGACTAAGGAGTGAGATAGAGGGGTAGGACTAAGGAGTGAGATAGAGGGGTAGGGGCTAAGGAGTGAGATAGAGGGGTAGAGGCTAAGGAGTGAGATAGAGGGGTAGGGGCTAAGGAGTGAGATAGAGGGGTAGGGCTAAGGAGTGAGATAGAGGGGTAGGGCTAAGGAGTGAGATAGAGGGGTAGGGGCTAAGGAGTGAGATAGAGGGGTAGGACTA
>NC_137676.1:73090579-73118079 GCF_963989245.1 Nansenia antarctica
CCTCCCACATATCTCTGGCCAGCTGTCACGGATATGTACATTAGTGCTGTAGCAGAGCGGTGAGGAAGATGATGATGAGGAGGAAGATGATGAGGAGGAGGAAGATGATGAGGATGGGGGTGAGAGTAGGGACAGGTGTACTTCCCCATCACAGGACTGCTTCCATTTGACTTTAAACACACCCAGAGCAGGTGGCTGGGCCTTGGGCGGGGTGGGGGAGGGACAGGGGGTGGGGGTGGTACAGACACAGGGTGTGGTGGAAGGGGAGGAGGGGAGGGTGGCGGTGGATGGTGTGGGAGCTCGGGTGGTGTTCGCATTGGTGCTTTGAGACTCTGTAAGGAGAGAGAGAAGCGTGTTTCCTCAGTAAGTAAAACCCCAGAAACAGAAGAGTCAACTCGTGAGTTTAGAATGATAAGGTTCTATCTCCGTTTAGAATGATAAGGTTCTATCTCCGTTTAGAATGATAAGGTTCTATCTCCGTTTAGAATGATAAGGTTCTATCTCCGTTTAGAATGATAAGGTTCTATCTCCGTTTAGAATGATAAGGTTCTATCTCCGTTTAGAATGATAAGGTTCTATCTCCGTTTAGAATGATAAGGTTCTATCTCCGTTTAGGGCAGTTCAGAGATATTGAGCGTCAAAGTTTTTACATTCCATTATGTTTTGTGAGATGGAACCTTTGTATTTTATGAATTACTAACTCAAAAATGTCAAGATTTAAAAATAAATAACACCACACAGGCATTAATAAACACCTAATGGATCAGATTATGTAAAAAACTAAATTTTGCCAGAAATTGAGATAGAACCTTATAATTATAACTCTAACGTCACAAAATAGTGGAGTAGAAGTTAATTGGTCTTTCATAACATCACTGTGTATTTACAGAAAATAGTGCAATATATGATTTTTTGGGGGGACGAACGACTGGTCACATTTTACAGCATTCTGAAACGTCAACATACTATTTGTCGGACAGACAAATGAACAGTTTGACCTGAGGTGAACCGCTTATGTGGTCTGCTTTGAACTGCCTTGCCTCCTGTGGTGAGGACTAGGCCTGAATTAGACTAAAACCCCTTTTAATCTGTAATTTAATCCAACAAATTATGAAACATTCACCCCCGTACAGAGAGAAATGGTTGATCAATGTTTGTTATTCCAAAGTATACTTCAGCTATTTCTACCATGTTTTTTTTTTGTGGCTAACCTTAGGGGGGGATAGTGCTAGCACTAATGGTGTTAAATAGATACCGCTAGCACTAATGGTGGTCTAACAATGATGCAATGTGTAAGTAGCGGCAGCCCTGACCTTAACACCTGCAGAATTACTTCGAAAACTGTTTACAGTGACTGTGTTCTCGTAGGCCGAACACTCATCTCTGCAATCCAAGTTACATAACAGATATGCCTCAAACAAACATTGTTTGCATGACAATTTCTGCAGGGTTATTATGCTAAAGTTGAGAGAAACTAACTTTCACATTAACTAAATGGAAAGTCAAGAAGGCTCAGGTAGAATTCTCTTTTCAAGACCCTAGTCTTTCTCAAAGACAATTTGAATCTAACACACAAGGTATGACCTGGCAGGGGTATACCTGCCTGCATTTGCAAAGGTTTATTTGCAGTAGTAATGGGGACTAAGGTTATGATGATGTACAATGAAGCTGAATCATAAAAGTTGCAACCAGTGTAAAATTATAAATTACTACCGTTGAGCATACTGTATATTTCACGTCTCTTGATATAGCTTCTTTTACCAGGGGTGCAAACTGGTGATGGCCCAAAAAGGTGACCCATTTTTTTTTTGTGGCTAACCTTAGGGGGGGGATACCTCTAGCACTAATGGTGTTAAATAGATACCGCTAGCACTAACGGTGGTCTAACAATGATGCAATGTGTAAGTAGCGGCAGGCCTGACCTCAACACCTGCAGAATTACTTCGAAAACAGTTTACTGTGACTGTGTTCCCCACGCTGTCTGGAATTGTACCTTGCTCCCTGAAGCTAAAGTTATTTCAACAGTAACAGAGTTCAGCAGACAGGGAGATTATTTAGCTCGCACATCATGTGACTTGGATGAGACTTAGACGCCCCCCCCCCCCCCCGCCAAATATTTTTTTTCCAGATCTACACAATTCAAATGGATTACATATTTTGAGATAAAAAGGGCTAATTTAGCAGAAAGGTGACAAGTTTGCACCCCTGTTTTATAAATGACAGTTGCGGCTCCATTTCTCCTCAAATTCAAACTTCAACTGCCACTGTAGCCACTTCCAACTGCCACTTCCAACTGCCACTCCCTGACCAGCAGAACGGTTGGACTGTCCATTCCCCCATCATCAACAAACAACAACAACAACAACAACAACAACCATGGCGGGCGTGTGTATCTACCAGACAGAGATGTTGACTTACCCACGTCCCTCAGCAGCAGAGCCAGGAGGGTCACAACAAACCTGGCGTCCATGTTGGAGAGAGAGAGAGAGAGAGAGAGAGAGAGAGAGAGACCGCTCGACAAGAACAACGGAGAGGTGAAGAGAGCAGACGACTCACGCCAAGACTGACAGGAAAACTGAAGAGAGAGGAAGCTGTGCAGAGGTGTAAAGTCTGCAGAGGTCTGTCTCCTTTCTGCCCTCCCCCTCCCCCCCACACCCTCTCTCTTTCTCTCCCTCTACAGCACAGCGCATCTCTCCATCTTCGCTCTTCGTTGTTCTCTTCCTCTCGCACCCTGCAAAAGTGCAAACTTCCTCCCTTCAAAGAAGAAGTGAGAAAGATGAGAGAGAAAAGAAAAAAAAATGGTGAGAGGAGAACAAGTGGGAGGGAGAGGTAGAGACAAGTAGATCATCACTTGGAGAATATACTTTTTTTTGGGGGGGGGGGGACGGACACTTTCACTAGGTCATGATCCTGCTTTCATACGGCCTCCTATAGTGATGATGTCACTGTGATGTCACTGTGATGTCACAAGGGTTTAATATGGTCACAGACAGTAAGGTTAAGGGTTTAATATGGTCACAGGCAGTATGGTTAAGGGTTTAATATGGTCACAGGCAGTATGGTTAAGGGTTTAATATGGTCACAGACAGTAAGGTTAAGGGTTTAATATGGTCACAGACAGTATGGTTAAGGGTTTAATATGGTCACAGACAGTAAGGTTAAGGGTTTAATATGGTCACAGACAGTAAGGTTAAGGGTTTAATATGGTCACAGACAGTAAGGTTAAGGGTTTAATATGGTCACAGGCAGTAAGGTTAAGGGTTTAATATGGTCACAGACTGTAAGGTTAAGGGTTTAATATGGTCACAGGCAGTAAGGTTAAGGGTTTAATATGGTCACAGACAGTAAGGTTAAGGGTTTAATATGGTCACAGACAGTAAGGTTAAGGGTTTAATATGGTCACAGACAGTAAGGTTAAGGGTTTAATATGGTCACAGTATGGTTAAGGGTTTAATATGGTCACAGGCAGTATGGTTAAGGGTTTAATATGGTCACAGACAGTAAGGTTAAGGGTTTAATATGGTCACAGACAGTATGGTTAAGGGTTTAATATGGTCACAGACAGTAAGGTTAAGGGTTTAATATGGTCACAGGCAGTATGGTTAAGGGTTTAATATGGTCACAGACAGTATGGTTAAGGGTTTAATATGGTCACAGACAGTATGGTTAAGGGTTTAATATGGTCACAGACAGTATGGTTAAGGGTTTAATATGGTCACAGGCAGTGTGGTTAAGGGTTTAATATGGTCACAGACAGTAAGGTTAAGGGTTTAATATGGTCACAGACAGTAAGGTTAAGGGTTTAATATGGTCACAGACAGTATGGTTAAGGGTTTAATATGGTCACAGACAGTAAGGTTAAGGGTTTAATATGGTCACAGACAGTAAGGTTAAGGGTTTAATATGGTCACAGGCAGTAAGGTTAAGGGTTTAATATGGTCACAGACAGTAAGGTTAAGGGTTTAATATGGTCACAGACAGTAAGGTTAAGGGTTTAATATGGTCACAGACAGTATGGTTAAGGGTTTAATATGGTCACAGACAGTAAGGTTAAGGGTTTAATATGGTCACAGACAGTAAGGTTAAGGGTTTAATATGGTCACAGACAGTAAGGTTAAGGGTTTAATATGGTCACAGTATGGTTAAGGGTTTAATATGGTCACAGTATGGTTAAGGGTTTAATATGGTCACAGACTGTATGGTTAAGGGTTTAATATGGTCACAGACAGTAAGGTTAAGGGTTTAATATGGTCACAGACAGTAAGGTTAAGGGTTTAATATGGTCACAGACAGTAAGGTTAAGGGTTTAATATGGTCACAGACAGTATGGTTAAGGGTTTAATATGGTCACAGTATGGTTAAGGGTTTAATATGGTCACAGACAGTATGGTTAAGGGTTTAATATGGTCACAGACAGTATGGTTAAGGGTTTAATATGGTCACAGTATGGTTAAGGGTTTAATATGGTCACAGACAGTATGGTTAAGGGTTTAATATGGTCACAGTATGGTTAAGGGTTTAATATGGTCACAGACAGTAAGGTTAAGGGTTTAATATGGTCACAGACAGTATGGTTAAGGGTTTAATATGGTCACAGACAGTATGGTTAAGGGTTTAATATGGTCACAGACAGTAAGGTTAAGGGTTTAATATGGTCACAGACAGTATGGTTAAGGGTTTAATATGGTCACAGACAGTATGGTTAAGGGTTTAATATGGTCACAGACAGTAAGGTTAAGGGTTTAATAATATGGTCAGATAGACCAGACAGTATACAGATATGGCGGTCATGTTCATGTGTGTGTGTCTGTGTGTGTGTGTGCGTGTGTCTGTGTGTGTGCGTGTATCTGCTAAACAACATAATTACTGGTATATTACTGTAGTTCTTAATTAGCATGATTTTGCCATATCATTATAATAATTATTATTAGCATATATTACTCAACTCTTCTGTTCGTACACACTCCCCGCCAGGCGCATTACTCACTCTCTTTTTCTCTCATCCTTCGTCTTTCGCTTACGGTGCCGTAAATGTTTAAAAAGCCCCGTAAAAAAATCTCCTCCTCCTCCTCCTCCTCCCTCTTTCTCTTTCATTCTGACAGTTCTCTCCATACTAGACACTCAAAACCACAGCGGGCCGTCCCTCCTGTCACCTTCCAGTCTTGTTATTGAGCAGAAATGTCTATCTTCTGATGCATTATTTTTTTCACATTTTCATTTAGGAGGGAGACATTATTCTGGGCACTTTGTGACTTTTCATTCCGCACAAATAACACAAGTAGGAGCAGGACATAGTCACAGCAGGAAACAGATTAGAATAAAAACATTAGACTATAGGAGAAATAGTAGACTATAGAGAAACATTAGACTATAAAGAGAAATATTAGATTATAAAGAGAAATATTAGATTATAAAGAAACACTATAGAGAAAAACATTAGACTATAAATAAAAACATTAGACTATAAATAAAAATATTAGACTATAAATAAAAACATTAGACTATAAATAAAAACATTAGACTATAAATAAAAATATTACACTATAAAGAAATATTAGACTATAAGAGAAACATTAGACTATAAGAGAAACATTACAGTATAAAGAAACATTAGACTATAAGAGAAACACATTAGACTCTGATGAGGAGATGGACAGCGGTTACTAAGCGTTAAGGCAGAGGTTGTACATTGTTTACCTTTTCTTTTTACTGTTTCCCCCTGCTTTTATATTCATTTTATGCTTGTATATGTTTTTATATTGCATATTGTATATGTTTTTATATTCACTTTGTTTTTATCCCTGTTGTAAAGCACTTTGAGCTGCATTTCTTGTATGAAAGGTGCTATATAAATAAAGCTTTACTTACTTACTACAAGAAAGACATTAGACTATAAAGAAGGACTAAACAGATGAAGACTTACCCTCTGTAGAAGGTCTGTTAAACACCAGTGATCATTAGATGCGGTGACTTGGCAAGTAAGCAGTGTTCCATCTCCTTACACTCTCCATTATTCTGCAGCAGTAACTGATCTGAGTTTTGTTAAATCAAATCAATCTATGCCAATACACATACAATACTATACATGTACATACATACTATACTTTATTAAACATATTATACTTGGCATTTACAGGCATGGTTAATTATACTTTTCAGATGTATTCCAAACTGTGATAATTCCATAATTGATTTGAATTTAAAACCAAAACAACAAGTTCTGACACTCAGGTTGCAATTGCAAGATGTTTTTGTTGTTGATGTCACTTTGTATTGCTGTCTTCTTACTTACCTTAGATCGATCGATCTTTCTCTCTCTCAAAGGAAAGAGAGATATTTCTAAATTACAAGACAGACAGAATATTTTCAGTCAGTACAAAAATATTCAGAGTCAGTACACTTTTTTTTCTTCTTTTTTTAGATCAATTTCAGTGTTTAATATTCACACCCCCCTCCCCAAAACAAAAGAACAGCTTAAACAATCTACAGTCATCACCAAAACAATAAATCAGCTTTTTTATTTATTTCCCTCTTAATTAATGCTGCATCTCCCTTGTGCTTTTAAACACCTTTTCTGATTCTCTTGTCAGAGACATCCATCTACCACACCTTCAGAGCAGAGACATCCTTCTACCACACCTTCAGAGCCGTAGTAATTACGTTTAAAGGTATAAAGCTGATCAACTAACGTCAATGATTGATGATTGGCCATCAGAGTTCACTCCGCCAGGTCTGAACAACCTAGCTGCCCAACTACTAAGTCAGTCCATGATTGAAGCGGCGGTGCTCTAACCGAAACCCACCTGCGCCAGGAGAGCTAGCGCTGCTAAACCGCTCGCTAACGAGTCCAGTAAGACGCGACCGGCACCGAGTCGGTCCAACCTGTTCACCTGACGAGGAGTTCTCTGCATAAGAGCTACATAACACCAACGCAGCGGGGCCTTTCGTGAGCCGGGAAAGACAAACGACCATTATGAAAGTGTATATACATAACGCGTGCTCGGTCGTAAGACCACCGTTTGTCCCCCTGGTGATCTGCATGGGGTCGACGGTGGAGAGAAGCACAGCTTATGACTTCTGACGTGAGCCGGCGGCTATGGATGCTGAACGAGCTCCCGCGAAGGCGTTATGTAGCTTGTTACCTGCACATTTCTGCACCCTGCCACCCGCCCCCCCCTATCCCCCCCTATCCTCCCCTCGCCCCCCATCACAGATCTGGTTTCCTGTGCTTTTCTGAGCTAAAGCATACGTCAGATATGTCTGTTGTCCTCGGCTTAGTGATAACCCGTTATCAGTGTCTCTTCTTAATTATTTATACAAACCCATATATATTCTCATCGATAGTAGAACTTATAGAAATAAACTATTTTCTTGTAATCATTGTCAAGCATCAAGTTCATCATGTCAACAAGCAGAATGTGGAGAGAGAGAGAGAGAGAGTGACAGTGAGTGAGCGGGAGAGAGACAGAGAGAAGGAGAGGAAGAGGAACGATGGAGGGGGGGGGGGGGGGGGGCGCCGGGGGTGAAGGGAAGGAACAGAGTGCGGCGCTGCAGAGGAGTGTGGGAGGGTTTAACGATCGACCAATGAGAAGACAGACGACACAGATTACCGCCACATCGTCCACCATCTCCCCGACGGGCGTCAGCGGAAAAAAAACGCAACCAAATAGTCCGGTGGTCAAAGTGTCTGTAGGGGGGACACATCATCATACATGCACAGTCTAGTCTAAAGAGGGAGGGGGGTGGGGGGTGTCAGAAGTGTGTTTCCTGTCCTGATCGAGTGCAACAACGACAAAGCGCGACCGTTGGTCGTCCCACGGAGGTGGAAGGTGGCCGATACGTCAGGAGGAAGAGGAAGGGGGTGGGGGTGGGGGGGGGGGGGGGAGGAGGACGTTAGCATCGGTCCACTCTCACACACGACCCCGTACAGAACGACCGATGTCCTTTGTTGTTGTTGTTGTTGTACGTCGGTGAGAGATAATGTTGTTGACGGGTCAGTTCGTCTACTGGGACATTGTGTTCCTCCATGCTGGGGCCTACGACAGCTTCATATGGGGGTGGGGTGGGAGGGGTCAGTAACACTGGGACACACACCTCAACGTGGCGAAGGTCTTTCTGGTTGGCTTACAGCTCCACACAGGGGTGGAGAGGAGGAAAAAGAGGAGGAGGAGAAGGAAGAATTGAGCCATCAGCCAGGAGTGTTTTTTTTTTATAACCCTAAACACAAGCAGGTCCTGAGACAGTTATGTAGGTGATGGTGAACAGGGGGATGGGAGAAGGAGGAGGAGGAGGAGGGGGGGATGGGAGGAGGAGGAGGAGGAGGGGGGGTGGGAGGAGGAGGAGGAGGAGAAGAGGGTTTGTAGAGAAGGTAGCACAGTGTTTTCCCCTAGGGTTTCTGTCAGCAGTGTGTGTGTGGGGGGATAGGGGGTAAAGGTTTTGTTACGCGCTCAAGCCGATGGTGAGGTATTTCCCCCACTAGGCCACACACGCTGACACGCTGGAATGTCAGTTGAGGAGTTTAGGATGTCAGTTACGCTTTAAGACTTCAATTAAAAACAACACAAAGAAGGAATGACTGGATATTTTAGAGGCCGTCAATATTCTTTGCACCCTTGCGACATTTCCGGGGCGTATTTCATCCCACGGGAGCGAGGGTGTAGACCTTCCAGTGGCTAGGCCACCGCTGCTGCTGGGGGCACATAGCCGAAACACTGGGGAGGGGAGGGGAGGGAAGAAGGGATGAGGGATGACAGCAATGAGACAGCAGTGAATGAGAGAAAAGAGGAAGAGAAGAGGAAAGACACAAGTGGGAGAGAGAGAGAGAGAGAGAGAGAATGAGACATAACAGTAAGAGAGATTAAGACTTTTGAGAGACACGCACACACACACACACACAAACACACAATGAAATCGACCAGGAGAGAGAGAGAGAGAGAATGAGACATAACAGTGAGAGATTAAGACTTTTGAGACACACACACACACACACACACACACACACACACACAATGAAATCGACCAGGAGAGAGAGAGAGAGAGAGAGAGAGAGAGAGAATGAGACATAACAGTAAGAGAGATTAAGACTTTTGAGAGACACGCACACACACACACACAATGAAATCGACCAGGAGAGAGAGAGAGAGAGAGAGAGAGAGAGAGAGAGAGAGAGACTTGAGTATGAGTGACGGGTGGAGAGGAGGAAGGGGAGGAGAGGAGAGGAGAGTAGAGGGGGGGGGGGGGGTTCAGGAGTAGGGCTGTGGAACCCCAAACCCGGGCCTGTACATGGGCCTGCCCGAGGGGGACTGGGAGTGGGGCAGGCTGGGGCCGGTGGGGTAGCCGGGGTACCCCCCTCCTCCGTAGGGGTACGGAGACGGGTAGGGGGCGTTGCTGGGGGGGCCGCCGAACTGCCCGAACGCAGAGCCCTGGGGGCCCGGGAAGGTGGGCTGGGTGGGGTAGGGGCAGGAGGAGGCGGCGGAGGGGTGGTGGGGGTGGGGGGGGCCGAAGGCGGGGCGCGGGGCGGCCCCGTAGCCGGCGGCGGGGGTGAAGGAGGACCCGGGGCTGGGGTAGGGAGGAAATTGAGCTGGGGGATTGGACGGGCCTACTGCTGCTGCTGCTCCTGCTGCTATACCGGAGGAGGAGGAGGAGGAGGGGGGGATGTGGGGGGAGACGGGGTACGGGGAGTAGGGCAGGCCAGAGCCCGGGGCGTTTTGGAAGCTAGCGTTGTTGGGTTTGGAACTCTGTTGTTGTTGCTGTTGTTGTTGCTGTTGTTGTTGTTGTTGTTGTTGCGGCGTCGATTGATGATGATTCCAAGGGGACGGAGTTCCCGGAGTTGCCGCCGAAGCCGAAGCCGAGGTGGTCGAGGGGTCTTGGTTGACGGCGGAGCACGTTTGTGATGTCATCGCGGCGGCGTCGGTCTTCTGGCGGAGGATCTCCTGCAGCTTGTCGATCCGCACGCGCCTCTTGTGCGCCAGGGAGCGCTGGGACAGGAAACGCTCCAGGAAGGAGTCCAGAGGCAGCAGGCCGTCCAGGAAGGAGTCCGCCAGCGTCTGGGAGGGAGGGATGGGATGGACGGGGGTGGGGGGGGAGGGGGAGGGAGGGTGGAGAGAGAAGGGTGGGGAGAGGGAGGGAGAGAGAGGGATGGAGAGAGAGAGGGGGGAGAGAGAGGAAGAGAGGGAGGGGTGGGGAGAGGGAGAGAGAGAGGGATGGAGAGAGAGAGGGGGGGAGAGAGATGAGAGAGAGGGAGAGAGAGGGAGAGGGGAGAGAGAGGGAGAGGGAGAGGGGAGAGAGAGGGGTGAGGGAGAGAGAGATGAGAGAGAGGGAGAGGGGAGAGAGAGGGAGAGGGGAGAGAGAGGGAGAGGGGAGAGAGAGGGAGAGAGAGAGATAGAAGGGGAAAGTAAAAGAAAAACAAAACACTCTTCAATGAAATAACCCGTTCGTTCTAATTTTATTTTATTTGTTGTTATCATCTTTTGGGTGTGTTGTGTAGATCTGTCTCCCTGTTGTCAGCTCTCACCTCTGAGTCCGCCTCGGTGGTGGCGCCCTCTGTCTGCAGCCGGGAGAACAGCCCCTCAGGTGACACCTGCCCCACTATGCCATCTGAGACAGAGAGAGAGAGAGGGAGAGAGAAGAGAGAGGGGGGGGGGGAGGGAGGGAGAGAGAGAGGGGGAGGGAGGGAGGGAGAGAGAGATGGAGGGGGGGAGGGAGAAGAGAGAGAGGGGGAGGGAGGGAGGGAGAGAGAGAGGGGGGGAGAGAGAGAGAGAAGAGACAGAGGGGGAGGGAGAGGGAAAGAGAGAGAGGGAGAGAGAGAGAAAGGGAGAGAGAGGGAGAGAGAGAGAAAGGGAGAGAGAGAGAAAGAGAGAGAAGAGAGAGGGGGGGAGGGAGGGAGGGAGAGGGAAAGAGAGAGAAGGAGAGAGAGAGAGAGAGGGAGAGAGAGAGAAGGAGAAAGAGAGAGAGATGGAGGGAGAGAGAGTGAGTGAAGAGAGAGAAGAGAGAGAGAGAAAGAGAAATGGAGTGACGAGAGCAATGGAGACAATAAGAGGTGGGAGAGAAGGAAGGAGAGGATGAGATAAAGAGAGAGAACGCTCCAGTGACAGAGAGAGAGGACAAATGAACACCTCCCACACTGTGCAACATGACACCAAGCTCTAGGCCTCCACACACACGCACAGACACAGACGCACGCACACACACACACACACACACACTCACATCACACACACACACACATCTCACACACACACGCACACACACGCACACGCACACTGCCAGCAGAACTCTCTCTCAAGCCTGTTGTCAACCACATATAGAAATGAGGCCTTATCCACCATAACAGCACCAGCTAGTTTAACTTCAAAGACCTGTTGTTGTTGTTGTTGTTGTTGTTGACTGGTTGTGGTCATGGAATGTTCATTCAGAGCATGCTGGCACCATTATTCAGATTCAGATTCAGATTCAGATAACGTTTATTGCCATTATGCTTGACACATATAGGAATTTGCTTTGGCGTTACAGTAAGTGCGTTTATACTTTTTTCACATGTCTACATGAATCCGAACACAAATACAAACAGGACAACACAGGACAGACAACAGTGCATTGGATAGTGCTACATATATAAAGTGCAGTGCAGAGTTTTAACAGTGAGTCCAGTGCGTATTCAGTCCTGGGCAGACTTGGGGGCGGGGGGGGAGCCAGAGTCATTTATCAGCCTGGCGGCTGAGGGGAAGAAACTGAGCCTGCGGCCTTTACAGCTTTAGGCAGCCGCAGCCTTCTCCCAGAGGGAAGCAGGGTGAGGAGGCCGTGGCCGGGGTGGGAGGGGTCGGCCATGGTCTTCCTTGCCCTCCTCAGAGCCCTGGTGTCGTGCAGGGAGTTGAGGGAGTTGAGGGACAGCAGATCACCCTCTCAACATTACGATGGTAGACCACCTCCTATCACCATTACCCTGCCTGTTCAGCTCCTGTACCGTGTCTAGGGTCAGGGTTCATTCACTCTGAGGGTAAGGGTTAGGGGTCAGTCTGAGGGTAAGGGTTAGGGGTCAGTCTGAGGGTAAGGGTTAGGGGTCAGGGGTCAGTCTGAGGGTAAGGGTTAGGGGTCAGTCTGAGGGTAAGGGTTAGGGGAGGGGCCAGGAGGCCACCTCTCTTGGAAGAAAGTGGCCTTTCAGAAACCCGTTTCATGTAATTCCACGTCATGTCTGGAAACATGAAGTACCTTCAGACATTCAACTGTTGAACTCAGGTGGGCGAATGGTTCTGGTGGGCGTAATGCAGCTTCTATTGTCATCAACACGTGAGACTGTCTGAGACTGTAGTTAGTGAGTCTGTAGCTTTCTGTCTGTGTCTGTTAGCTAGTGAATCTCTACCTTCTCTGTCTGTGACTAGTGAGTCTGTAGCTTCTCTGTCTGTTAGCTAGTGAGTCTGTACCTTCTCTGTCTGTGTCTGTTAGCTAGTGAGTCTGTAGCTTCTCTGTCTGTGTCTGTTAGCTAGTGAGTCTGTACCTTCTCTGTCTGTGTCTGTTAGCTAGTGAGTCTGTACCTTCTCTGTCTGTGTCTGTTAGCTAGTGAGTCTGTACCTTCTCTGTCTGTGTCTGTTAGCTAGTGAGTCTGTACCTTCTCTGTCTGTGTCTGTTAGCTAGTGAGTCTGTAGCTTCTCTGTCTGTGACTGTTAGCTAGTGAGTCTGTAGCTTCTCTGTCTGTGTCTGTTAGCTAGTGAGTCTGTACCTTCTCTGTCTGTGTCTGTGACTAGTGAGTCTGTAGCTTCTCTGTCTGTGTCTGTTAGCTAGTGAGTCTGTACCTTCTCTGTCTGTGTCTGTTAGCTAGTGAGTCTGTACCTTCTCTGTCTGTGTCTGTGACTAGTGAGTCTGTAGCTTCTCTGTCTCTGTCTGTTAGCTAGTGAGTCTGTACCTTCTCTGTCTGTGTCTGTTAGCTAGTGAGTCTGTACCTTCTCTGTCTGTGTCTGTTAGCTAGTGAGTCTGTAGCTTCTCTGTCTGTGTCTGTTAGCTAGTGAGTCTGTACCTTCTCTGTCTGTGTCTGTTAGCTAGTGAGTCTGTACCTTCTCTGTCTGTGTCTGTGACTAGTGAGTCTGTAGCTTCTCTGTCTGTGTCTGTTAGCTAGTGAGTCTGTACCTTCTCTGTCTGTGTCTGTTAGCTAGTGAGTCTGTAGCTTCTCTGTCTGTGTCTGTGACTAGTGAGTCTGTACCTTCTCTGTCTGTGTCTGTTAGCTAGTGAGTCTGTAGCTTCTCTGTCTGTTAGCTAGTGAGTCTGTAGCTTCTCTGTCTGTGTCTGTTAGCTAGTGAGTCTGTACCTTCTCTGTCTGTGACTGTTAGCTAGTGAGTCTGTACCTTCTCTGTCTGTGTCTGTTAGCTAGTGAGTCTGTAGCTTCTCTGTCTGTTAGCTAGTGAGTCTGTAGCTTCTCTGTCTGTGTCTGTTAGCTAGCGAGTCTGTACCTTCTCTGTCTGTGTCTGTTAGCTAGTGAGTCTGTAGCTTCTCTGTCTGTTAGCTAGTGAGTCTGTAGCTTCTCTGGCTGTGTCTGTTAGCTAGTGAGTCTGTAGCTTCTCTGTCTGTGATTGTTTGCTAGTGAGTCTGTAGCTTCTCTGTCTGTTAGCTAGTGAGTCTGTAGCTTCTCTGTCTGTGTCTGTTAGCTAGTGAGTCTGTACCTTCTCTGTCTGTGTCTGTTAGCTAGTGAGTCTGTACCTTCTCTGTCTGTGACTGTTAGCTAGTGAGTCTGTACCTTCTCTGTCTGTGTCTGTTAGCTAGTGAGTCTGTAGCTTCTCTGTCTGTTAGCTAGTGAGTCTGTAGCTTCTCTGTCTGTGTCTGTTAGCTAGTGAGTCTGTACCTTCTCTGTCTGTGTCTGTTAGCTAGTGAGTCTGTACCTTCTCTGTCTGTGTCTGTTAGCTAGTGAGTCTGTAGCTTCTCTGTCTGTGACTGTTAGCTAGTGAGTCTGTAGCTTCTCTGTCTGTTAGCTAGTGAGTCTGTACCTTCTCTGTCTGTGTCTGTTAGCTAGTGAGTCTGTAGCTTCTCTGTCTGTTAGCTAGTGAGTCTGTAGCTTCTCTGTCTGTTAGCTAGTGAGTCTGTACCTTCTCTGTCTGTGTCTGTTAGCTAGTGAGTCTGTACCTTCTCTGTCTGTGTCTGTTAGCTAGTGAGTCTGTAGCTTCTCTGTCTGTGACTGTTAGCTAGTGAGTCTGTACCTTCTCTGTCTGTGTCTGTGACTAGTGAGTCTGTAGCTTCTCTGTCTGTGTCTGTTAGCTAGTGAGTCTGTAGCTTCTCTGTCTGTGTCTGTTAGCTAGTGAGTCTGTAGCTTCTCTGTCTGTGACTGTTAGCTAGTGAGTCTGTACCTTCTCTGTCTGTGTCTGTGACTAGTGAGTCTGTAGCTTCTCTGTCTGTGTCTGTTAGCTAGTGAGTCTGTACCTTCTCTGTCTGTGTCTGTGACTAGTGAGTCTGTGGCTTCTCTGTCTGTGACTGCATGCTAGTGACTTTTGTACATTTGCCAGTTCCATTTGCATGCAACATGCAAAGGGAAGCGATGGAAGTTGCGGACAGATAGACAGACAGACAGACAGACAGACAGATAGACAGACAGACAGACACCATGCATGAACAAGCTGTGGTGAAGAACACAGAGACAGTGACGAACTTCCGCGTCGTTCCCACACCGGTCGGCGATTTGGACAGACAGAGAAATCACCGGGCTGTCAACAGTCGTTGGCTTCAGTATATTATCACGCCCCCTCCTCGGGGAAAGGCCTTCAGGAATGGTAAATGGCTGGTCAGAGGATGGGGGGGATGACGCAAGCAGAAGAGGCGGAGGAGGGAGGGGGGAGGTGGAGGGGGGAGGGGTAATCCCCACCGTCCCCAGCGGCAGATGGCACCCTGCACACTCTCTGAGTTCATGTTCGACATCCTCTTTCTTCCTCCATCCCTCTCTTTCCTTCTTCCTCCATCCCTCTCTTTCTCTCTTCCTACATCCCTCTCTTTCTTTCTGCCTCCATCCCTCTCTTTCTTTCTTCCTCCATCCCTCTCTTTCTTTCTTCCTCCATCCCTCTCTTTCTTTCTTCCTCCATCCCTCTCTTTCTTTCTTCCTCCATCCCTCTCTTTCTTTCTTCCTCCATCCCTCTCTTTCTTTCTTCCTCCATCCCTCTCTTTCTTTCTTCCTCCATCCCTCTCTTTCTTTCTTCCTCCATCCCTCTTTCTTTCTTCCTCTATCCCTCTCTTTCTTTCTTCCTCCATCCCTCTCTTTCTTTCTGCCTCCATCCCTCTCTTTCTTTCTTCCTCCATCCCTCTCTTTCTTTCTTCCTCCATCCCTCTTTCTTTCTTCCTCCATCCCTCTCTTTCTTTCTTCCTCCATCCCTCTCTTTCTTTCTGCCTCCATCCCTCTCTTTCTTTCTGCCTCCATCCCTCTCTTTCTCTCTTCCTCCATCCCTCTCTTTCTTTCTTCCTCCATCCCTCTCTTTCTTTCTTCCTCCATCCCTCTCTTTCTTTCTGCCTCCATCCCTCTCTTTCTTTCTTCCTCCATCCCTCTCTTTCTCTCTTCCTCCATCCCTCTCTTTCTTTCTTCCTCCATCCCTCTCTTTCTTTCTTCCTCCATCCCTCTCTTTCTCTCTTCCTCCATCCCTCTCTTTCTTTCTTCCTCCATCCCTCTCTTTCTTTCTTCCTCCATCCCTCTCTTTCTTTCTTCCTCCATCCCTCTCTTTCTCTCTTCCTCCATCCCTCTCTCTCTTTCTTCCTCCATCCCTCTCTTTCTTTCTTCCTCCATCCCTCTCTTTCTTTCTTCCTCCATCCCTCTCTTTCTTCCTCCATCCCTCTTTCTTTCTTCCTCCATCCCTCTCTTTCTTTCTTCCTCCATCCCTCTCTTTCTTTCTTCCTCCATCCCTCTCTTTCTTTCTGCCTCCATCCCTCTCTTTCTTTCTTCCTCCATCCCTCTCTTTCTCTCTTCCTCCATCCCTCTCTTTCTTTCTTCCTCCATCCCTCTCTTTCTTTCTTCCTCCATCCCTCTCTTTCTTTCTTCCTCTATCCCTCTCTTTCTTTCTTCCTCCATCCCTCTTTCTTTCTGCCTCCATCCCTCTTTCTTTCTTCCTCCATCCCTCTCTTTCTTTCTTCCTCCATCCCTCTCTTTCTTTCTTCCTCCATCCCTCTCTTTCTTTCTTCCTCCATCCCTCTCTTTCTTTCTTCCTCCATCCCTCTCTTTCTTTCTTCCTCCATCCCTCTCTTTCTTTCTTCCTCCATCCCTCTTTCTTTCTTCCTCCATCCCTCTCTCTCTTTCTTTCTGCCTCCATCCCTCTCTTTCTTTCTTCCTCCATCCCTCTCTTTCTTTCTTCCTCCATCCCTCTCTTTCTTTCTTCCTCCATCCCTCTCTTTCTTTCTTCCTCCATCCCTCTCTTTCTTTCTTCCTCCATCCCTCTCTTTCTTTCTTCCTCCATCCCTCTCTTTCTTTCTTCCTCCATCCCTCTTTCTTTCTTCCTCCATCCCTCTCTTTCTTTCTGCCTCCATCCCTCTCTTTCTTTCTGCCTCCATCCATCCCTCTCTTTCTTCCTCCATCCCTCTCTTTCTTTCTTCCTCCATCCCTCTCTTTCTTCCTCCATCCCTCTCTTTCTTTCTTCCTCCATCCCTCTCTTTCTTTCTTCCTCCATCCCTCTCTCTCTTTCTTCCTCCATCCCTCTCTTTCTTTCTGCCTCCATCCCTCTCTTTCTTTCCTCCTCCATCCCTCTCTTTCTTTCTGCCTCCATCCCTCTCTTTCTTTCTTCCTCCATCCCTCTCTTTCTTTCTTCCTCCATCCCTCTCTTTCTTTCTTCCTCCATCCCTCTCTTTCTTTCTTCCTCCATCCCTCTCTTTCTTTCCTCCTCCATCCCTCTCTTTCTTTCTTCCTCCATCCCTCTCTTTCTTTCTTCCTCCATCCCTCTCTTTCTTTCTTCCTCCATCCCTCTCTTTCTTTCTTCCTCCATCCCTCTCTCTCTCTTTCTTTCTTCCTCCATCCCTCTCTTTCTTTCTTCCTCCATCCCTCTCTTTCTTTCTTCCTCCATCCCTCTCTTTCTCTCTTCCTCCATCCCTCTCTCTCTTTCTTCCTCCATCCCTCTCTTTCTTTCTTCCTCCATCCCTCTCTTTCTTTCTTCCTCCATCCCTCTCTTTCTTCCTCCATCCCTCTTTCTTTCTTCCTCCATCCCTCTCTTTCTTTCTTCCTCCATCCCTCTCTTTCTTTCTTCCTCCATCCCTCTCTTTCTTTCTGCCTCCATCCCTCTCTTTCTTTCTTCCTCCATCCCTCTCTTTCTCTCTTCCTCCATCCCTCTCTTTCTTTCTTCCTCCATCCCTCTCTTTCTTTCTTCCTCCATCCCTCTCTTTCTTTCTTCCTCTATCCCTCTCTTTCTTTCTTCCTCCATCCCTCTTTCTTTCTGCCTCCATCCCTCTCTTTCTTTCTTCCTCCATCCCTCTCTTTCTTTCTTCCTCCATCCCTCTTTCTTTCTTCCTCCATCCCTCTCTTTCTTTCTGCCTCCATCCCTCTCTTTCTTTCTTCCTCCATCCCTCTCTTTCTTTCTGCCTCCATCCCTCTCTTTCTTTCTTCCTCCATCCCTCTCTTTCTTTCTTCCTCCATCCCTCTCTCTCTTTCTTTCTGCCTCCATCCCTCTCTTTCTTTCTTCCTCCATCCCTCTCTTTCTTTCTTCCTCCATCCCTCTCTTTCTTTCTTCCTCCATCCCTCTCTTTCTTTCTTCCTCCATCCCTCTTTCTTTCTTCCTCTATCCCTCTCTTTCTTTCTTCCTCCATCCCTCTCTTTCTTTCTGCCTCCATCCCTCTCTTTCTTTCTTCCTCCATCCCTCTCTTTCTTTCTTCCTCCATCCCTCTCTTTCTTTCTTCCTCCATCCCTCTCTTTCTTTCTTCCTCCATCCCTCTCTTTCTTTCCTCCTCCATCCCTCTCTTTCTTTCTTCCTCCATCCCTCTCTTTCTTTCTTCCTCCATCCCTCTCTTTCTTTCTTCCTCCATCCCTCTCTTTCTTTCTTCCTCCATCCCTCTCTCTCTCTTTCTTTCTTCCTCCATCCCTCTCTTTCTTTCTTCCTCCATCCCTCTCTTTCTTTCTTCCTCCATCCCTCTCTTTCTCTCTTCCTCCATCCCTCTCTCTCTTTCTTCCTCCATCCCTCTCTTTCTTTCTTCCTCCATCCCTCTCTTTCTTTCTTCCTCCATCCCTCTCTTTCTTCCTCCATCCCTCTTTCTTTCTTCCTCCATCCCTCTCTTTCTTTCTTCCTCCATCCCTCTCTTTCTTTCTTCCTCCATCCCTCTCTTTCTTTCTGCCTCCATCCCTCTCTTTCTTTCTTCCTCCATCCCTCTCTTTCTCTCTTCCTCCATCCCTCTCTTTCTTTCTTCCTCCATCCCTCTCTTTCTTTCTTCCTCCATCCCTCTCTTTCTTTCTTCCTCTATCCCTCTCTTTCTTTCTTCCTCCATCCCTCTTTCTTTCTGCCTCCATCCCTCTCTTTCTTTCTTCCTCCATCCCTCTCTTTCTTTCTTCCTCCATCCCTCTTTCTTTCTTCCTCCATCCCTCTCTTTCTTTCTGCCTCCATCCCTCTCTTTCTTTCTTCCTCCATCCCTCTCTTTCTTTCTGCCTCCATCCCTCTCTTTCTTTCTTCCTCCATCCCTCTCTTTCTTTCTTCCTCCATCCCTCTCTCTCTTTCTTTCTGCCTCCATCCCTCTCTTTCTTTCTTCCTCCATCCCTCTCTTTCTTTCTTCCTCCATCCCTCTCTTTCTTTCTTCCTCCATCCCTCTCTTTCTTTCTTCCTCCATCCCTCTCTTTCTTTCTTCCTCCATCCCTCTCTTTCTTTCTTCCTCCATCCCTCTCTTTCTTTCTTCCTCCATCCCTCTTTCTTTCTTCCTCCATCCCTCTCTCTCTTTCTTTCTGCCTCCATCCCTCTCTTTCTTTCTTCCTCCATCCCTCTCTTTCTTTCTTCCTCCATCCCTCTCTTTCTTTCTTCCTCCATCCCTCTCTTTCTTTCTTCCTCCATCCCTCTCTTTCTTTCTTCCTCCATCCCTCTCTTTCTTTCTTCCTCCATCCCTCTCTTTCTTTCTTCCTCCATCCCTCTTTCTTTCTTCCTCCATCCCTCTCTTTCTTTCTGCCTCCATCCCTCTCTTTCTTTCTGCCTCCATCCATCCCTCTCTTTCTTCCTCCATCCCTCTCTCTCTTTCTTCCTCCATCCCTCTCTTTCTTTCTGCCTCCATCCCTCTCTTTCTTTCTTCCTCCATCCCTCTCTTTCTTTCTTCCTCCATCCCTCTCTCTCTTTCTTCCTCCATCCCTCTCTTTCTTTCTTCCTCCATCCCTCTCTTTCTTTCTTCCTCCATCCCTCTCTTTCTTTCTTCCTCCATCCCTCTCTTTCTTTCCTCCTCCATCCCTCTCTTTCTTTCTTCCTCCATCCCTCTCTTTCTTTCTTCCTCCATCCCTCTCTTTCTTTCTTCCTCCATCCCTCTCTTTCTTTCTTCCTCCATCCCTCTCTCTCTCTTTCTTTCTTCCTCCATCCCTCTCTTTCTTTCTTCCTCCATCCCTCTCTTTCTTTCTTCCTCCATCCTCTTTCTTTCTTCCTCCATCCCTCTCTTTCTTTCTTCCTCCATCCCTCTCTTTCTTTCTTCCTCCATCCCTCTCTTTCTTTCTTCCTCCATCCCTCTCTTTCTTTCTTCCTCCATCCCTCTCTTTCTTCCTCCATCCCTCTCTTTCTTTCTTCCTCCATCCCTCTCTCTCTTTCTTCCTCCATCCCTCTCTTTCTTTCTTCCTCCATCCCTCTCTTTCTTTCTTCCTCCATCCCTCTCTCTCTTTCTTCCTCCATCCCTCTCTTTCTTTCTGCCTCCATCCCTCTTTTTCTTTCTTCCTCCATCCCTCTCTTTCTTTCTTCCTCCATCCCTCTCTTTCTTTCTGCCTCCATCCCTCTCTTTCTTTCTTCCTCCATCCCTCTCTTTCTTTCTTCCTCCATCCCTCTCTTTCTTTCTTCCTCCATCCCTCTCTCTCTCTTCACACTCGTCCCATCATCTCTCTTCACACTCGTCCCATCATCTGTGTCTCTCTCTACTATCGGTTTTCTCTCCTCTCTCTCTCTCTCACCCCCCTCTCTCTCTCACCCCTCTCTCTCTCACCCCCCTCTCTCTCTCAAATGTCTTGGAACGATGTGCATCCACATCTACATATCCCTCTCTTCTTATTCTTGCTTTCAATTCATCCTTCCTTCCCTCCCTCCCTCCCTCTGTTTCGCCCTCTATCTCTCACCCCTCTCTCTCTCTCACCCTCTCTCTCACCCCTCCCTCTCTCTTTCACCCTCACCCTCTCTCACCCCTCCCTCTCTCTCTCACCCTCTCTTTTTCACCCTCTCTCTCTCACCCCTCCCTCTCTCTCTCATCCTCTCTCTTTCACCCTCTCTCTCTCACCCCTCCCTCTCTCTCTCTCACCCTCTCTCTTTCACTCCCTCTCTCTGCCCCCCCCCCCTCCCCCCCCTCACCTCTCTGGACACAGTGCTGCCTGTAGGTCTCTCTGACGCCCCCCCCCCCCTCACCTCTCTGGTCACAGTGCTGTCTGTAGGTCTCTCTGACGCCCCCCCCCCCCCTCACCTCTCTGGGCACAGTGCTGTCTGTAGGTCTCTCTGCCCCCCCCTCACCTCACCTCTCTGGTCACAGTGCTGTCTGTAGGTCTCTCTGACGCCCCCCCTCCCCCCCCTCACCTCTCTGGTCACAGTGCTGTCTGTAGGTCTCTCTGCCCCCCCCCCTCACCTCTCTGGTCACAGTGCTGCCTGTAGGTCTCTCTGACGCCCCCCCCTCACCTCTCTGGACACAGTGCTGCCTGTAGGTCTCTCTGCCCCCCTCACCTCACCTCTCTGGGCACAGTGCTGTCTGTAGGTCTCTCTGACGCCCCCCCCCTCACCTCTCTGGACACAGTGCTGCCTGTAGGTCTCTCTGCCCCCCTCACCTCACCTCTCTGGGCACAGTGCTGTCTGTAGGTCTCTCTGCCCCCCCCCCCCTCACCTCTCTGGACACAGTGCTGCCTGTAGGTCTCTCTGACGCCCCCCTCACCTCACCTCACCTCTCTGGTCACAGTGCTGTCTGTAGGTCTCTCTGCCCCCCCCCCTCACCTCTCTGGTCACAGTGCTGTCTGTAGGTCTCTCTGACGCCCCCTCCCCTCCCTCACCTCTCTGGTCACAGTGCTGTCTGTAGGTCTCTCTGACGCCCCCTCCCCTCCCTCACCTCTCTGGTCACAGTGCTGTCTGTAGGTCTCTCTGCCCCCCCCCCCCTCACCTCACCTCTCTGGTCACAGTGCTGTCTGTAGGTCTCTCTGACGCCCCCCCCCCTCACCTCACCTCTCTGGTCACAGTGCTGTCTGTAGGTCTCTCTGATCCCCCCCCTCACCTCTCTGGTCACAGTGCTGTCTGTAGGTCTCTCTGACGCCCCCCTCCTCACCTCTCTGGTCACAGTGCTGTCTGTAGGTCTCTCTGACGGCCCCCAGCTGGGCGTATCTCTCCACCAGGCACTGCCTCTGCTCCTCCAGCCGAGGCTTCATGTCCAGGTTCTGCTCGGCCAGACTCCGGTTGGACGCCAGGGCCATCTCCCTCTCCAGCTGGATGTTCTGAATCTGGGGAGGGGGGGAGGACAGGGGGAGGACAAGGGGGGAGGACAGGGGTGTCAAGTTCAACGATGCAATTCTTGAGAAGGTAAATGCTAAGTGGCAAGCTTGGGGCGATCTGACTCTGGCGTCACCCCAGTGAAGGTGAGATGTAAACAGTTAGCTTGAACGGTTAGTTAGCTTGAACGGTTAGTTAGCTTGAACGGTTAGTTAGCTTGAACGGTTAGTTAGCTTAAACGGTTAGTTAGCTTGAACGGTTAATTAGCTTGAACGGTTAGTTAGCTTAAACGGTTAGTTAGCTTGAACGGTTAGTTAGCTTGAACGGTTAGTTAGCTTGAACGGTTAGTTTTTGGGTTATGTTAGGGTTATTGTTACGTTTTAGGGTTAGTTTTAGGGTCATGGTTTAGGGTTAGTTTTAGGGTTATGGTTTAGGGTTAGTTTTAGGGTTATGGTTACGTTTTAGGGTTATGGTTTAGGGTTATGGTTAAGGTTTAGGGTTATGGTTAAGGTTTAGGGTCGAGTCGTACCAAAGAGCCCTCTTAGCATCGACCATCAGTGTCTGAGAGGTCAGTCAGTGTCTGAGGGGTCAGTCGGTGTCTGAGAGGTCAGTCGGTGTCTGAGAGGTCAGTCAGTGTCTGAGAGGTCAGTCAGTGTCTGAGAGGTCAGTCAGTGTCTGAGAGGTCAGTCGGTGTCTGAGAGGTCAGTCAGTGTCTGAGGGGTCAGTCAGTGTCTGAGGGGTCAGTCAGTGTCTGAGAGGTCAGTCAGTGTCTGAGAGGTCAGTCGGTGTCTGAGAGGTCAGTCGGTGTCTGAGAGGTCAGTCAGTGTCTGAGGAGTCAGTCAGTGTCTGAGAGGTCAGTCGGTGTCTGAGAGGTCAGTCAGTGTCTGAGAGGTCAGTCAGTGTCTGAGAGGTCAGTCAGTCAGTGTCTGAGAGGTCAGTCAGTGTCTGAGAGGTCAGTCGGTGTCTGAGGGGTCAGTCAGTGTCTGAGAGGTCAGTCAGTGTCTGAGGGGTCAGTCAGTGTCTGAGGGGTCAGTCAGTGTCTGAGAGGTCAGTCAGTGTCTGAGAGGTCAGTCAGTGTCTGAGAGGTCAGTCGGTGTCTGAGAGGTCAGTCAGTGTCTGAGAGGTCAGTCAGTGTCTGAGAGGTCAGTCGGTGTCTGAGGGGTCAGTCAGTGTCTGAGAGGTCAGTCAGTGTCAGAGAGGTCAGTCAGGGGTCAGTCAGTGTCTGAGAGGTCAGTCAGTGTCTGAGAGGTCAGTCAGTGTCTGAGAGGTCAGTCAGTGTCTGAGGGGTCAGTCAGTGTCTGAGGGGTCAGTCGGTGTCTGAGGGGTCAGTCGGTGTCTGAGAGGTCAGTCAGGGGTCAGTCAGTGTCTGAGAGGTCAGTCGGTGTCTGAGAGGTCAGTCGGTGTCTGAGAGGTCAGTCAGTGTCTGAGAGGTCAGTCAGTGTCTGAGAGGTCAGTCAGTGTCTGAGAGGTCAGTCGGTGTCTGAGGGGTCAGTCAGTGTCTGAGAGGTCAGTCAGTGTCTGAGAGGTCAGTCAGTGTCTGAGAGGTCAGTCAGTGTCTGAGAGGTCAGTCGGTGTCTGAGGGGTCAGTCGGTGTCTGAGAGGTCAGTCAGTGTCTGAGGGGTCAGTCGGTGTCTGAGGGGTCAGTCAGTGTCTGAGAGGTCAGTCAGTGTCTGAGAGGTCAGTCGGTGTCTGAGGGGTCAGTCAGTGTCTGAGAGGTCAGTCGGTGTCTGAGGGGTCAGTCAGGGGTCAGTCGGTGTCTGAGGGGTCAGTCAGTGTCTGAGGGGTCAGTCAGTGTCTGAGGGGTCAGTCAGTGTCAGAGGGGTCAGTCAGTGTCAGAGAGGTCAGTGATCCACTGACTGCAGGACAGAAGGAGTCTGAACATGATCAGGTCCAGGGGTTATCAATTAACCGGAGGGCAAAAACTGCTATCAATACGCTTATCAATACGCTTATCATAGGGACTAGTCATGTGAACGGCAAGCAACACAAGCAGGGTCCAACACAACAACAAACAAATCGGCCAATGTTGCAAAGTTGATGATCTGTTGAGGAGGAGGGGGGGGGGGGGGAGGCAGCACGGCATGCTGGGTAATGATCTGTTGAGGAGGGGGGGGGGGGGGAGGCAGCACGGCATGCTGGGTAGAGTAGAGTGTGTCTGAGTGTGTTTCTAACACTAGAACAGCCGTGCCTCTACTATAAGAGAGTCGTCTCGGAGGTCAAATGACCATAGTCTTTACAATGGGAAGCTGCTACTTACACACAACGACCACTAATTAGCCGGCTTGTAAATTAGCCTGCCCTCCTACACAGAAAAACTGCTAAATATCTTTACCCTAGCTTATCCTGATGTGTTTTAGAAAATGTAAGGATACTGGGTGGTAGAACGCACATATCTAGGACAAGTCATGAAAGGACGGTCCTGAAATTTGATCGAGTGCAAAGATATACCTTTTTCTTTTTACTCACAGGGTCAAATGACCCCACCCATGGCTGTTCTATTGAGGCCAGACTGAGGACACACTGATACAGATACGTGGGCACAGCGCAGATGCAAATCTCAGCTTGTTTTTCTACTGATTGGTATCGTCTGTGTGCTGGCCTGCGGGCGATCACATGACACAGACAACACTAATTATGTGTTCACTTTCATACGGCAGGGAATGGGAGGCGGAGGAACAGGACGCTAATAACACATTTAAAGCCTTCCATGAGTCTCACTCCTAAAGCCTTCCATGGGTCTCACTCCTAAAGCCTTCCATGGGTCTCACCCCGAAAGCGTCTCACCCCTAAAGCCTTGAGCTCTCCCTTCTGGACGCTCTCCTGCAGAATCTGTATTAAACCCCCACCCCACCGCACCCCACGACATCCCACCCCACCGCACCCCACGACATCCATGTAAAACTAGACTCTCGAATTAGAATCGCCGTAACATCCCTGCACACCGCACACAATTACCTAGACTTGTTTATCATGTTACCTTGACAACAGTGGTCGCTTGGACAACTATTTCTGAGTTATTGAGTGCAGAGCAGAAATTACCCAAATCTATCACTAAATGAATACTTAAGACATTCATTTTCTTGTCAAAATGTTGTTTTGTTTCGTAACCGTTATATAATAATAATAATAATAATAATAATAATAATAATAATAATAATAATAATAATAATAACTTTAATTTGTATAGTGCTTTTCCTGCAAAAGTTGCAGCTCAAAGTGCTCCAATCATTATATAATCGTAACTTAATTATTTAGTCATTTAAAGACAATATTAAAAAGATGGGTTTTTAGTCTTGACATTAACATATGTGCTGAGGTTGCATCCCTAATGTAAACTGGCAGTGAGACACAATCTGGGTGCATAAAATGAGAATGCAGCCTCACCAAATCTCTTCTTTTGTCCATGTGGTACACAGAGAAAACCATAAGTCTGTTGCATAAGCAACGCCCACTCACCACAAAGCAAGGCTTCTCCTGTCTTACTGCTTAAATAACATGTGTTCCTCCAGGACTCTTACTGCTTAAATAACATGTGTTCCTCCAGGACTCTTACTGCTTAAATAACATGTGTTCCTCCAGGACTCTTACTGCTTAAATAACATGTGTTCATGCAGGACTCTTACTGCTTAAATAACATGTGTTCCTACAGGACTCTTACTGCTTAAATAACATGTGTTCCTCCAGGACTCTTACTGCTTAAATAACATGTGTTCATGCAGGACTCTTACTGCTTAAATAACATGTGTTCCTACAGGACTCTTACTGCTTAAATAACATGTGTTCCTCCAGGACTCTTACTGCTTAAATAACATGTGTTCCTACAGGACTTTTACTGCTTAAATAACATGTGTTCCTACAGGACTCTTACTGCTTAAATAACATGTGTTCCTCCAGGACTCTTACTGCTTAAATAACATGTGTTCCTACAGGACTCTTACTGCTTAAATAACATGTGTTCCTCCAGGACTCTTACTGCTTAAATAACATGTGTTCCTACAGGACTCTTACTGCTTAAATAACATGTGTTCCTCCAGGACTTTTACTGCTTAAATAACATGTGTTCATACAGGACTCTTACTGCTTAAATAACATGTGTTCCTCCAGGACTCTTACTGCTTAAATAACATGTGTTCCTCCAGGACTTTTACTGCTTAAATAACATGTGTTCCTACAGGACTCTTACTGCTTAAATAACATGTGTTCCTCCAGGACTCTTACTGCTTAAATAACATGTGTTCCTACAGGACTCTTACTGCTTAAATAACATGTGTTCCTCCAGGACTCTTACTGCTTAAATAACATGTGTTCCTCCAGGACTCTTACTGCTTAAATAACATGTGTTCATACAGGACTCTTACTGCTTAAATAACATGTGTTCATACAGGACTCTTACTGCTTAAATAACATGTGTTCATACAGGACTCTTACTGCTTAAATAACATGTATTCCTCCAGGACTCTTACTGCTTAAATAACATGTGTTCCTACAGGACTCTTACTGCTTAAATAACATGTGTTCCTCCAGGACTCTTACTGCTTAAATAACATGTGTTCCTACAGGACTCTTACTGCTTAAATAACATGTGTTCCTACAGGACTTTTACTGCTTAAATAACATGTGTTCATACAGGACTCTTACTGCTTAAATAACATGTGTTCCTACAGGACTCTTACTGCTTAAATAACATGTGTTCCTCCAGGACGTTTACTGCTTAAATAACATGTGTTCCTACAGGACTCTTACTGCTTAAATAACATGTGTTCCTACAGGACTCTTACTGCTTAAATAACATGTGTTCCTCCAGGACTCTTACTGCTTAAATAACATGTGTTCCTCCAGGACTCTTACTGCTTAAATAACATGTGTTCCTCCAGGACTCTTACTGCTTAAATAACATGTGTTCCTCCAGGACTCTTACTGCTTAAATAACATGTGTTCCTCCAGGACTCTTACTGCTTAAATAACATGTGTTCCTACAGGACTTTTACTGCTTAAATAACATGTGTTCCTCCAGGACTCTTACTGCTTAAATAACATGTGTTCACACAGGACTTTTACTGCTTAAATAACATGTGTTCCTCCAGGACTCTTACTGCTTAAATAACATGTGTTCCTACAGGACTCTTACTGCTTAAATAACATGTGTTCCTACAGGACTCTTACTGCTTAAATAACATGTGTTCCTACAGGACTCTTACTGCTTAAATAACATGTGTTCCTCCAGGACTCTTACTGCTTAAATAACATGTGTTCCTCCAGGACTCTTACTGCTTAAATAACATGTGTTCCTACAGGACTCTTACTGCTTAAATAACATGTGTTCCTCCAGGACTCTTACTGCTTAAATAACATGTGTTCCTCCAGGACTCTTACTGCTTAAATAACATGTGTTCCTACAGGACTCTTACTGCTTAAATAACATGTGTTCCTCCAGGACTCTTACTGCTTAAATAACATGTGTTCATACAGGACTCTTACTGCTTAAATAACATGTGTTCCTACAGGACTCTTACTGCTTAAATAACATGTGTTCCTCCAGGACTCTTACTGCTTAAATAACATGTGTTCCTACAGGACTCTTACTGCTTAAATAACATGTGTTCCTCCAGGACTCTTACTGCTTAAATAACATGTGTTCCTACAGGACTCTTACTGCTTAAATAACATGTGTTCCTCCAGGACTTTTACTGCTTAAATAACATGTGTTCCTCCAGGACTCTTACTGCTTAAATAACATGTGTTCATACAGGACTCTTACTGCTTAAATAACATGTGTTCCTACAGGACTCTTACTGCTTAAATAACATGTGTTCCTCCAGGACTCTTACTGCTTAAATAACATGTGTTCCTCCAGGACTCTTACTGCTTAAATAACATGTGTTCCTCCAGGACTCTTACTGCTTAAATAACATGTGTTCCTACAGGACTCTTACTGCTTAA
>NC_137676.1:73135579-73138079 GCF_963989245.1 Nansenia antarctica
AACAACACACTACAATCACCACCAAATCTAAACAAGATGAGAGGACATAAACACAGCTATGCTTGGAGAATTGTCCATCGTTTTGTTTTTTTTGTGCAGATCACATTCAAACCAAAATGCACCAGACATAATTGAATTCATATGTTTTAGGACACTGAAACCACTTTATTATGTCTAAGAAAACATGTTTTTTTTTCTCTCTCTCTTCCTCTCCTCCCTCTCCTCCCTCTCCTCCCTCTCCTCCCTCTCTTCCTCTCTTCCTCTCCTCCCTCTCCTCCCTCTCCTCCCTCTCCTCCCTCTCTTCCTCTCCTCCCTCTCCTCCCTCTCCTCCCTCTCCTCCCTCTCTTCCTCTCCTCCCTCTCTTCCTCTCCTCCCTTACAGTCTCTCAGTGCTCCGCTGACTCCCACCACGCTCACCGCCCCCGACTTCGACTGACCAATCAGCACACTCGCCGCCCCCGACTTGTGTACTACATGTGCCAGATTCTCAGTGCAGTGTCAGCTGCAACAGTGGCTATCAAACCTCTCCTCGGGGACCCCCAGCCTCTCCTCGGGGACCCCCCAGCCTCTCCTCGGGGACCCCCCAGCCTCTCCTCGGGGACCCCCAGCCACTCCTCAAACCTCTCCTCGGGGACCCCCAGCCTCTCCTCGGGGACCCCCCAGCCTCTCCTCGGGGACCCCCAGCCTCTCCTCGGGGACCCCCAGCCGCTCCTCAAACCTCTCCTCGGGGACCCCCAGCCTCTCCTCGGGGACCCCCCAGCCTCTCCTCGGGGACCCCCCAGCCTCTCCTCGGGGACCCCCCAGCCTCTCCTCGGGGACCCCCAGCCGCTCCTCAAACCTCTCCTCGGGGACCCCCAGCCTCTCCTCGGGGACCCCCCAGCCTCTCCTCGGGGACCCCCAGCCTCTCCCCGGGGACCCCCAGCCTCTCCTCGGGGACCCCCCAGCCTCTCCTCGGGGACCCCCAGCCTCTCCTCTGGGACCCCCAGCCTCTCCTCGGGGACCCCCAGCCTCTCCTCGGGGACCCCCAGCCGCTCCACATATTTGATCTGTTCCACCACCACCAGCACACCTGATCAGCAATTAGGATTTGGACTTGATCAGTTGAATCAGGTTGCTGGTGGAACGGATCATGTGGAGCGGCTGGGGGTCCCCGAGGAAAGGCTGGGGGTCCCCGAGGAGAGGCTGGGGGTCCCCGAGGAGAGGTTTGAGAACCACTGGTCCACAATGCAGTGTTACCTACAATGCAGTGTTAGCCACAATGCAGTGTTGCAGTGTTAGTCACAATAGAGTGCTCACAAATTCTTTAATGTTTGACTAATTTCATCATACATTTTCTTTATATTTTTACCTCAATAAAATCATTTATATATGTAAATAAAAAATATTGTTCCTCAAAGTTTACTTTACATAGTTCTACTATAGATGAGTGCCCATCCCTCTACTCTAAATGGTAAATGGACTGCACTTATATAGCGCCTTTTTTGCTGCTCCAAAGCTGCTCCAAAGCGCTTTACAACGGCCTCTCACTCACCCATTCACACACACATTCACACACCAATGGCGGCAAGCTGCCATGCAAGGCGCCGGCCCGCTCACTGGGAGCAATTTTGGGGTTCAGTGTCTCGCCCAAGGACACTTCGACATGTGGCCAGCCGGGGCTCGAACCGCTGATCTGCCAGCCTTGTGATCATTAGACGGCGACTCTACCTCCTGCGTCACAGCCGCCCCGTTACTCTAGTCAGACACTGTGTTCTCTCTGGTCTAAGCATAAGGAAAGTCACCTTCCTGATCTTACCTTAAGAAAACCTTTTTTTTAATAAAAGAGTGAATTAAGAAACATGCATTTATCAGCTCTGGGAGGTTAAGGGACTGTCAGTGAAGTGATATATGATGTGAAGAGACAGGTGATTTGAACAGTTTGTCTACCATGTTAGAAGTGTGTGTAGGAACAGAACCTATACACAGAGAACTCTGTTTTCTATCACTCAAGATGATAAGATGACAAGATAAGAAATGTTATGAACTGCAAGATAACAACTAAAAGTTAATAAAAGATAAGAAGAAGAAGAGCATGGCGTGCTCAACTCAATCTCGGTCAAAAGACAAAAACCTGCACTCACTAGAAATGACCTTTGCTCCCATTCCAATGCATATCTGAATATTCTAATACATATCTGAATATTATAATACATGTCTGAATATTATAATACATATCTGAATATTATAATACATGTCTGAATATTATAATACTATAAATACTCTGAATGCTCTGAATATTATAAATATTATAATACACATCTGAATAGTATAATACACATCTGACTATTATAAATATTATAATACATATCTGAAGAGTATTTCTAGTGAGTCACTAGATAATGAACAGGCCATCTGCTTCTGCTGTCCCTTTGGTCCTCCCACGGCTCTTCCCCCCCTCCTCTTCCCCCTGCCCCCCCACCCTCCTCTTCCCCCCCACCCTCTTCTTCCACGCTCCTCTTCTC
>NC_137676.1:73140579-73180579 GCF_963989245.1 Nansenia antarctica
TCTATAGAACACTATAGAACACTCTATAGAACACTCTAGAACACTCTATAACACTCTATAGAATACTCTATAGAACACTCTAGAACATTATAGAACACTATAGAACACTCTATAGAACACTCTAGAACACTCTATAGAACACTCTAGAACACTATAGAACACTCTATAGAACACTCTAGAACACTCTAGAACACTCTATAGAACACTCTAGAACACTATAGAACACTCTATAGAACACTCTAGAACACTCTATAGAACACTCTATAGAACACTCTAGAACACTCTAGAACACTCTAGAACACTCTCTAGAACACTATAGAACACTCTATAGAACACTATATAGAACACTCTATAGAACACTCTAGAACACTCTATAGAACACTCTAGAACACTCTATAGAACACTCTAGAACACTCTATAGAACACTCTAGAACACTCTATAGAACACTCTAGAACACTCTATAGAACACTCTAGAACACTCTAGAACACTCTATAGAACACTCTATAGAACACTAGAACACTCTAGAACACTCTATAGAACACTATAGAACACTCTATAGAACACTCTAGAACACTCTATAGAACACTCTAGAACACTATAGAACACTCTAGAACACTCTATAGAACACTATAGAACACTCTAGAACACTCTAGAACACTCTATAGAACACTCTAGAACACTATAGAACACTATAGAACACTATAGAACACTCTATAGAACACTATAGAACACTCTAGAACACTCTATAGAACACTCTAGAACACTCTAGAACACTCTATAGAACACTATAGAACACTCTATAGAACACTCTAGAACACTCTATAGAACACTATAGAACACTCTATAGAACACTCTAGAACACTCTAGAACACTCTAGAACACTCTATAGAACACTCTAGAACACTCTAGAACACTCTAGAACACTCTATAGAACACTATAGAACACTATAGAACACTCTATAGAACACTCTAGAACAGGGGTCTTCAACCTTTTCAGCCCAAGGACCCCTTGGACGAAAGACAACCAGAACAGGGACCCCCACATGTAATAAACATTTTTAAGTGTGTTCCTCTCCTGTAGCGGCGCATAAAGAAGCGAAGAGGCGAGTTTGTAGGGCACTCTTCTTAATAACATTTACAGCCTTTACAACAGTGTCCATAACATCGGCAAACTCAGCCATCAGTCCACTCTTTTGCCCAGTCATAGCGCGCGCACCGTCGGTACACACCGCGACACACTTTGCCCAACTTAAGTAATTTTCACCGAAAAAGTCATCAATCACTTTGAACATTTCAGCACTTGTTGTGCGTTCAGGAAGCTTCTTACAAAACAAGAACTCTTCACACATTTCGTCTTGGTCAACAAAGCGCACAAATGCCAAGAGCTGTGCGTCTTTGGACATGTCCACTGATTCATCCAACTGGAGTGCAAATGCCTCCGCCGTTTGTAATTTCTCAATTAACTGCACCCTCACATCCGATGCCATTTCACCAATTCGCCGAGCAATTGTTGTGTCTGACAACGGGATAGTCTTCAACTTTTCTGCATATCCATCATTCCCAAACATGGTCTTGCACATATAAGTGGCCGCAGGCAATATCAAATCTTCTGCAATTGTGTATGGTTTTTTACACTGGGCAACGCGAAGAGCAACTTGATATGAGGCTTTCAAAGCAAGCTCACCGACTTTCGCAGATTTTCTTATCATTGTCTGTTGGCCTTGGAGAGAGTGCAGACGAGCCTGAAAGTAGTCCAGTGCTCTATCTTGTAAGTGGCCATGGTTCGTCTCCAAGTGTCGTTGCAGCTTTGATGGCTTCATGCTTTCGTTTGAGAGCGTCGCCGCACAAACAACACACACCGGCAATTCCACTCCTTCGGTTTCTTTGAAAGTAAATCCAAACTTTAGGTACACTTCTGAATATTTTCGGGACTTTTCTCTTTTGCGTTTATCTGCCCCTGGGGCAGGCGCTGCTGGGGCCGAGGTGGAAGGAGTAGCCGTTGGATCTCGAGCTCGAGGTCTCGTTACTGTTACAAATGTATCCATCCTGCTTCACTAATTAATAGTAGTAACTAATAATATATTGTTTTTACTTTTAGTATTGTTATGCTAAATATTGATTGCTAACGATATGCAAATTATTGACTATTACTTCAATGTAGTTCTGTTGTTCTGTTCCGCTGTTCATGTTCTGTTGTTCGCAACACCTAGCTTGCTATACCGGCTAACGTTCGATTCTGCTCCATGGGAATAATTTATTTTGTAAATAGTTTTTCGTCAAAAGTAGCTTATTATTGCCTATTGATGCTTGTAGTTTACTCAATATAACTTTTGTTATATTTTTTAATTGTCACAAATTATTTTGGTGAAAATTGTAAATTATTCTGAAAATATTTGGCGGACCCCCTGCAGTACCTCTGCGGATCCCCTAGGGGTCGCGGACCCCCGGTTGAAGACCACTGCTCTAGAACACACTCTAGAACACTATAGAACACTATAGAACACTATAGAACACTCTAGAACACTCTATAGAACACGCTAGAACACTCTATAGAACACTCTATAGAACACTATAGAACACTCTAGAACACTCTATAGAACACTCTATAGAACACTCTAGAACACTCTCTAGAACACTCTATAGAACACTCTAGAACACTCTATAGAACACTATATAGAACACTCTATAGAACACTCTAGAACTCTCTATAGAACACTCTATAGAACACTCTAGAACACTCTAGAACACTCTATAGAACACTCTATAGAACACTCTAGAACACTCTAGAACACTCTATAGAACACTCTAGAACACTCTAGAACACACTATAGAACACTCTCTAGAACACTATAGAACATTCTATAGAACACTATAGAACACTCTATAGAACACTATAGAACAATATAGAACACTCTATAGAACACTATAGAACACTCTATAGAACACTCTAGAACACTCTATAGAACACTCTATAGAACACTCTAGAACATTATAGAACACTATAGAACACTCTATAGAACACTCTAGAACACTCTATAGAACACTCTATAGAACACTCTAGAACACTCTATAGAACACTCTATAGAACACTCTAGAACACTATAGAACACTCTATAGAACACTCTAGAACACTCTAGAACACTCTATAGAACACTCTAGAACACTCTATAGAACACTCTATAGAACACTATAGAACACTATAGAACACTCTATAGAACACTCTATAGAACACTAGAACACTCTAGAACACTCTATAGAACACTTTATAGAACACTCTAGAACACTATAGAACACTCTAGAACACTCTATAGAACACTCTAGAACACTCTAGAACACTCTATAGAACACTCTATAGAACACTCTATAGAACACTATAGAACACTCTATAGAACACTCTAGAACACTCTATAGAACACTCTAGAACACTCTAGAACACTCTATAGAACACTCTAGAACACTCTAGAACACTCTATAGAACACTCTAGAACACTCTATAGAACACTCTAGAACACTATAGAACACTCTATAGAACACTCTAGAACACTATAGAACACTCTATAGAACACTCTAGAACACTATAGAACACTCTATAGAACACTATAGAACACTCTAGAACACTATAGAACACTCTATAGAACACTATAGAACACGATAGAACACGATAGAACACTATATAGAACACTCTAGAACACTATAGAACACTCTATAGAACACTCTAGAACACTATAGAACACTCTAGAACACTCTATAGAACACTCTAGAACACTCTATAGAACACTCTATAGAACACTATAGAACACTATAGAACACTCTAGAACACTCTATAGAACACTCTATAGAACACTATAGAACACTCTACAGAACACTATAGAACACTCTATAGAACACTCTAGAACACTATAGAACACTATAGAACACTCTATAGAACACTCTATAGAACACTATAGAACACTATAGAACACTCTATAGAACACTCTATAGAACACTCTAGAACACTATAGAACACTCTATAGAACACTATAGAACACTCTAGAACACTCTAGAACACTCTAGAACACTCTATAGAACACTCTATAGAACACTTTAGAACACTCTATAGAACACTCTAGAACATTCTAGAACACTCTAGAACACTCTATAGAACACTCTATAGAACACTTTAGAACACTCTATAGAACACTCTAGAACATTCTAGAACACTCTAGAACACTCTATAGAACACTCTAGAACACTATAGAACACTCTATAGAACACTCTAGAACACTATAGAACACTATAGAACACTATAGAACACTCTAGAACACTATAGAACACTCTATAGAACACTATATAGAACACTCTATAGAACACTATAGAACACTCTAGAACACTATATAGAACACTCTATAGAACACTATAGAACACTCTATAGAACACTCTAGAACACTCTAGAACACTCTATAGAACACTATATAGAACACTCTATAGAACACTCTAGAACACTCTATAGAACACTCTATAGAACACTCTATAGAACACTATAGAACACTCTAGAACACTCTATAGAACACTCTAGAACACTCTAGAACACTCTATAGAACACTCTATAGAACACTATAGAACACTATAGAACACTCTATAGAACACTCTAGAACACTCTATAGAACACTCTATAACACTCTATAGAACACTCTATAGAACACTACAGAACACTATAGAACACTCTATAGAACACTATAGAACACTCTAGAACACTCTATAGAACACTCTATAGAACACTCTATAGAACACTCTAGAACACTCTATAGAACACTCTAGAACACTCTAGAACACTCTATAGAACACTATATAGAACACTCTATAGAACACTCTAGAACACTCTATAGAACACTCTATAGAACACTCTATAGAACACTATAGAACACTCTAGAACACTCTATAGAACACTCTAGAACACTCTAGAACACTCTATAGAACACTCTATAGAACACTATAGAACACTATAGAACACTCTATAGAACACTCTAGAACACTCTATAGAACACTCTAGAACACTCTATAGAACACTCTATAGAACACTACAGAACACTATAGAACACTCTATAGAACACTATAGAACACTCTAGAACACTCTATAGAACACTATAGAACACTCTAGAACACTATAGAACACTATAGAACACTATATAGAACACTCTAGAACACTCTAGAACACTACAGAACACTCTAGAACACTATAGAACACTATAGAACACTATAGAACACTCTATAGACTCTTACAACTGGCCACTGCACAGAATGATGAAAGGAAAGAGAATCTGCAGGAATAGAGGTGAAGAAGGTTAGGAACAGAGGTGAAGAAGGTTAAGAACAGAGGTGAAGAAGGTTAGGAACAGAGGTGAAGTGCTGGGGGCCAGTCAGTGGTCCAGGTAAACCAGATCAGTTCAGATATCTGGGAGCTTCACAGACAGTATTTCCACGGTTCAGCTTAGCGATTATGAGCAGGAACTGTGTCTCCTCCATTGCTAAGGTACTCCTTAAGGGAGGAATCGTTATCAGCCTGTCGTAGCTAAACACACTCTATATAACATTGTACCTGCCTCTTGTAACAACCTGCTTGTAGGAGGTTAATATCTACTGGCCTACCCCTTCAACTGTCACTACCTCAGTCCTTCAACTGTCACTACCTCAGTCCCCCCTTCAACTGTCACTACCTCAGTCCCCCCTTCAACTGTCACTACCTCAGTCCTTCAACTGACACTACCTCAGTCCCCCCTTCAACTGACACTACCTCAGTCCTTCAACTGTCACTACCTCAGTCCTTCAACTGTCACTACCTCAGTCCTTCAACTGACACTACCTCAGTCCCCCCTTCAACTGACACTACCTCAGTCCTTAAACTGTCACTACCTCAGTCCCCCCTTCAACTGTCACTACCTCAGTCCTTCAACTGACACTACCTCAGTCCTTCAACTGACACTACCTCAGTCCCCCCTTCAACTGACACTACCTCAGTCCCCCCTTCAACTGTCACTACCTCAGTCCTTCAACTGACACTACCTCAGTCCCCCCTTCAACTGTCACTACCTCAGTCCCCCCTTCAACTGTCACTACCTCAGTCCTTCAACTGACACTACCTCAGTCCTTCAACTGACACTACCTCAGTCCTTCAACTGACACTACCTCAGTCCCCCCTTCAACTGACACTACCTCAGTCCCCCCTTCAACTGTCACTACCTCAGTCCTTCAACTGTCACTACCTCAGTCCCCCCTTCAACTGTCACTACCTCAGTCCCCCCTTCAACTGTCACTACCTCAGTCTCCCCTTCAACTGACACTACCTCAAATCACTAGAGGGGCTCAGTGAATTAAAAATCCCCTCCTGCCTCTAACATTGCTCTGGGCTACTTCCCCTGGGCCTCTTCCTATACACGACAGTTTGCAGAACTGAATCCAGAGACACCTGCTTCCCCCTATACTGTGTCTCCTAAGATTTCTACTTCCCCCCTTGTACTGTTTCTCCAGTGTCAAATAATAATAATTATTTCTTCTATCACAACGACTGTCAATGGCCCCCGGGCCTGAGCTAGATCACTCTTCCTGCTACGACTGGTGGATTGATGATTCAACTTGCTTAGTCAAATGTATCGATTGTAAGTCACTTTGCAATAATAAGGCGTCTGCTAAATGCCAAAAATGTGAACAATTTAACTCACTAGATGCCCATGGTTAGGGTCAGAGGTCACATCTGCCAGAAGTCAGTTTCACTTCTGCTTGTCCTTAACAACCCAGGGGGGGGGCGTGGGGGCGCGGGGGGACGAGGGGGGATGAGGGGGGATGAAAGGGCAGACTCAGCACAGCTTGACAGGAAGTGTCTCACCACCGCAGAGAGACAGTTCTCTTCTGTTTTCTGGGTTCTGTTCCTAAAAGCACAGATTGTCCCACTCCGCAGGTCTGGTCATGAAGTCATAAAAAATGTATACAAAAGTCAAAGTGCATAAAAACGTATAAAAATATGATTTGAAGCAAGTCTAGATCTTCACCTTTCAGTCCTTCAGTCCCTTGTCGTTAGGCTGCGTATTACTGGTAATCAATTCATATTATTGGTAATTCAATTCATATGTGGTCAAGGTAGACACACACACACACACACACCTGGTCCAGGTAGACACACACACACACACCTGGTCCAGGTAGACACACACACACACACACACACACACACACACACACCTGGTCAAGGTAGACACACACACACACACACACCTGGTCAAGGTAGACACACACACACACCTGGTCCAGGTAGACACACACACACACCTGGTCCAGGTAGACACACACACACACACACACCTGGTCCAGGTAGACACACACACACACACACCTGGTCCAGGTAGACACACACACACACACACCTGGTCCAGGTAGACACACACACACACACACACACACCTGGTCCAGGTAGACACACACACACACACACCTGGTCCAGGTAGAGACACACACACACACACACCTGGTCAAGGTACACACACACACACACACACCTGGTCCAGGTAGAGACACACACACACACACACACACCTGGTCCAGGTAGACACACACACACACACACACACCTGGTCCAGGTAGACACATTACGTTCCTGGACACTAAGGTGTGTTTACGTCAGCCTATTCTGTTATGCAGGTTTTTGTTGCAGAGAAAAACACACAATTGATTGTAATCAAGGTTGTAGTGATTAGTTGAATATCAAGTGTTTGATAGTATAACCGGCATTAGTGACCACTGTCACTCTCCATGACTTTGGGTTGAAGACCTGCACTGCTTTTGAAACTGAGAAGAAGAAAAACCCCTAGAAATCATAATTTCACCACAAAGCATTTATTATATTATCAGTGTATTGCAGTTTAAAGTATTTCATAAAACAAAATTCTAAAATAAAATAAAATATTTCAGCTTTCAAAATGTCTAATCAATAATAATAATAATAATAATAATAATAATCATAATAATTGTATTTCATTGTTTCAAAGACGCTGACAATATGGGGAAAACAGAAGACACAGAAACAACAAGCAACAGATAACATGGGCACATGGAACACAGAGTTAACGAACAGGGAACAATTAACACAGCAATGTCCAGGGGGGGAGGGGGGGGGGTGGCAGGGTTAGGGGAGATGGTTAGGGGTAGGGGAGGTTGTATGCATGTCCAGGGGGGGGGGGGGGGGGGTGGCAGGGTTAGGGGAGATGGTTAGATGTAGGGAAGAAGTGTAGAGTGAGGGTGAGTCTCTGAGTGGTTGAGGGAGAGAGTTCCAGAGTCTCTGAGTGGTTGAGGGAGAGAGTTCCAGAGTCTCTGAGTGGTTGAGGCAGAGAGTTCCAGAGTCTCTGAGTGGTTGAGAGAGAGAGTTCCAGAGTCTCTGAGTGGCTGAGGGAGAGAGTTCCAGAGTCTCTGAGTGGTTGAGGGAGAGAGTTCCAGAGTCTCTGAGTGGCTGAGGGAGAGAGTTCCAGAGTCTCTGAGTGGTTGAGGGAGAGAGTTCCAGAGTCTCTGAGTGGTTGAGGGAGAAAGTTCCAGAGTCTCTGAGTGGCTGAGGGAGAGAGTTCCAGAGTCTCTGAGTGGCTGAGGGAGAGAGTTCCAGAGGCGGGGTGCAGCTCGTGAGAAAGCACAGTCTCCAAAGCCTTTGAGATTGGAGGGTGGGACAGTGAGGGGAACAGTGGATGAGGATGGGAGGGTACGGGTAGGGCGATGGGGGAGAAGGAGCTCAGTCAGGTACATAATGTGTGGGTGGTTACTTCCATCATACAAAGGTGAACACTGCCCTCTAAAGGACATCGACTGCTGTTGCAAGACAACTAGGTCAGTCAGACAGACTCATTTAAAACATGTTTTGAAAATCAGATCAGAGTATAAAATCCTCCTCTTTGATAAAATAAAGCCCTGAGCTAGATAACATGTATTAATTTCGCTAGTGTCAGATATTCACCAAAATGATCGTGTCAGTAGTAAATCTAGTCATGGATTCATTTCTATCTTTCGGACAGACGAACAGCGTCACTGTTTTAACATGTTATGACATTTGTCAGAGCAGAAACATGAATATTAGTATATTAGATAATTCAATACGACCATATTCAACCACATTCAAAACGACATTACATAGTTTGACAGGAAAGATTAATGGAAAGTGTGCATTTTACGATCTCTTCATGTGCTTAACCTGAGAACATGAGAACATAACATATATTTTTAATCTTTAATCTAATCAAGGAAAATCGCATACTTAGTTTTTAATCCAAGTCATTTTCTCCTGGGGTCAATTGTCAACATTATATACATACAGACAATTGTAAACATACATACATCATAAAAACAAAAGAAAGGAATAAGTAAATAAATAAAAAATAAAAACCAGAGAAAATGAATGAAATACAACAGATAAGCAAACGAGATAGATCATCTACTGTTAATTCAGATTTAATTGTATTAAGTTGCTCTTTTATTGTTTTCTTGAAAGTGCCTCTAGAATTAGTTTTACTAACATGCTTGGCTCTGTAAATGACAGTAGATTTGAGTAGATTTGTCCTATATAGGTCTAGGTGGGAAGAGATGTCCTGAAATGGCCTGTCTGGTAAGATAGTTATTTTCATTTCTGATGGACACTACTTGGTCAGAAAGATACTGTGGTTTCCGTGCCCCCTGAACTATATTCAGTGCAATGGCCCTATCAAACTGGTCGTTAATCCTTCAAGCATTGTCAAGCAGTATACATGCATGCAGTGTGTGTGTGTGTGTGTGTGTGCTTTTTAATGTGTGCTTTTTAAACACACACACACACACACACACACACAACTGCTAAACCATGTTCATATTAACAAATAAACAAAACAGATTAAACCATGGTTGTATCAAACTGAAACAAAAGTTGCATATTTAAAACAATTTGCAACATGAATTAATAATTTCATTGTAAACAAAAAAGTGCAATACACAGGAAGAATCTCCTTCTCTACTATGTGTGTGTACAGTCACATTATGCAGTCTCCATTATGCAGTTCCTAAGGTACCTGCATAGAATAACTACCATGGACATGGTTCTGCATAGAAACAGAATTAACAGAATGGACATGGTTCTGCATAGAAACAGAATTAACAGAATGGACATGGTTCTGCATAGAAACAGAATTAACAGAATGGACATGGTTCTATATTCTGCATGGTTTATTTTCATGCTGCAGTAAATGAGCCCCAGATTTGAAATTGAATGATCATTTGATTGGTGATGTGATGTGGGACTCACTCAGTAAGGTCTATGCAGGGTTCAACGCCAACGGTACCAGTTGTCTGCTGGTCCAGGACAAGGTCTATGCAGGGTTCAACAGTACCAGTTGTCTGCTGGTCCAGGACAAGGTCTATGCAGGGGTCAACAGTACCAGTTGTCTGCAGGTCCAGGACAAGGTCTATGCAGGGGTCAACAGTACCAGTTGTCTGCTGGTCTACACAACCATAGACACACTAGTCTGCACGCGTGACGTCATAGTGAAGACATTGAATACTGCAGCAATTTTCATATCTGACACACATCAATCAGTGTAATCATGTAAACAGGGCTTCAGGGTCTCCATCCATCTTCCTCCTTCTTCTTCTTCTTCTTTGTATTTGATTGGCGGTTGGCAACCAGCTTAAGGTGCATTACCGCCACCTACTGGACTGTGTGGACTAACACGTTTGGCTATGGCATGTAACTCACTTCATAGTTAACAAACTAACATGTTTGGCTATGGCATGTAACTCACTTCATAGTTAACAAACTAACATGTTTGGCTATGGCATGTAACTCACTTCATAGTTAACAAACTAACATGTTTGGCTATGGCATGTAACTCACTTCATAGTTAACAAACTAACATGTTTGGCTATGGCATGGAACTCACTTCATAGTTAACAAACTAACATGTTTGGCTATGGCATGTAACTCACTTCATAGTTAACAAACTAACATGTTTGGCTATGGCATGTAACTCACTTCATAGTTAACAAACTAACATGTTTGGCTATGGCATGTAACTCACTTCATAGTTAACAAACTAACATGTTTGGCTATGGCATGTAACTCACTTCATAGTTAACAAACTAACATGTTTGGCTATGGCATGTAACTCACTTCATAGTTAACAAACTAACATGTTTGGCTATGGCATGTAACTCACTTCATAGTTAACAAACTAACATGTTTGGCTATGGCATGTAACTCACTTCATAGTTAACAAACTAACATGTTTGGCTATGGCATGGAACTCACTTCATAGTTAACAAACTAACATGTTTGGCTATGGCATGTAACTCACTTCATCATAGTTAACAAACTAACATGTTTGGCTATGGCATGTAACTCACTTCATCATAGTTAACAAACTAACATATTTGGCTATGGCATGTAACTCACTTCATAGTTAACAAACTAACATGTTTGGCTATGGCATGGAACTCACTTCATAGTTAACAAACTAACATGTTTGGCTATAGCATGTAACTCACTTCATAGTTAACAAACTAACATGTTTGGCTATGGCATGTAACTCACTTCATAGTTAACAAACTAACATGTTTGGCTATGGCATGTAACTCACTTCATAGTTAACAAACTAACATGTTTGGCTATGGCATGTAACTCACTTCATAGTTAACAAACTAACATGTTTGGCTATGGCATGTAACTCACTTCATAGTTAACAAACTAACATGTTTGGCTATGGCATGTAACTCACTTCATAGTTAACAAACTAACATGTTTGGCTATGGCATGGAACTCACTTCATAGTTAACAAACTAACATGTTTGGCTATGGCATGTAACTCACTTCATAGTTAACAAACTAACACGTTTGGCTATGGCATGGAACTCACTTCATAGTTAACAAACTAACATGTTTGGCTATGGCATGGAACTCACTTCATAGTTAACAAACTAACACGTTTGGCTATGGCATGTAACTCACTTCATAGTTAACAAACTAACATGTTTGGCTATGGCATGTAACTCACTTCAACATAGTTAACAAACTAACATGTTTGGCTATGGTATGTAACTCACTTCATAGTTAACAAACTAACATATTTGGCTATAGCATGTAACTCACTTCATAGTTAACAAACTAACATGTTTGGCTATGGCATGGAACTCACTACTCCCAGCAGGCAAGCATGTGGCAGCACGTCTCGCCATCCAGCTGGGCTAGCAAACACAAACACAAACACACGACTTCTCACATACTCTTGTCTTCAGTTGTCGTATATTTCTGTAGTATGTATGATCTATGTATGAATATGTAGTATGTTTTGAACACACACACATACCAGGGCATGCGGGGACATGATGCCCTCTAACGGTGAGGGTTCTATGGCAACCAGATGACCAACAGAGACCTGGGGGTTGGGCAAAGACACACACACACGCTGGCCCCTCCCCTCTGGAAGGAAACGGGGACAGGGGGAGAGAGCTCGCTCTCTTCCCACCCGAGGTTCATGGAGAACGCATGTAATGTATGAATCTGCCTGTAACTGATTAAATTGTCTTAAACTAACTGTTCTTTGATTCATAATCAATAAGAATACACGACAGTAATGGCGAGCCAGCCAGGAGATAATATAACTTAATTTACAGTATTTTGCAAGCTTCAATCTAACGAAGAAGGTAGATTTTCTGCAGAGATCGCTCTCTAGTCGATTGGTGTGTTTAAAATAGGCTGTAAATCTCAGATAAGTTATAGTCAAAAGAATCTGTGTAACGGTAATCTTGTTGGAATAGAAGCAAACTTTTCATAATCTTTGATGGGTGGGTGGTGAGAGCCGGACTTGGAAGCCCGTTTTTTGTAAAATATAGTGTTTGATGGTAAGGTTTGTTTGTACGGTATTGGAATATCGTGTGTGTCTGTGTAAAATTCGGTGAGGTTGTGTTTATGTGTTGGAGTGTGGGTGGATTATGAAGTCTATTTTGTAAGATATGTGAAAGAGCATTATTGTAGCAGTGAAAAACATATGAGCAGAACTGTAGACGCCATTACTCTTTGTCTGTGTGAGAGGACGCCATTGTGTGGGCGGCCATTTGCAGTGTACTGTCGGCGGAGTTTAGACGCCATTTGCATTTAGACGCCATTTGCAGTGTGTCAGAGAGTCCATTCTTAGACGCCATTTTTCTTTGTCCTTGGGGAAGGACACACACAGAGGCCATCTCTGTGTGGGAAACGTGAATACATTGTAGTGATTCAAAGATAGAAAGATAGTGGATTGATCATCGGGGGATTTAAAGTAGTTTAAAGATATTTGTCATAGTTTGTTAAAAGTAAAGATAGATTGTGACTTTAGGTTAGATTCAAAGCATATGAGGCAATTTGTGCGTGAGCCTAGACAAGGCTGCTTTCCCTGAGCAGAATCACAGCAGGGTCACAGACCCCAATAAAACGGCCCTGCCTGCTTGCATAGAATGTTGACGAGAGATCTGTAGAGATCACTCATAGATTGATGTTTTTAATTGATTGTTCTATATTAAATTACTTTAATTAATTTAATTAATTACTAATTGGTTGAATTAATTATTCAGATCATTCATTATCTATTTCACAAAACTTTGATCAATTGTTTTGTGATAATCTAATGATAATCATTCCTTTTTTGATATTTTGATAAATAGCTGAATGACTTCACAGGTTTGCATCAATGAAGTGTCAATGAATAATTCTAACTAATCATTCATTCCTTTCATTTAACAGTTGATTTATTTACAGGTTGTAATTAATATTTGTAATTTACATATTTTATTTTAGTTAGGTCATTTCCACAGTGTTTGATTAAGGAATAGCAGAATAGTACATATTTGATAGTTGAGCAGTAAAAGGGTTTTTGTGGATCGGTGAATACTTAGGTGTTGATCAGCCTTTGTGATTTAATAATTGTGTTGACCAGAACTGTAATTAGTATTGAATGAGTAATTAAGTGACACATTCATAAACAATTAGGAAACACATTTAAGTATAAAGTACTTACACAGCTATTAGATTTAAGTTAATACTGCACTGACATACACAAGAGGCAAGTCTGTTATTCTGAAGTTGCAGGGTTTTTGTGGGGATGGTTAATACAGTTATATTGGACTAGCATTTGTTTAGCAAACAAGACAAAATAAGGTGGGTTGTAAGAAGCGTACACCTTATCTAATATAGAATATTGTCAGCATATTGAGCAAAGTAGAATGGGGTCGAATTCCACGAAGCTGTTAAAAGATATTAGTGAACATCGTGGAATGTTGGCTACGTTATCCCCTATGGCTGTAGTGGAAAAAATGAATCCTCTTGTTAGGGAAATTAGCAAAATGTCTACGAAATGGAATAGCCGTTGGGCAAACATTGAACAGCCGTGGCCGAAAGAGGGCAGCATTAATTTACAATTAATTGCAACATTGGAGATACTTATCAATGGGCACAAAGCACATCAAAGAGGAAAGATTAGATCAGAGAAACGCAAGTTAGAGTTAGCTATTTTAGATCTATTTAAGGTAGAGGGACAGAAAATAGCTCAGATGGAACCGGAAAAGAAAAAAGAATTGGCCAGGACACTGGAACAGAAACTGAACATTTCATCCCTAGACCTGTGTTCTGCCCCCAGTCCCCCTCCATATGCTAAGGCACTGGAGGATCATTCCCAGAAGAAGAAGAAGGAGCCAAGGGGAAAAGGGGACGACAGGAGTGACGAGGAAGATGACAGCGAAGATGGCAGTGCAGACTCAAGTGATGACGACAATGCAGATGGAGGCTACAACGCGCAGGTCAGGAAGATGATAGCCACAGCCGAAAGGAAAGGTGGGAGAAGACGCCCGGAGAAAGAGGGAGATTGTCACCGAATGTCATCAAATACATTAAAGAACTGTCCAGTGCTGATTCGGGGTAACAAGATGGAATATCATCCGTGGCATCATACAGATTTGTCTGAAGTGATCGAGAAACTCCCAGTTCTTCAAGAGGGAGGACATTCGTGGACGCGAGAGGTCGACGTGATACTGACAGGAACGCAGGCCGCGATGGGAGACCTGAAAAGACTCTTAGCTTTTATTGCAGGATTGGATACAATGCAGGAAATATTGATGAAGGCAGGACTTCATAGATATATCAATACATCAGTTTATGATCCAGAGCTCTTCGCAGCAAACAGAGGCAGGCTGTGGAAAGCAATCAGAGAGACCTACCCTACTCACATTCACCCAGACAATATCATTGTGAAGCCACTGGGGGGGGATGAGAATCCTAGGGGTTATGTTGCCCGTATGCACTCTCAATGGAGAAGTGTGACAGGGAAAGACGCTGAAGATAACCCCTTAGAAAAATCCATAATCAGGGAAAAAATACAAGAAGGGCTTCCTACCCCAGTTAAGGATAAGCTAGCAGAAGTGGTGGGGCTACGACACATGAACAAAGCTGTTTATATAGACCACGTAGCTCATCAAGTTGAGTTATATCGAAAGAACATTCAGATACAGAAGGCACGAGACGAAGAATCCCTCAGAATATTGACTCATTTGCAATTGACTGAAAGCGAGAGGAACATAGAGGGAGTGCAGGCTTTAGCCCCACAGCAACAGCCACCTGGAGTGCAGACTGCTACTTACCAGTCCTACCCACAGGGGCCACAAGGGGGGTATCCATACCCACAAGGGCCACCAGGGGTGCAAGCGGTTCCATACCAGATGTACACACAGCCTGGCCAAGGACCACCACCAGGGGGATGGACGGCAGCAGGGAAGGAGATGCTAGAACCATGCCAATGCGACCAGAATGGACATCTAGCCTGTGCCTGCTGCAACAGGCCCCAGGGGGGCGCAGGGGGGAGCCAAGGAGGAGGATATTGGCCCCCTACTACACCTGCTCCAGGAGTGATGAACCCTTACGGAGGCCCAGCAGCTGGCCTATAGGGGTGCCCGGAAGATCCGAGTGGGAGGTGCCAGCTGGTGGTGACACAGAAGCCTGAAGGCGCCACGCACCTCCCTATGTCTAGAGAATATGTGAAGACAATCGGATTTGAGGGAATTAAACAGCTGATTCCTACAACTGAGCTTGTAGACTTAGAGTACAAGGGACAGAGAGCAACTCTGTCAACATTTGTGTCAGAACACACGCCAACAGGGCTGCTAGGGAAAGATGCTCAATGCCAATTGAACTGTACAGTGAAATGCACACCTGACGTCTGTCAGGTGACGGTGCCATCCGGTGTTCAGATTCCATCGACAGCCAGAGTGATTAAGCATAGAACAGACCTACAAGCTTTGCCTTTAAAGGGAGCTGATATAGAATATTGGGTTGATGGGTCTTGTTACGGGGTAGGAGAAACGTTGTGCGCTGGGTATTCCTTAGTTAAAGCACAGAATTCAAAGTTTATTGTAGAACAGGCTGAGGCAGTTCCTCAGCCTTGCTCGGCTCAGTTGGCTGAATTGATTGCCCTCACAGAAGCATGCAACTTGGGAACCGGACGGAGAGTGACAGTGTACACCGACTCTGCCTATGCACATAATGTTTGTCATTTTAATGGAGCTGTATGGAGGGGGCGGGGTTTTAAGAGAACTGATGGTACGCCTATACAGCATCACGCACAGATCATGAAGCTGTTACAAGCCATGATGAAGCCAAAGGAATTAGCTATAGTGAAGTGTGCCACACACAGGTCTGACTCATCACATGTCACACAAGGTAACAGGGCTGCAGAGGATGCAGCCAAAGCCATTACAGGAGCAGACAAGGCAGGTAAAGGTCTTCTGGTCACACATGAAAAGCAATTACAGGGCATGGTCACACTTGAGGATTTATTGATGTTACAGAGTAGAGTAACTACGTTAGACAAGAGCGTTTGGCTAGCAAGGGGGGCAAGTCAGGATGACACAGGTCTATGGAGGAATCATGAGGGGTTGGTTGTAGCACCCTCAGATTTATTAGGCATGTTAATACAGGAAGCTCATGGATTAGCACATGTGGCTAGGGGGGAGGTGAGACGCAAGATCACCAAGAAATATGGGTTTTGGAGTCCATATTTGATGGAACAGATTGACCATGCTTTAGGTCAATGTGGGGTCTGTTGGAGAAACAACATCAGAGTGGGTACACCAGTGGTGTCTGGGCATATCCCTACCCCAATAGGGCCACGGGTGGTGGACAGGGGGGTGGATGTACAGAGTAGGCAGGATGTTGTGCCAACAGGTGCCGAGGTCCCCAGAGAACCTGAGAAGGAGGAGCTACGAGGAGATGCTGTGGTGTTGCCAGAGCCAGTGGCAATGCCAGTGTTACAGCCAGTGACATTACCGGCAGTGCCTGAAACCGAGGGGACAGCGGAAAGCTGTCCAGATGCCAATGAACCAGAAACCAACGAAGCAGAGAGTGTTGACAGTCTGGAGGTCCAGCCTGGGGGTGTCCAAAGCCTGGACACCTGTGCTACTGGGGATGCTGGCGAGTGCCTGCACCATGCTTCAGATGATGCTGAGGGCGACTCCCCAGACCTTGATCAGCGTGGGAGGGGACCAGGCGGCTGCCTTAACCTCAATGACACTGACGGACGACGACCAGTTAGGAAAAGATTAAAGACTATGAATAGGGTAGTGAAGCAGCAGATCAAAGGGAACGACGGGAATGGACAGCAGATGATAGCATGGCTGGAAACGGTCTTAGGGGAATGGGAAACTTATTTTGCCAAGATAGGAGCACCTATTATAGCAGACATGATTTTTGACTTTCTTAGAAGGCAGGGCCTCATTGACTGTTTTTGGAAAATCAGTCACTCAGTCCACGTTAATGAACTTTTCAGAAGACTAGTCCTCACCTGAGGTGAAGATCTATGCATTAATGCATTCCCTTTGTCCTATGCTTACTGTTGGAGAATTATGTGTTATGATAACTGAATGTCATTATTTGTGTATTGTTTGTTTATTTCTATATCGTATGGGATTGATGTCAGTTGAGAAGTGATGTAGTGGTTATGCAAAGATAGGAAAGAGGTTCTGTTCCTAGCGCAACGAAAATGGAAGCTGCTGACTATGAAAGTGTTATCAATCTGAGACAGCGGTAAAGGCTGTTCTCCAACTGGGTACAAGTGCTAGTAACCTCTGACCCTGACGCTTCAAGGACAAAGAAAACATCGGTCGTTGGAAGTTTCTGTATTGATTTGTGCATGATGAACTGTGTTTAGTTTAATTGTGATTGTTATTTTCAAAATTCTTTTTATTATTGGTTGTTTTTTATTTTTTGTTTATGATATCTTTGGTTCCTAATACTGGTCCTGGGTTGGTCTGTGTTATTGTGCTTCTTGTGTTGTGTGTTGGTGTAGTTTTTCTGTCTGTTGTTGTTTATTTTTTAATTTTTAATTTTATTTGAAAAAAAAAAAAAAAAAAAAAAAATTTTTGGGGGATGTTTTGTGGGGTTTTGTGTTTTTGTTTTTGTTTTATGGTAGTTTAGTTTCGGAACACCCTCTGGGTGGTCCGAGGGGGGATGTGTCGTATATTTCTGTAGTATGTATGATCTATGTATGAATATGTAGTATGTTTTGAACACACACACATACCAGGGCATGCGGGGACATGATGCCCTCTAACGGTGAGGGTTCTATGGCAACCAGATGACCAACAGAGACCTGGGGGTTGGGCAAAGACACACACACACGCTGGCCCCTCCCCTCTGGAAGGAAACGGGGACAGGGGGAGAGAGCTCGCTCTCTTCCCACCCGAGGTTCATGGAGAACGCATGTAATGTATGAATCTGCCTGTAACTGATTAAATTGTCTTAAACTAACTGTTCTTTGATTCATAATCAATAAGAATACACGACACAGTCTCAGCACTGTCTACGCACTTTGTCCAACACAATAACATGTTCTACAGGGAACGATGTCGGGGGGGTATTCCATCAACGTTCCGCATGCATTTACGATCCCAATGAATCCCGTAAAGACAAGTCGGCTTATTTACTCCATGAACGTGCAGCGTTGACCTTCCCAAATTAGTTCCTCATTCTAAATCTCTGGTGAGACTGGTCTCAAATAATCAGTCAAACAATACGATCAGGGTGCGAATATTTCGACCGAGGACCATGGGGGCAGCCATGATCCCCGCTCGCCAAAGATCTACTTCCCATGTTGTAATGTTTGCCCTCTAGCACAGTTATAAACTTAATAAATGACTCGTGTTGTCTTCAGTCTCAGCACTGTGTGCGTTTATCATCCATCTTCCTCATCGTAGATGTTTCATGTCAACTTGTTCAAGGTCTATTTCTATGATAACTGTTCTACTGTAAAACTACAGCTCCATGCTGGTTCTAGCCTGTCTGTCTGAAGGCTCCACTGCCTGCAGCTGTGTGATTGCTGAGTGGTTTCAGGTGGGCAGATCAGGAGCTGTCCATGGTCCTGCACAGGGCTGCGTTCAGATAGAAATACATCACATAGAACAAGACATGCCTCTCTGACATGTGTAGTCATCATGAGGTCACACAGGTCACACACACTAACCGTTTGTTTCACAAAGACTTTATTGATATTGACACAGTCGTCGTCGTCATCATCATCATAATATAAAAATGAAGGACTATAGGACTAGTTCAGGCTAGTAGACTAGTGCTGCCACTATGGCGCCTCTGTCAGAATGAGAAGGAGGAGGCAGAAGATGATACAGTTATTGTAATAATTACAACTAAAACACAGAGGCACCATCCTCTCTGACCACCAGCCCCAGATCTCTCTGACCACCAGCCCCAGATCTCGCTGTCTGTCCATTTGGACTTGCAGGGCTTCACAAGAGCTACACTGACACACAAACACACAAGAAAATACATGTATGTAGAAATATATGCAAAATATGTACATTGGATAGATAGGCAGGTACAGAAATACATGGAAAGTGAATTTCAGAACATGTACATGTTGTATTGTTTTTGTACATAATCTACATCTGAACTCAAACACACAACTTGACCAACTCTTATACACATCCCCTCTCTCTCCTCAGGGTCAGAGACTCTGGGTCTCAGAGTTCATCACCAGTCTGACTGATAATATAATGATTCATCTAGATTGTTTCACCATCAGTTGCATTTCCAGAAATAAAATAATAATAAAAGGTGAAAAAAGAATATACAGAAAAATGTCACGCCTCAGTTTTGTCTACTGCACTTTTTCACATATTTCACAATGAGCAAATAACCAACTGGTCGTCATCAACTGCTGCAGACAGGATCTGAGGCAGGAGTATAAACCTACACTGACACAGTCCTGAAGACTTTCCAGTCAGAGACTCCTCCATCTCACAGGACCTGTACTGCTGCCCTCTAGTGGTCAGAGTGGGACTGACACTACACACTACACCCTAAACACTACACACTACACACTATACCCTAAGCACAGAACACCCTACACACTGCACACAGAGGCACACAGTTTGAGTGTATGAAGCTTGGTGTGTGTAATACGACATCATGACATCATGTTATGATCCAACATCTTTGAGCCTTAGGTGTTCAATGCATACCTGTCAACCCTTCATACCTGTCAACCCTCCCGTTTTTCCCGGGATTCTCCCGTATTTTACCTTTCTTTCCCGCTGTGCTCCCGTTTAAATATTTTCCTGTTAATCTCCCGTATTTTTCACCTATAATATAATATAATTTAACACTTAATTGTTAGACGTTGGCGCATGCGCACAATCGTTATATCCATGTCGGAGTTGACTTGTTTCCTCTCATTACTTGGGCTGCGCTCTGAGAGCGCCGGAACGCAGACTAGGTGCAACGTCATAAAGGGACCAAGTAATTTGATTGGACAAGAGGCATTCCATGAGTGGTGATCAGATTTTCAGAGCGTTGTTACGAACGCAGCCTCGGTTATCTCCGTTTTGAAATGATCGCTGGTAGCTTTGCGCCGCTCTTTTCCCATTGACATCTTCATGGTGTCAAGTAATGTATAAATACATGTGCTGAATTGATATGCCCTTTTGTGTTTTCATGTATATATATGCAGGGATGTTCAAAGTATTGTAATGGACTGAGTTCTAGTGGGTTAACATTACTGTGGCTTTAAGAGTTGTTGTTGTTGGATGACGTTCATCCGGGGGAGGGAGGGTTCTGGGGCTGGGAGCGGAAGAGGAGGGACTTAGGAGGGAGAGCGAGACGAGAGTATTGAGTGCTGGGTGTTGGTTAAGATTGAGTGTGATCAGGGGCGCCGCTAGAGATTCTGGGCCCCATGACAGAATATCATTTTGGGCCCCCCCACCTAAACCACCCATCAACCTAAACCCAGTTGAAGTTGATGAACTATTGATGCACTGCAAGAAATCCAATGATGGACATCTTTTGTAAATGTAATTTAAAATTACAGTTAATACAGGACTCAACAATTCAGCAAAGAAATCTCAACATTCTTTAACTTATTAAATGAAGACTTGAACAACACAAGGACAAAAGTATAATTAAATGAAGATTGAAACCCAATTATAAAAGTATAAATCACACAAAAAGTAAAAAATATAATTTTAATGGGGTGGTATTGTGTCTAAATAAATGTAGATCTTGTAAAGATCAGTTGGCCATAATACTGTCAGGATAAGATCAATGAAGAATTACAGCAGAGAGATATTTACTGACTCAGCATTGCTTGTTTCACACAAAGACAAACGTGTCTTATACAAGAGGGAGCAACACAGACATGGTGCCAGCGAAATTGAATAGTGAAATGGGAAGATTTTTATTTTTACACTGCGGCAGTACTGTGGAATAGTATACCTGGAGAGCTAAAAACTATATCTAGCCTAATGCACAACGATTCAAGATAGGAGTAAAGAGATCAAATCAAATCAAAGCTAAACGCTGGGCCTTCTTAGTAGCAAAATCTTTAATAAGATCCTTGAAATCTAGTGATGAAGCCAACTTGCTGTGCTGCTGTCATTGTCCTTTGTTACTTCTTGCTCTTCTTCTTCTGCCTCTTTACCTCTTAATTTTTTAAATTTTAATTAATTTTGCCATTTAGCAGACGCTTTTAATCAAAACAATTACGAATTACAGGGACATTCCCCCTGGAGTAACTGAAGGCTAAGTGCCTTACTCAAGGGCACACTAGTAGTGGTGAGGTTTCAGGCGGGATTTGAACTCGCAACCTTCCGATCACAAGTCCAACTCACTATCCACTACTAGACCACCACTACCCCCCCCACCTCTGCTCTCCTCTCTGGCTGCCTTGCTTGAAGAGGGCCCTGGCATGGAGTATCCATAGGTACATAATTCATAATATGTCCTATAATAGTATTAACATAATAACACATACATTACACCAGATTAGCTAACTTAAATGTTATCTAGCTAGCTAACAATATTATTAAGATGCCAGTGGTCAATGTTATTGCAATTACTGGAAGAACTATTAACTAAATATGAATATTAGCTAAAGTTGTATTCAATGCTTGCATGGTAATGCAGCATACATTCAAATATTCTAAATATGTTTGTTAACCCCAAACTCCTACCTACACCTCCTTCTCCTTCAACTGGGAGGCTGCATCTGTGCATGACGTCATTAGCATGTAACATTATACTAGTTAGCTAGCTAGCTAGCTATAGCAAGAGTGCATAGCTGCTGGATACAAATTCACTGAGCTCTAATAACCTATATTTGGACCAAAATTGCCCTCATCTCATACATTTAACTGAAATGATACTGACAGTGCACTGTAAGTTAACTATACTTGAAGTTAATGTTAATTAGCTATAGCGAGCTAACTAGATCATCCACGCAGTGATTAGATCACTAAACCACTGTTTTTAGTGATTTTTTTAAACTTTTCTCTTTTGAGACCCTGACTTTGGCTTTGCCTTTCACGACGTCGTCCACGCACGCACACGTACACGCATACGTACATTTGATGCATTTCCAATCTGGCTGTCCGATCAGGTCGATCAGCAGTCATCATGACTAGTCGCATCTATCAGCGCTCGGGCGCAACGGCGAGGATTATACCACATTTTCTTCTGTTCCTTCTATGGATTACGGATTTGTACATCAAATCACCACAGAACTTGCATCTTATGGAGAAGGAGTCAAACTTTGTTGGAAAAGGTGAGACACATAGCGACTTTTATCTCCACGCCGCAAAGAAATGTTTGGGCTTCGGAGCAACAACCATCCACACGACGTTGACTGCGGACCGGACGAGAAGAAACAAACCCCCGACAGGTAGAATGGACAGAAGAACCGTGATATGGCTCTATCTACTGCTCTCGGGAGACATACAGCTGAATCCCGGACCAGTCTCAACCAGACAAGCTTTGCGTTTAGCCAGAGAACAAATATATCTTTCCCAGGCAAATGCTACGAGCAGAGACATTGACGCCATTGTCGACAAACCGGTTATTTTGCCGGCAACAGCAGACTTCCAGGATTCAGACGTGGCTAGCAAAACAATGGGTAGATATGCTAATAACATTACCCCCCCACCTATCTTCCACCAGCTAGCCAGGGAACACAGAGGCCTCCCCCACCCGGTGACGAACCCCCCCCCACCACCCGGTGACGAACACAGAGGCCTCCCCCACCCGGTGACGAACCCCCCCCTCCCCCCTCCCTCCCCCACCCGACGACGACCCCCCCCTTCTCCACCCGGAGACTCTACAACGAAACCGTTGAACAATGGGCGCCCCCCCCCACCCCCCAATCCTCAACGTGACGATGACCAGAATGGTGATGACTATTTCCAAGTCAAGGACATACACTCTCTATTTGGACACAGCAGCAAGGGCCTGCATATTGTTCACCTTAATGTGAACAGTCTTGTGCCTAAACTGGACCAAATCAGAGAAATGTTCCATGACAGCAAGGTTCATATTTTGAGCTTCTCTGAGACCAAGTTTGATGAATCCATCAAAGACCCAGAGATTGAAATAGTTAACTACACAGTCATCAGAAACGACAGGAACAGGTATGGGGGTGGTGTCTGCATGTACATTCACAACGATATTATCTTTAACACCCGTGATGACCTGAAACATGACAAATTAGAATCTGTTTGGGTTGAAATTATCTTTAACAAAGCAAAACCGGTGCTGGTTGGTACTATCTACAGACCTCCCGATCAGAATGATTTCTATGATATTCTTGAGGGATGCATGGATGACGTTGACTGTGTGGAAAAGATTCTTATTGGAGATTTGAACACGGACATGCTCAGAAATGAAGCATCCGTTTTCAAATCCTTCACTAGGTTTTCTGAATTACACGGTCTCCGTCAACAAATTACCAAACCCACTAGGGTGTGTATTTCTACTCAAACCACCATAGATCTCATTCTAACATCGGATGAGTCCAAAATCTCCAAGAGTGGGGTTATTGTATGTGGGCTAAGTGATCATTACATGATCTTTTGCACTCGTAAAAAACAGAAACCCAAGGCTGGCGGTCATAAAACTGTAACCACGAGATCCCTTAAATCCTATTCTAGTGAGGCTTTGAACCATAAACTGGAGAATCAAGACTGGTTAGATGAACTAAAATGCACACAGGTTGAAGAGGCATGGCTAGGTTTCAAAACCAAATTCCTAAATATTATTGACAGTATAGCCCCCATGAGAACCACCAGGGTTAAAACCCAATCGGAACCATGGATGAATTCGGACATTCTAAATGCTATGAAAGTCAGAGACCTAAAATGCTCTGAAGTTCAAAAATGCAAATCAAAATTAGTGAAACACTTAAACGAAGATCACAAAACCCACTTTGAGAAAATTAAAAAACAATGCAACAAACTATGCAATCAGGTAATTACCATGACCAAATCTGCTAAGAAAGAATACCTCGATAACAAAATCGAAGAAAACTTAAACAAACCACGTGACCTTTGGAAGCTACTTAATAGCCAACTAGGTTGCAGTCAAAAACTCAAAACCAGGTCTACAAACATCAGCATAAAATCTGGTGATTCTCTCCTTACAGACAAGCTGGATGTGGCTAAGTGCTTAAACACTTTCTTTACAACCATAGCCACTAAATTAGTTAACAATCTACCACCCCACTCAGGGCGTTATGGTGTAGAGCACATCCGTGCGTTCTACAATAAACTGGGTGTACGCAATGATGATTTTAAACTCTCCATGGTGTCAAACGATGAGGTGTTTAAAAAGCTAGGCGCTCTACACTCAGAAAAGGCCACGGGCCATGACAATATTCCAGCCAGATTTCTAAAAGACTCAGCTGCCTCCATTACCCCAATCATCACCCACATAATAAACCTCTCCATCAAACAGGGACACGTCCCCCTTGACTTTAAAATAGCAAGGGTAACCCCACTGTATAAAAAAGGAAGCAAATTAGACCCAGGCAACTACCGACCTGTTTCTATTCTTAATTCCATCTCGAAACTTATGGAAAAAATAGTTTATGAACAGGTCGATAGGTACCTTACCGAAAAAAAGCTGATGTATGAATTTCAATCAGGATTCAGAACATCCCATTCCACTGACACATGCCTCCTCTATTTGAACGACCACATCAACCATGAGGTGGACTCGGGCAAGTACTGCGGCATGGTCATGCTGGACCTCCAGAAGGCCTTCGACACAGTAGATCACCACATATTGTTAGATAAACTGAAAGCAATTGGGTTCGATAGAACATCGGTGAGCTGGATGCAATCCTACTTAGAGGGGAGGGAACAGGTGGTTAGTGTGAACGGAACACTGTCCCCCCCCCTCCCAGTGACCTGCGGCGTTCCACAAGGAAGCATATTGGGACCTTTACTGTTCCTAATATATGTGAATGACATGTCATCAGCATGTAATTGCAATTTGTTCCTGTTCGCGGATGACTCGGCTCTGCTGGTCTCTGACAGGGACATATTGCAGGTGGAAAAAGCGCTAAGCACTGAACTGAGTAGAATCTGCATCTGGCTAGCTGACAATAAACTTTCAATACACCTAGGTAAAACTGAAACCATCCTATACGGATCCCCATCTAAACTCAGAAAGGCTGAACATTTTAAAATAAAAGTGGGTAACATTAATATCACAAGAAAAGAGGATATTACATACCTGGGCTCCATCTTAGAGGCAAATCTTTCCGGAGATAAAATGGCAGCAAAAGTAATCAAAAAAGTGAACCATAAAACGAGATTCTTGTACAGGATATCCTCACTTGTCAGTAAAAACACACTGAGGACCCTATCAGGAGCTCTCATTCAATGTCACTTCGACTATGCCGTAACATCATGGTACTATAGAACCACAAAGGCCCATAAAACAAGACTCCAGACAGCCCAAAATAAACTGGTTAGGCTTCTGCTAGGCCTCAACCCTAGGACACATCTAACCGCTGCTCATTTTTTGAGCCTTGATTGGCTACGAGTAGTTGACAGAGTGCAGCAGCTTGCACTGGGCCTAGTCTTCAAGATACGCTACACCACAAAGACACCCAAGTACCTGTCAACATACTTCCAAAAAGTGAACAACGTCCACACTTACAACACCAGAGGAAGCTCCACGAACCACGTTCAACCGCGTTGCACCACAAACAAGGGTTTAAACTCGTTTACAAACTATGCAGTAAAGATGTGGAACGCCCTTCCTATAATCTTAAAGGAGTGTAAAACACTGCCCACCTTCAAAACCACTCTCAAAAAACATTTACAGGAGGCTGCAATCCGTAACTGGACCCTCTAAAACAAAAATCAGATTAAAAGACCTGAACTACCCACTGTACATACTTTGTGTTTTGTCCCCCGCCCCCACCTGTGGTGTATGTCCCCACCTGTCCTACCCGCTGTACATACCTTATGTTTTGTTGTATTGTTCTTCCCATGATGGATGTATGTTTATCTTGTAGATAGTAATAGTTATTTGTCTGTATTATCTTGTAGATAGTACTAGTTTTTCTGTCTGTCTTACATGTAACGATGAATTGAGAATCAAGGACCCCAATTGAAATAAGCCAGTGGCTTTCTTGGGTTTTTATCCTGTTAGTTGACCTTGTATGTAATATGTACATTCATGTACCTACTTCTGCAAATCTTCTAATAAAGTTTTCAATCAATCAATCAAGTCCTCCATCTGTCCCACACACATACTACAGCAGGACGTGTTGGTCATGGAAACCTTGTCAGAATATTGGCGGTAACGTTCCTCTAGTCTAGCAGCTCACGCGCGGTGGACTGAACCATGCAGTGAATAAATAGAGGGGTAAATAATAAGGCTTAATTGTGTTAAACATAGAGAAACAAAACTCCAGTTTGTTTCTTTTGTGACTTTTTTTAATACATAGAATTATAATTTGAATTCGGCTACATTAACGTCCTTATGATAATAATAATAATAATAATAATAATATTTATAAATATAATATATTTTAAAAAAAAGATTCTCATGGGCCCCTGTCAGTGCTGGGCCCTTAGAATCGTCCTACCTTACCACCCCCTAGCGGCGCCCCTGAGTGTGATATTAAGAGAGTAGAGTTATAACTTGTAACTGAGAATAAAGCTGGAAATCAAGAACCCTCCGTCTGGTCTGTGACAACATTACAGTATTTTACTTTCAACCAGGTATCTGATTCTGATCACCTGTAGTCACTTACTTAATCATAGGAACTAGTTAACCCAATTCTTGTTGCACGCCCGGGGCCGTGCGGGGGGATATCCCTTATTTTCAAATCCCAATGTTGACAGGTATGGTTCAGTGTGATCTCCCTTAGACTAGTTTACACAGGGTCACTGAGCCATCGTACCAAACCCCAAACCCTGGGTAGAGGGGCTCAGTGAATGTGGAGTGGAATGTGTGCAGGAGGGTCAGTGTGTCAGAGGAGACGCTGTAGAAGGACAGAGTGCCGGCCGGCCAGTCCAGATACACTCCTACTCTGTGGGAGCCAGAGGAGGGCACAGGTATGTGAGTTGTCTTATTATTGTGCCAGGCAGAGTAACTGTCAGAGCTGTCAGAGCAGACCAGACTCCAGGACTTGTCATTGTGTCCCAACCCACAGTCAACACCCTCTCCTCTCCTGCTGATTCCTTTATATGTCACTGCTATACGAGCCCCTCCCCTCCTCTCTACCTCCCAGTAGCAGCGCCCAGTCAGACCCTCTCTACATAGCACCTGTCTCCAGAACTCAAATCTCTCTGGGTGATCAGGATACGGCTGCTCCTCTTCCACCCGTGTCACCTTCCTGTTGTCCTCAGACAGAGAGAGCTCTCTGTGTGCTGTGTTTGGGTCCAGTGTGAGCTCACAGGCATCTGAATGAGAGGGACAAAATAATCATCAAATCAATACAATTGGATAAATTACAATATTCACATCTTGTTAAGTCCAGTTCACATCTATGCAACGCAACGTGACGGGTCAGTTTTAGAACTTTTAGACCGTCGTTAGAAAAAACTACTTGCGACCGACGGGTGGTGAGCAGTGATGTGAATAACGGCGTTAAAATAAACGGCGTTATATTTCCATCGTTATAACGCCGTTACCGTTACCGGTAATTCAATGCGGCGCGTTACTACTGAAGCTTCTCATTGTCATCCGACCTCAGTCACAGCTGGGAGGGGAGGGGCGAGACAACCGCTTAAGTGATCATGATTGGCTATGGTAGAGTTAAGTGATCATGATTGGCTATGGTAGAGTTAAGTGATCATGATTGGCTATGGTAGAGTTAAGTGATCATGATTGGCTATGGTAGAGTTAAGTGATCACGATTGGCTATGGTAGAGTTAAGTGATCATGATTGGCTATGGTAGAGTTAAGTGATCATGATTGGCTATGGTAGAGTTAAGTGATCATGATTGGCTATGGCAGAGTTAAGTGGTCATGATTGGCTATGGTAGAGTTAAGTGATCATGATTGGCTATGGTAGAGTTAAGTGATCATGATTGGCTATGGTAGAGAACATGTCATGGTAAGCCAACCATAGTTCAGTGTTGTGCGGATGTTTCTACACACAAACCACACGCGCGCACAGCACCACACACACACACTCAAACTATCAGAGAGATACACGCAGCAGTGATATATATATATATTATATATAATAGATATTACACTGTAACTATCAGAGAGATACACGCAGCAATGGCGAGTCCCGAGTGTTCTGAGGTGAACGTGGTGTTTTCACGGTGGAAGTACAGGCACTATTTCAGTACTACTTTAAAAGCACTTCATATTGTTTAACTGTTAACTTTTGTAATGAAGAAAATACTTGAAGTACAATATGTCTACCAGTTGTGGTCTGTTGAAGTGCAATAAATATGAAAAGTTCCCTGCTGAAACCTGCTCAGAAAAATCTCTGAAGATCACATTTATCTTCTAATATGGCAGTGGGTAAGCTTTTCCTTGTCACATTTGGCTGACTGACCTTAACTTAGCCCGCTGCACTGTGGTAAAAAGTAACGCAATAGTTACTTTCCCTAGCAACTAGTTACTTTTATAATGAAGTAATTCAGTTACTAACTCAGTTACTTTTTGGGATAAGTAACTAGTAACTATAACTAATTACTTTTTTAAAGTAACGTGCCCAACACTGGTGGTGAGACAGATGGGTGGTGAGACAGATGAGACTGATGAGTGGTGAGACAGATGGGTGGTGAGACAGATGAGACAGATGACTGGTGAGACAGATGGTGGTGAGACAGATGGGTGGTGAGACAGATCAGACAGATGGGTGGTGAGACAGATGGGTGGTGAGACAGATGGGTGGTGAGACAGATGGGTGATGAGACGCAACGAGACACAGATGACCGTTTCCATAACAACGACTTAAGTTGTGTTTACCCTGCAAGATGGCTGACAGTGACATGCTGGCAGTAGCACTGATCAATAAACGGCGAAAATGTTAATTCCTGTTTGGATCGGGAACGGGTCGTATTAATAAGGTCCACTCCACTTCTTGGCAGCAGATGACGCTGGTCTGTGCTATTTCCTGATTGGCTGAAGAGAAATATCAGACATTCCATAAAATCAAGTCGTTCTGCTGAGAATTGACATGTCAAATCACTGGTGATTCCTTGCGACTGCGAGTTCCGTTGCGTTCCTTTGCATCGCGTTGCATAGATGTGAACTGGACTTTATATGCTAACATAATTTATTTCACAAAATGTTACTTGTTAATATACATTTTTTTACAAGGGATGCAACTCATTCACATTTACTCATATTTTAGATTGACATATGAATACAATACTGGTGCTCTGTTTGAACTCTGCTGTACCCTGATTCTTGAGTAATATCACAGTCCTGTTCTCTACAGCGTTGGTGACTTACATTTGATCAGCCCAGGTTTGAACCAGCACCCTCCACCAGGGTCCACACTGTATCAACCACAGAAAAACATAGAGTGGTTGGATGACACACTCACAATCATGTGGGAAATAGATACTGTGCATTAATGTCATTGATGCGTCCAGCCACATATTCAGCCTTTACCAGAGTGTCTGTAGTTTACAGAGTGGATCTTTCTGTAGAGCAGAGAGCAGCGCCAGTCCTGAGTCTCCTGGGTGATTGTAACTGAGGTCCAGCTCTCTCAGGTGGGAGGGGTTAGACCTCAGAGCTGAAGCCAGAGAAGCAAAGCCTTCATCTGGGACTCCACAGAATGACAACCTGTGGAAATAGTGTCACTCCATCTGATATCAAGAATCTGATTGTTCCTCTCTAATGTACATCTTTATAGCTTACAATCCTCTTAATTCAGCAGTTGAAAGGCTAGACACATTGTATTTAAGTGAAGAACATTCAAACTAGTACATTATAATGGCCCTAGATACAATGCTTCTACACCCCAAAAGACCTCACCTCAGTGTCTGTAGTTTACAGTGTGGAGCCTTTCTGTGCAAGAATAATTAATTATATAGAATGATAATGTAACAGACACTTAGGAATGAAATGTCTGACAACAAGAATAGTCTTAGACCTCACCTCAGTGTCTGTAGTTGACAGTGTGGACTCCCCAGTCCAGCAGAGAGCAGCTTCACCCCCCCGTCATGTAGATCATTATGACTGAGGTCCAGCTCTCTCAGGTGGCAGGAGTCTGAGCTGAGAGCTGAGGCCAACACTTCACAGCATCTCTCTGTGAGGTGACATCCATTCAGCCTGAATGAGGAATACAAATAAATACATGCAGCCAAACGATCACTGTGGTGCAAGACTTCATGAGTGAGAGTTATAGTTGCTCTCAACAAGGGAGCAAGCAACCATGGATACATTTGGAGTGACTGGATTTCTATGTCTGGTACAATGTATTTGGTAGCTATTGGGTTAGTTGTTTTAACCAAAACGAGCAGAAGAGCTCATATAACTCCTATTTTAGAGACTCTACACTGGCTTCCTGTTAAGTTCAGAATAGATTTCAAGATCCTTCTGCTTGTTTATAAAGCTCTCACTGGAACAGCACCAGCATATCTGAAAGACCTTTTGCTAGCATATCAGCCCAATAGAGCTCTCAGGTCTTCTGCTAGCATATCAGCCCAATCGAGCTCTCAGGTCTTCTGATACTGGCTTTCTCTGTGTACCACATGTACAAAAGAAGAGATTTGGTGAGGCTGCATTCTCATTTTATGCACCCAGATTGTGGAATGCACTGCCAGTTTACATTAGGGATGCAACCTCAGGAAATATGTTCAAGTCAAGACTAAAAACCCATCTTTTTAATATTGCCTTTAATTGACTAAATAATTAAATGATGATTAGATAATGATTAAAGCAGTTTGAGCTGCAATGTTTGTAGGAAAAGTGCTACACAAATAAAGGTTATTATTATTATTATTATTATTATTATTATTATTAGTGCAGTATTGTGTAGCCCCATGAGCTGATCTAAGGCCAGGTGGGTCAGGATTTGAGGAGGGCAAACCTATTCAGAGAGTGCAGACAGAGCAGGCCCCTCTCCCACACACACACACACACACACACACACACACACACACACACAATATAGTAATTGATTGGAAGATAATGTACATTGTCTGTCTAAATCATTGAGCCGTTCTGTGCAAGTATCATTCATTCTATATAATGATAGTGTAACAGAAACTTTGGAGGACTTTTCTGAAAACAACAATAGTCTAAGACCTCACCTCAGTGTCTGTAGTTTACAGTGTGGACTCCCCAGTCCAGCAGAGAGCAGCTTCACCCCCCCGTCACGTAGATCATTATGACTGAGGTCCAGCTCTCTCAGGTGGCAGGAGTCTGAGCTGAGAGCTGAGGCCAACGCTTCACAGCATCTCTCTGTGAGGTCACATCCATTCAGTCTGAATTGAGAATAAATACAATTAAGAAAAAGTATGCAAAATGATGCGTGTCGACCTCCCTCTATGCCTAGAGACTCTTACAGTGTTCTATCATTTCCAGTTGCATGTTGCACCAACTGTTAACTCACTGGCCAGCTAACTTCTCATTACACTTAAGCTAAAATAAAGCTAACAAACTCATTAGCTGAACTGTGAACAGCCATTCAGTTAGCTATGTTTTACTTCACGTCAGACAAAAAGTCACTATTTGAGCCATGGTGTGATTATCCGTGGTACCGCGAGGTTTTCTTCAAGCAGCCTACTCACTAATTACTATTCTACAATGCATTTTCATAACCCTGAAATCGTCCTAATTTACGTTTAATTAGAGTAATTTTGTCCATCTACTTACAGTGCCGTCTTAGAGGCTGTGAGCACTGGCAGCAGCCTCAGAAGACCCTCCTCTGATCTGGAGTATTTCTTCAGGTCAAACACATCCAGCTCCTCTTCTGAGGTCAGCAACACAAAGACCAGAGCTGACCACTGTGCAGGTGAGAGTTGGGCTTCTGAGAGACGTCCTGAGCTCAGGTAGCTTTGGATCTCCTCCACTAGAGAATGGTCATTCAGCTCATTCAGACAGTGGAACAGATTGATGCACCTCTCTGGAGAGGGATTCTCCCTGATCTTCTTCTTGATGTACTTGACTGTTTCCTTATTGGTCTGTGAGCTGCTTCCTGTCTGTGTCAGAAGGCCTCGTAGGAGATTCTGATTGGACTCCAGTGAGAGGCCCAGGAGGAAGCGCAGGAACAAGTCCAGGTGTCCATTCTCACTCTGTAAGGCCATGTCCACTGCACTCTTGTGTAAGTCGACTAGAGGCTTGCGTGTAAGTGATGACCATAGCTTCCTGGATGAAGATTTCTGTTTGACCAGTGGATTCTCATTGCTGTTGTTGAATGTGAGGAACACATATAAAGCAGCTAGAAACTCCTGGATGCTCAGATGCACAAAGCTGAACACGTTGTGCAGCCCACACTCCTCTCTGAAGATCTGAGTGCACACTCCCGAGTACACTGAGGCTTCTCTGACGTCAATGCCACACTCTCTCAGGTCTTCCTCATAGAAGATCAGATTGCCCTTTTCCAGCTGTTTGAAGGCCAGTTTTCCCAGTGACAGAATTAGCTCTTTATCCCAGTGTGGATCTCTGTCATGGACTCCAAGGTACTTCACATTCCTCTGTTTGGTCTGAAACACCAGGAAGTGTGTGTACATCTGTGTCAGAGTCTTGGGCATCTCTCCTCTCTCTGCTCCACCCAACAGTCTCTCCAGAACATCAGCTGAGAGCCAACAGAACACTGGTATGTGGCACATGATGTGGAGGCTCCTTGATGACTTCATGTGTGTGTTGATTCTGCTGGCCAGGTTCTCATCACTGATTCTCTTCCTGAAGTACTCCTCCTTCTGTGGGTCGTTGAACCCTCGTACCTCTGTCACCCGGTCAACACACTCAGGAGGGATCTGATTGGCTGCTGCAGGACGGGAGGTTATCCAGATGAGAGCAGAGGGAAGCAGATTCCCCTTGATGAGGTTTGTCAGCAGCACGTCCACTGAGGTTGACTCTGTGGCATCACAACATGTCTCGTTGTTCTGGAAGTCTAGAGGAAGTCGACACTCATCCAGACCATCAAAGATGAACAGAACTTTATACTTGTCAAAGTTGGTGATTCCTGATTCTTTTATTTCAATGAAGAAATGACCAAGAAGTTCATTCAAACTGCGTTTCTTCTCTTTCATTAAATTCAGCTCCCGAAACGGAAGTGGAAATATGAACTGGACATCCTGATTGGTTTCTCCTTCAGCCCAGTCCGTAATGACCTTCTGAGTAGAGACTGTTTTTCCAATGCCAGCGACTCCCTTTGTCAGCACACTTCTGTTTGGTTTGTCTTGTCCAGGTAAAGGCTTGAAGATGTCGGTGCATTTGATTGGTGTCTCCTGCATTGCTGGTCTCCTGGATGCTGTCTCAATCTGTCTGACCTCATGTTCCTTATTGACCTCTCCACTTCCTCCCTCTGTGATGTAGACCTCTGTGTAGACCTTATCAAGAAGTATTGGCTTGCCTTGCTCAGCTATTCCCTCAAACACACACTGAAACTTCTTCTTCAGGGTGGACTTGAGTTCATGTTGGCACACCACAGCGAGCTCATCTGAATGACAAAACAATTAACACAATATTTGTGGCACACTTTACATTAAGTTGATCCAATACCTGCAGTAACTGTTATTACATTGTTTAAATACATTGGTTTATTCAACAAGTTGTTATATAGTAATTAATTACATAGTATGTAGTGTAGTTGAATGATATAGGAAACTGTCCAACCCCGTAACTATGCAATTATACACAAACAATTGTGTTACTGCTGTAATTACAGAGATACTAAGTTATAGAGGCAACACAATATAAAGAGTGACCAAACAGGGATATACAGTACATAGTAATTACAGTTAGTGGTGTTTATATTTCCAATAATATTTCAGCCCAGTAACACTTCTCTGTGAAAACATATGAGGTCTCTTACGTTTCTCCAGTGTGTCAGCGAGCTCCTTCTGGTTCATGTTCCTCAGGACGTGCAGTGTGATCTTCAGAGCCCCCTCTCTGGCACTGCTCTCCTGCTTCTCTTCTTCTGCATCTTCCTCTTCCTCCCCCTCACTCTCAAGGCACTCTGGGTAGTCTTGAGAAATAAGCCTCTTGAACCTCTTCAGCTGATTTCTCACTAAAGTGATGACATTGTCTTCAAGCAACTGAAGTATTTAAATAAAAAAGATGTGAGATACCTTTACACCCAGTAGAAAAACTAAATACAAAAATCACATCACTTGACTTTGGCATGTAATTGAAACTTTTCCATTGGGGATTACTTAGCCATTTTCCATGTCATTCTTTCTCTTTAGCTCACCTTGAATATGGAGGCCAGTTCACTTTGATTCTGGACAGACTGACCACTGGGAATCTCTGATTCTGGTCTCTCCACCTGGTCACTGGGGATTCTGGGTAAAAACAACAAATAAGCAGATGTCTTTATCCAGAGAAGTGTGAATGAGGCCCAGTTTCCCAAATAGAACAAGTTAAGTGTGTATACCACTACTGAATGTTATTGGCAGCGTCAAAGACCACTATGGTGATTAAACCTCAAACTGACCTTTGACCAGAACGAGGATGTCTTTCTCTGAAGTGTATTGGAAGTCTCATAGAGTCGTCACTCTTCATGGACACACAGCTGGGTACAGGTGAGGCTGGTCTCTCCTGCTGGACCCTGGATTACAAGGTAGAGTTGTGTTTTAAATATACCATATGAGCTGAGCTCCTAGAGCCAGTTACACAGGAGTGTGGCATTGTGAAGGACAGAGTGTTAATGAACCTGTCTTTGTTTCATTCAGGGGATCCCCATTATGATGGAGGGTTGGGGTGCGCTGGGAGGAGGAGAGTGGGGACGGTGTGGGCAGTCCAATATAATATATTTGTATTGTAAGAAGCTTTTAGGTTTTTAGTGGCCATCTCCCTCCAGGATCCACTCTCCTCCCCCGTGGACAAGCCTTCTAGTGAGAGTTGCAACACTGTCTGTTGCTACAGTATATATTGAACTACAGTAAATCTACATTACTAAGTCTAACATTTGAAATTCTGCCTTTAATGATAAATATTTGCTGAGCTCCTAGAGCTGAAGATGATGTGATAAGCTGTACAATAAATGATTTTTCTTACTCCCATGCTCCCTCCTTGATAGTAGAACCTGAGTTCATTATAGTTACCTGAGGACCTCATGAAACAAACAGGTGGCCTAGTCTCACAGTTAGTTCATCACATCCCCATGTTACACCTACCCTTGTGTAGTAGTGACGGTTCCTTGTCTGAATTCTATTGGACCGTCCATAGACCGGTCACTCTTCATGGACACACAGCTGGGTACAGGTGGGGCTGGTCTCTCCTGCTGGACCCTGTCAAACACAAAGACACCAACATTCCCACATGTTGAACAGAAGATAATGGATGTCATGTGTTCATATGAGTGTGTGTCTGTAAGTCATCAGGGCCCAGTAGTTCAAAATGTTTAGTCTCAATCAGATCCGATCAGATTTTGAAATCCCATTTTTTGTGATCCAGGATCAGACAACTCGGACAGATTTTGTCCCAGTATTTCAAAGCAATTCAGGATAGGATCACCCTGATCCAGATTCAGACTTTTCAAGATGACTAGATCCTGAATATCAGTGCTTTAATCCTACCAATCTCCATCTAGTGGATATGAAAAATAATACAAGGAAGACAAGAGACCACATTGCAGAAACGTCTATAATGTCTAATCATATGTTTAAATACATAAAGGACTCAAATCATAATGGATCTGAGAGTGGAACCCCAACGACCCTGCCACATAACACTGGCTTGTATTGTGCTACACAATATCCTGTCCTATCCTGTCCATGGCAGAGTCCCCCTCTCTGACATCCATGATCCCCCAGAGCCCCTTGCACCTGCTGATGATCTAGGCCCACCTCTGGGTTTTCCTCTAAATGAGAGACTGAGTGGTGGTGCAATGCCAGATGCTATTGTCCGCAATTACTTTTGAAAGGTGATGACAGGTGATGCACTATTTTTTCGTTGAAGATATTTTTTCTTTAATCTAAATTACATTTGTGATTTACAGTCTTTGTTGTGATACTTTTATGAGCATAAATATTTACAGTATGTCATCAACATTTGATTGAAAACAAAATAGGCCACCACAAACGTGACCATAACATTTAAAATAAAATTGATTTGCCATGAAGGCTAAACATTTGGATTATTTCAGTTAACAAACTTCGCCATCTTATTTATATTGAAACATATCTTTTTTATAAATTGTATAGTACATTTTGCTCTGGTAATCCACTGGAAATCCACCCGTCTGGTGGGATCAAGATAATACAGTTTTTTGGGATCAAACTGATCCCAATCCTGTGATGTCGGTTTGAACTACCCATTTTGAAGATTTGATCCAGATTAAAGCTTGGATTTGATTTCCTAATCTGATCGGATATCAAAGTGATCCTAATGCTGTTTTTTGGTTTTGAACTACTCACAATCCAAATCTGATCTGATCAGATAGGGATTAAAAGTTTTGAACTACTGGGCCCAGGATATTGACTACAAGGAATAAACCTCAGACTAACCTTTGACCAGAAGGAGGAGGTCTTTCTCTGAAGTCTATTGGACGTCCCATAGACCGGTCACTCTTCATGGACACACAGCTGGGTACAGGTGAGGCTGGTCTCTCCTGCTGGACCCTGTCAAAACCACAACATCAGCTTTACTTCTGTAGCCACTCTAGATATGAAAAGCCTTTTGGACAGTCATTAAAGGGGCAAGATTCAGATTACTGTATACTGACTGAGGTATGATTGAAAACCCATTGTTGTTTTAGGCCATTGTAACTAAGTTATTAAAGCTAAACATAGTTCCTGGTCAGATAAATATTATTAAAAACTAACATTGGTGGACGGAGTGGCCAGTCCATATAAATATATCTGTATTGTAGCATTTAGGTGTTTAGTGGCCATCTCCCTCCAGGATCCACTCTCCTCCTCCGTGGACAAGCCTTCTAGTGAGAGTTGCAACACTGTCTGTTGCTACAGTATATATTGAACTACAGTATATCTACTTTGGTGGTGTAGTCTCACAGTTAGTTCATCACATCCCCATGTTACACCTACCCTTGTGGAGTAGTGACGGTTCCTTGTCTGAATTCTATTGGACCGTCCATAGACCAGTCACTCTTCATGGACACACAGCTGGGTACAGGTGAGGCTGATCTCTCCTGCTGGACTCTGTCAAACACAAGACACCAACATTCTCGTGTTTAACAGAAGATAATGGAAGTCACATGTTCATATGAGTGTGTGTCTGAGTGTCATCAGGATATTAACTACAAGGAATAAACATCAAACAAACATTTGACCAGAATGAGGAGGTCTTTCTCTGAAGTGTATTGGACGTCCCATAGAGTGGTCACTCTTCATGGACACACAACTGGGTACAGGTGAGGCTGGTCTCTCCTGCTGGACCCTGGATAACAAGGTGGAGTTGTTGTTTTTTTAATGTGCCATATGAGCTGAGCTCCTAGAGCCAGTTACACAGGAGTGTGGCATTGTGAAGGACAGAGTGTTAATGAACCTGTCTTTGTTTCATTCAGGGGATCCCCATTATGATGGAGGGTTGGGGTGCGCTGGGAGGAGGAGAGTGGGGACGGTGTGGGCAGTCCAAATTAATATATTTGTATTGTATGTAGCTTTTAGGTATTTAGTGGCCATCTCCCTCCAGGATCCACTCTCCTCCTCCGTGGACAAGCCTTCTAGTGAGAGTTGCAACACTGTCTACACTGTTGCTACAGTACACATTCAACTATAGTATATCTACTTTAATAAGTCTAACATTAATCTGGTTATGAATGAAGCAGCTATCATCATCATCATCATCATCATAAATGCCCTCCAGAGACTCTTCTCTTACCCCATGGCTTCAACATCCCCAGAGAGACTCATTTTAGAGGCAGTGGTCCCCTCCTCTCTCTCCCCAGAGAGACTCATTTTAGAGGCAGTGGTCCCCTCCTCTCTGTCCCCAGAGAGACTCATTCTAGCAGCAGTGGTCCCCTCCTCTCTCTCCCCAGAGAGACTCATTCTAGCAGCAGTGGTCCCCTCATCTCTCTTCTCTCCTCAAGACCTCTTGCTATAAACAAAGGAGACAAAAGTTAAAAACAGTGAAGCAGGCCCGTCACTATGGGCGAGCCTCAGGGGGCCGGGCCCGCCCACAGACGTGCTGGTGCCCCCCCAACTGGCAGCCAGATATAACATTAAAAATAAAGAAATGTATTTATATTTTTAAAATTATTCATATTTTATGTTAAATGAAGACATTAAAATTGAGAAACAATAGTGTGTTTTTCATTTTGTTGGACGGGATTCTAGTGACAACCAATCATTTGAAAGTTGAAAGTTGAAAGTTGCACGTTACGCACGCTGCTGCTCCCGCCATTTCAGTTGTGTGAGGCGAGCACTGAGCAGCTGAGTGAAATCTGCGCTTTTTGATGGATACAGCTTTTTGAATAAAGATGGATATAAGAAAGTGGATTACCGGTAAGTCCTCGAAAGGTGCAGCTGCACCCAACCCCGATGGACATAGCACCAGCATTAGCGACTGTGGGCAGCCTGACACTAGCACCCCGACGGCTACCACTGGCGAGGTGAATATGCTGTGGCTCGTGGGTTCCTGGTAAAGAAGATGGAGGACACCTCGTTTCCCCCCAAAGATGGACAATGGACAATAGCCAATATTCTCAGTACGTTCCACTCGGCACTCCAGGCCATGCCAACTGTCATCCAAGCTTATACACTCGCCCTAACTTTGGGAGCGTCTACCGCGACTTGTGAAAACTCTTTTTCAACACTTAAATTTTTTTTATCTGAGCATCGGCGCAGCATGTTGCACAAGCGCAAGGCTCAACTGATTCAGCTTGCCTTCGAAAAGGACCTCATCCACAAGTTCAAGGATGAGTGGAAGGACTTACTGATGAGGAGATTCAGCACTGAAAAACGCTGCCTCCTTCTTTTCTGAGCCGGGAGGAGAGTGTGAATTCAGGGTAAGTTAATATTGTGTGTGTGTGTGTGTGTGTGTGTGTGTGTGTGTGTGTGTGAGCACCCGCCGTGGTGATGCTTTGCTAGTTGTATTCTCGACAGCT
>NC_137676.1:73183079-73217521 GCF_963989245.1 Nansenia antarctica
CCCTTCTTCTTTGTATGAACCTGTTTGTCTACTGATGCACCTCCTACTTCTGTCAAGCGTCTGTCTGTCTGTCTGTCTCTCTGTCTGTCTCTCTCTCTCTCTCTCTCTCTCTCTCTCTCTCTCTCTCTCAGCACAATAGAACATAACTCTCTCCCTGTGGTTTGATTTCCCTGTAAGATAAGAAGCCAGATTGTATCACCCACATCAGTGTAGCATTGCTGTGTCCAACACTGTTCTGAGAAGGAGGCTCTACTAAAATGTGGTAATTGTAAAATAGAAGTTGGATCTTCACTTACAGATTGAATAAATGTCAAATTAAATCAAAGTCATTAACTTTCATTACACAAGCCAATCTTTATGTAAAAAAAATAAAACATACAGTAAGCCAACAAATTGACCCTTCATAGAGGAGTGTATTCAACAGAGCCACACGTTGAATTCTTCAACATTGTGAGGCTGTGACTTTTGAACGGTTTGTCCGAGAGACACCAAATCAAGGCGCTGACCTGCCTCCTCAAGACAAACATATAAAACGCTGTAAAACTGAAAAGACATGTCCTAAAAAAAAATTGCTGCTATTTTGAATTTTGTGAAAAGCACAAACAAATCTTCTTAAAATATACCGTAATTCCAATCGACATGACACTTTGTATCTAACAAGTATGTCAGAAAATGACCACGCTACATGGTAAATAATCAGGACCTTAACTCAGGAAAATTGCAAATGAATGTGAAACTTGGTGAGCGTCAAGACAGCAGTATGACAGATGTGTACCACATTCCAACATGATCGGATGAAAAACATGACACTCAATATTCTGCATTTCCAGTCATTTTTAAATTATAACATTTTTATTATTTAACTTTTTTTTAATGAAACGCAAATATGATTGAAAAAACTGAAATTGTTACATAGTATGCTTGTACCAGTCCCTGCAAAGGTTAGGACAAGTTCATACTTGATCATACAAAATACACAGCATCATGCTAATTAATATGTACCATAAATGATGACATATACAAATTGGGCTGTGTCAGTCATTGTTAGTCTAATCAATCTCTTGCACCCTTAAGTGCTTGCCGCTATATTTCTTATCTATTATTATCTAGGGCCTCAAGTAGTTGAACCTACTAGATCACAGTCATATGGACAAAACCAGGTTGAGGCTTCCTTCACAAGCTGGTCACAGAATGCTGGCTAGCATAATATGTTTGGGCTACATCATTCTGTGAGATGACACAAAGACATGTAAGTTCATCCTAATCATACTGGACAGTGAAAAACAATGAAAGACAGCAACTTACGGTTGTGGTCTGTCTCCCACCTCAGTGCTCATCTCTGCTCTCTGTCTCTGTCTTCCTCACTGATGCAGCTCTTCCCTGTATGAACTAGTTTGTCCACATTGTATCACCTCATCACCTGGGACACCTCCTACTTCTATCAACTTCTCTACAGTTGGTATTTGTTGATGACAATCAAACATATTTCAGACACTCTTCTTCCCTGTATGAACCTGTTTGTCCACATTGTATCACCTTATGATGCACATACAGTATAGGGCACTGATTCACCAGTCTCTGGTATGATAATTAAGCAACATCACACGAGAGGGAGTGCTGTTATACTGAATATCAGCACGGCTGTGATTCGGTTGTAGGTACGAGGCCGCACAGAACAGAAAAATAAATATTCACCAACAGTTCTAACAGTTCATGTAACTGACTCGGTCAAGGCCTCCCATTGGCTGTACAAGGTGTAGTAGAGAGCTGTGTGTGTAGAGGGAGATTGCCACACCTCCCTCTCCTCTTTCCCCTGTGCCGGGCCGAGCATGTCCTTCCTACTCTGAGGAGGTGCGTACGCCATATCAGCTAGGATAGATCCTCTGAGCTCTTGTGCTTGTTAGCAGTGTCTGCAGTAGACACAACCATAGACACACTACTCTGCACGTGTGACATCATAGTGAAGACATTGAATACTGCAGATATTTCCATATTTGACACATCAATCAGGATACCTACCAGGTGTAACCAGGGCTTCTGGGTCTCCATCCATCTTCCTCATCGTAGATGTTTCATGTCAACTTGTTCAAGGTCTATTTCTATGATAACTGTTCTACTGTAAAACTCCAGCTCCATGCTGTTTCTAGCCTGTCTGTCTGAAGGCTCCACTGCCTGCAGCTGTGTGATTGCTGAGTGGTTTCAGGAGGGCTGATCAGGAGCTGTCCATGGTCCTGCACAGGGCTGCGTTCAGATAGAAATACATCACATAGAACAAGACATGCCTCTCTGACATGTGTAGAGTCATCATGAGGTCACACAGTTCTTTGTTTCACAAACACTTTATTGATATTGACACAGTCATCATCATCATCATCATCATCATAATATTAAAATGAAGGAACGTGACTATAGGGCTAGTTCAGGCTAGTAGACTAGTGCTGCCACTATGGCTCCTCTGTCAGAATGAGAAGGAGGAGGCAGAAGGTGATACAGTTATTGTAATAATTACAACTAAAACACAGAGGCACCATCCTCTCTGACCACCAGCCCCAGATCTCTCTGACCACCAGCCCCAGATCTCTCTGACCACCAGCCCCATATCTCGCTGTCTACACTGACACACACATGCACATGCGAGAAAATACATGTATATAGAAATATATTCACAATATGTACATTGGATAGATACGCAGGTACAGAAATACATGGAAAGTGAATTCCAGAACATGTACATGTTGTATTGACAGAGGAGGAGAGCTGTCTTCACATCCACTCCCTGCTATCTTACACACAGCTCCATAATACAGCATCTGAACTCAAACACACAACTTGACCAACTCTTATACACATCCCCTCTCTCTCCTCAGGGTCAGAGACTCTGGGTCTCAGAGTTCATCACCAGTCTGACTGATAATAATGATTCATCTGGATTGTTTCACCATCAGTTGCATTTACAGAAATAATAATAATAATAATAAAATAATAAAAGGTGATAAAATAATATACAGAATTTCCACGCCTCTGTTTTGTCAGTCTATTGCACTTTTCCACATATTTCACAATGAGCAAATAATCAACTGGTTGTCATCAACTGCTGCAGACAGGATCTGAGGCAGGAGTATAAACCTACACTGACACAGTCCTGAAGACTTTCCAGTCAGAGACTCCATCTCACAGGACCTGTGCTGCTGCCCTCTAGTGGTCAGAGTGGGACTAACACTACACACTACACCCTACACACTACACACTACACACTATACCCTCACATAACACCCTACACACTGCACACAGAGGCACACAGTTTGAGTGTATGAAGCTTGGTGTGTGTAAAACTACATCATGACATCATGTTATGATCCAACATTTTTTAGCCTTAGGTGTTCAGTGTGATCTCCCTTAGACTAGTTTACACAGGGTCACTGAGCCATAGACCCCAAACCCTGGGTAGAGGGGCTCAGTGAATGTGGAGTGGAATGTGTGCAGGAGGGTCAGTGTGTCAGAGGAGACGCTGTAGAAGGACAGAGTGCCGGCCGGCCAGTCCAGATACACTCCTACTCTGTGGGAGCCAGAGGAGGGCACAGATATGTGAGGTGTCTTACTATTGTGCCAGGCAGTGTAACTGTCAGACCTGTCAGAGCACCACAGACTCCAGGACTTGTCATTGTGTCCCAACACACAGTCAACACCCCGTCCTCTCCTGCTGATTCCTTTATATGTCACTGCTATAACAGGCCCCTCCCCCCTCCACTCTACCTCCCAGTAACAGCGCCCAGTCAGACCCTCTCTACACAGCACCTGTCCCCAGTCCTTAAACCTCTCTGGGTGATCAGGATACGGCTGCTCCTCTCTCCCCCGTGTCACCTTCCTGTTCTCCTCAGACAGAGAGAGCTCTCTGTGTGCTGTGTTTGGGTCCAGTGTGAGCTCACAGGCATCTGAATGAGAGGACCAAAATAATCATCAAATCAATACAATTGGATAAATTACAATATTCACATTGAGATCTTGTTAAGCCCAGTTCACATCTATGCAACGCACTGTGACGGGTCAGTTTTAGAACTTTTAGACCATCGTTAGAAAAAACTACTTGCGACCGACGGGTGGTGAGCAGTGATGTAAATAACGGTGTCGTGTATTTCTACTTAAACACGCACACATACCATGAATTTGTATGATAAGGCTTTGTAACAGTTACATTTACATTTTTGGCATTTGGCAGACGCCTTGTTCCAAAGCGGAGCCTTTGGGCCTACAGGCATGCTCTCTGACACACATGCATAGATTGTATATATGCTGAAGGGGAGTGTTGTGCAATGTTGGCACACACAGATAAGCACACACTCTGGCCTTCAGACTGAAAGGCGCCCATGAGGGGTTGGGCAAGCACACACACACACACACACACTCTCTGGCCTCTCCCCTTGTTCTATAGGGAAAGGGGGGTGGTGTTATGGCAGAACTGAAAGATGCCCATAGGGTTGGGTAACCACAAACACACACACTGATCATTAACAGATGTGACCGTGAGCGACCAAAACATGTTTTCACAAAGTGACATGGACCTCTGATAAGCAGGGGAGAGAAGGGGCGAGCTGACCATCTCTGTTTTGGTTGGCTCAGGGACAATAACACGAGGGGTATAAAAATCCTATAGGACACCCACACTCTTTGTCTTTTCTATCACATCCTGCGACCAATCCAGATGACCAGCTGCAGAGAGAACCTTGCTGTGTAACCTGCTTTTTTGAATAAACAGTCTTAAATTTGCTCGAGAACTCTTCTTCATTTTTAGCAGCAACAGATACCAAAATATACGAAAGAATGGCGAGACTAGCCCGAAGTGAATAACTATAGCCAGAATATCACCGTCATCCCTTCATTTCAACACAGAGGTAAGTACACCCCCCTCCCTCGCTGGAGTTCAGCCAAGCGAAGGAGGAGTTGTGACAGGATTGACTGACTGTGATAAGCTATAACCAAAAAGAATCTTGATTTGTGTTGAGTATCTGTTAGAACTATAAGATCATTAAAAATTGGATTGAATTAAAGAGCCGGATTTTTGAAAATCTGTAATTTGTAAATATATGTTTAATTGTACGGTATTGGGAAAATATCGTGTGTGTGTATAAAACTGTGGTACTAAAGGAAGACGTACTTTAGTAGTGTCTATATGAAAAGTGTAGACTTGTCGACAGAAAATTAACGGAAGACGTTTTGTTAATGGGTCGGCAATATTGGTTATTGTGAAGATTAGCGAGAAGCTGATGATTGTGTTATTGTGTGTATGGAATGAGAATTCCTGTTTGATAAAAGTGTAATTGGACTGTGAAGTCTGTTTTTTAAGAAAGAGCATTATTGTAAAAGATTCAGAAGTGTGTCTCAAGACGCCATTGTCCTTTGTCCTTGTCAGCGGAGCACAAACACGCACGCAGGCACGCGCAGACACAGACACAGGCTTAGATTTCTCTTGGGAGAGAGACCGTGGAAAGAAGGCATTAGAAAATATTAGAATGAGATTAGTTTGGTAACTAATAAGTTTAACTGCATTGAAAGATAATCTTGATAGTGCTGTGTCGTGAAAGTAATTGTTTGGGAAAACAAAAGTTGTGTGGAGACCGTGGGTTTTCACAAGAAAGAACCGTGGTGGAAAGCCACTCCATTCTCCCCCGTCTGTGTGTCTCATTTCAGAGAAAAAAAGGCTGGCCAAAACACGACAAGACATTTTTGGTTGCATAGCTCCACCTGCTGGCCAAAACACGACAAGACATTTTAAAACACTGATCCTCTGTGGGATCTATCTGAGGTCGATGAAATAGTCCTTTACATTCATAGATGGATGGTTGTAAATGATTGTTATATATTACATTACTTTAATTAATTTAATTAATTACAAATTGATTGAATTAATTATTCAGATCATTTCATTTTCTGTTTCACAGAACTTTGATCAATTGGTTTGTAATAATCTAATGATAACCATTTTCTTTTTTCGATAATAGCTGAATGACTTCACAGGTTTACATCAATGAAGTGTACGATTGTACAATGACTAAGTCTAATTAATTATTCATTCCTTTCAAATAACAAGTCGATTTCTTTACAGATTGTAACTAATAATTAATTATTCATTCCTTTCAAATAACAAGTCGATTTCTTTACAGGTTACATCTTTTTATTTCAAGTTAAGTTCTTTTTCACAGCTTTTGATTAAAGAATAGCAGAACAGTTTCTATCTGAGGATTGAACAATCAAGGGTTTTGTGAATCAGAAAGACTTAGAGCGTGACCTGCCTTTGTAATTTGATAATTGTGTTGAACAGCCTTTGTAGTTTAATACTTAAGTTGACCTGAACTATAATTAGTATTGAATGAGCAATTAAGTGACACACATTCATACACAATAAGGAAAAAAAAAACATTCAAGTAAAAAAAAAAAAAAAAAACACATAGATTACATCTAAGTCAATAATACACGATACCACTGAAACAATCCGTTGTTCGAGGTTGTAGCGATTCTGTGTGGACAGCTGATATAGTTCAGACATGGGAGCCAAATCCAGCAACATGATAAGGGCTGTTAATACAGATAGGGGAATATTGGCAAATTCATCCCCTGTGGCTATAGTGGAAAAAATGAATCCTCTTGTTAAGGAGATTAGCAAAATGTCAACGAAATGGAATAATCGTTGGGCAGACATTGAAGAACCGTGGCCACAAGAGGGCACCCTTAATTTGCACGTAATTGCAACATTGGAGATACTTATCAATGTACATAAGGCACATCAAAAAGGAAAGATTAGATCAGAGAAACGCAGGTTAGAGTTAGCTATTTTAGACCTCTTTAAGGTAGTGGGGCAGAAAGTAGCATCAGCTTGGAATGAGAAAACAGCTGACCTGAGTCCAGAAAAAAGAGATGAATTGGCCAAAGCAATGGAAGAGAAAGTGAACATTCCATTCTCACACACAGCTCCAGTCTCCAGTCCTCCTCCCTATGCCAAGATACTGGAGGACAATTCTCAGCGGATCTACCCTCAGGTCCCCGTCCTAAGTACGAACGGAGCCTTCACTATCCAAGATGAGGGTGATAATGTACTAGAGAGGGGAAGAGCGAAAGTGACCGTGGATTTCGAACCAGAGAACAAGTCAGGTGCCAAGCAAAAGAAGAAAGAGAAATGTGACGGGAAAAAGGCCAGAAAAGGAGACTGCGAGGAGGACAAAAGGAACAAGACAGATGACAGTGAAGATGGCAGTGGAGGTGATGGCGAATGTTCAGGTGCTGACAGCAATGCACAGGGAGGTTACAGTGCTCAGGTCAGAAAACTAATAGCCAGGGCCGAAAAGCAGGGAGGGACAAGACGCTATAAAAAGGGAAAAGAAGAAAGTAGTTCTGAAGATGAGCAGGAGTCTCTGAAGATAGAGAAGAAGAAAGAGAGCTTAAAGCAAAAGAAGATGTTGGAGGAAGAGGAGGAAGAAAGGGTGAAAAAGGATGAGGAGGAGTTAAGAAAGAAGGCAAGAAAACTCCATGAGAGAATCCTAAGAGAGGAGGAAAGTCACAGACGACAGATAGAGGAACTGGAAGAACAGTATCGTCAAGTGCCATCACATCATACATCCCAGCCGAACCTCTCAAGAGAGTATCGTCAAGTGCCATCACATACATCCCAGCCGAACCTCCCAAGGTCTACAGCGACACCAAGGCGGGACGAAAAAACGAAGCCACTAGTAAGCTATTATGGCCTAAGACCAAGAGGGAAGGCATCGGAGGAAGAGGAAATTCAGGGGAACTTCCCGGTGCTGATTCGAGGTAACAAGATAGAATATCGTCCTTGGAGTCATACAGATCTGTCTGAAGTGATAGAAAAACTCCCAGTCCTGGAAGATGGGGGACACCCATGGACTACTGAGATGGACGTGAGACTGACAGGAACGCAGGCCGCAATGGGAGACCTGAAAAGACTCTTAGCTTTTATTACAGGATTGGACACCATGCAGGAAATATTGACGAAGGCAGGACTTCATAAATATATCGATACATCAGTTTATGACCCAGAGCTCTTCGCAGCAAACAGAGGCAGGCTGTGGAAGGCAATCAGAGAGACATACCCTACTCACATTCACCCAGACAATATGATTGTGATGCCACTGGGGGGAGATGAGAATCCCAGGGGTTTTGTTGCCCGTGTGCACTCTCAATGGAGAAGTGTGACAGGGAAGGACGCTGAAGAGAACCCGTTAGAAAAAGCCATAATCAGGGAAAAGATTCAACAAGGTCTCTCTGCCCCAGTTAAGAACAAGTTAGCAGAAGTGGTGGGGCTACGACACATGAACAAGGCTGTTTATATAGACAACGTAGCACACCAAGTAGAGTTATTTAGAAAGAAGATTCAGATACAGAAGACACAAGACGAAGAGTCACTCAGAAAATTAACTCAAATACAATTGACAGAAGGCAAGAAAACCAGAGAGAGAGTGCAGGCTGTAGCCCTACAGGTCCCAGCTCAGCCACAGCAACTGCAAACTGTCCTTCCCCAGTCATACCCACAGGGGCCACAAGGGGGGTATCCATACCCACAGGGGCCACCAGGGGTGCAAGTGGTTCCATACCAGCCATACAACCAGCCTGGCCAAGGACCACCACAAGAGGGATGGACCGCAGCCGGGAAGAAGATGCTAGGACCATGTTGGAAATGCGACCAGCATGGACACTTAGCCCGTACCTGCTGGAAGAAGAACCAGGGGGGCGCAGGGGGGAAACAAAAAGGAGGATATAGGCCCCCTGCTACACCGGCTCCAGGAGTGGTGAACCCCTACGGAGGCCCAGCAGCTGGGCTATAGGGGTGCCCAGAAGATCCGAGAGGGGGGTGCCAGCTGGTGGTGATAAACAGGCCTGAAGATGAACCCACCATATGGGTGTCGGTCAACCAACGTCCATTAGAATTGATGGTGGACAGTGGAGCAGCCTATACCTGTCTGAAGCCTGAAGACGCCACGCACCTTCCTATGTCTGGGAAATATGTGAAGACAATCGGATTCGAGGGAATTAAACAGCTGATCCCTACTACTGAGCTTGTAAGCTTAGAGTACAAAGGACAGAGCTGCTCTCTGTCCTTACTCTGTCAATACTTGTATCAGAACACACGCCAATAGGGCTACTAGGGAGAGACGCACTATGCCAATTGAACTGTACAGTGAAATGCACACCTGACGGCTGTCAGGTGACAGTGCCACAAGAGAACAGACAGCTGTCTGTCATGATGGACAACAACGCATCTATGGTGTATTGGGTGGGAGGGCTTAGCCCAGACCTAATGGAACCAGCAAGGATGTGGGACAATTATATCCTGGCACACATGTCAGAGGCCAGAAGGCCTACTGATCCATTGCATTGTACACTCCAGTATTTTAGAGAAGCTGCAGACGCAAACCCAGATGAGTGGCTGAAGCATCAGCCAAAACAGGTACAGCTTAGCACAAGTTGTATAATCTTAGGCCCTCAGGGAGTGGCGATGAAGATAAACAGTGACACTTATCTAGATCAGGAGCATAAGATTGAGGGTAGCATCCCTCATGTGACACTTATGATATCTGAACACTATGAACAGAAGCATTTAGGGGCAATGATGGCAGACTCAGAAAAGGCCAGATTTGTAACGACAAAAGAAAACCCTGCTATCTGGAGGAGCATTGATGGACAGTTCACAAAACTGATGATCTCTGCTCAAGGAATAGGACATCCGCAGACTGTGAAGCTAATGAACCAGCTAATCCTTCCTGTACAAGCTGAAAAAGACCTCAGAGAAGAAATGATACAGAATGTGCCAGCAGACCTGTGGGCAAAGAACAGTACAGACATTGGATTTGTGAAATCAGCTCGTCCATTGAGAGTTGAACTCATACCGGGTGCAAAACTCCCTTGGAAAAATCAATACCCATTGAAACAGGAAGCAATTGATGGAATTGAGCCACAGATCAAAGGATTGTTAGAGGCAGGAGTCCTGAAGATAACTCAATATCCGTTAAGTAACACACCTCTTCTGCCAGTGACGAAACCTGATGGTTCATATCGTCTGGTACATGACCTACGGGCTGTGAATGAGGTAGTTGTCAGCTATCCAGCTGAAGTTCCTGATCCTCATGTGCTGTTGACTCAGATTCCATCTACAGCCAAAGTATTTACAGTGATTGATTTATGCAGGGCTTTCTTTTCTATACCTCTTAGTGTAGAAAGTCAAGGGTTATTTGGGTTTACCTACAAAGGTCAACATTATCAATATACCAGAATGCCACAGGGGTACAAACACAGTCCTCATGTTTTTAATCAGGTCTTGAAGGAGGACTTAGACGGGTTAGGGCAGACGATAAGTAGTACTGCCATTCAGTACATGGATGACATACTCCTTTGTGCCCCAGATGAAGAAACATGTCACAGGGATTCCGTTAAACTGTTAAAGGTTTTGGCGGAGAAGGGACACAAGGTGTCTAAAAAGAAGCTACAATATTGTCAGGAAAAGGTAACTTACTTAGGACAATCTATTACACAGGGACATCGCAGTGTCACTAATGAACATTTGGAAGCTATTCAGAAGGCTCCAAAACCACGAACGGTTAGGGAAATGATGATGTTTTTGGGCATTACTGGGTATAGTTCAGCATGGGTGGAGGATTACACTAGACTGGTCGCTCCATTAACACTAGAACAGCCGTGAGGTGTTAAACAGCACCAGTGAGTACAAAAAAAATTCTACCTTTGCACTCGATCACATTTCAGGACCCTCCTTTCATGACTTTTCCTAGATATGTGCGTTCTACCACCCAGCATTTTTACATTTTCAAAATCGAGTTAGTATAAAGCGTTTTAGCAGTATTTCTGTGTGTGTCTGTGTATTTGTGGCTGCCATCTTTTTCTCCAAGCCTGCAATTCTCTTTTATATCAGCAGAGGTAGCAAGGGGGCACACACTGTGCTCAAATTCAGGCTTCAGTGCTGAATGAGACACAGTGCATAAGACTGATATTTGTGTTTATATATATAGGCTACAATAACAATCAAAATAAGATATGTATATGTGCAGACAGTTATGAAAATGATAAACTGTACAGTATGTCTCCCAATCAATGTTCGTTCAGACAATACAACCAAAGGCGTAAAAATACTGATGTTCTCATAATGTAATTATAGATATAGCTAAATTAGACTGTAGACTGCTATGGAGGTATATTGAAACCAATATATAGATTATATATATATAGATTATATATACAACCTGATTGGATTAAATAAGATTCTGTTGTGATTGTGTTGACATTGTTGTGATTGCAAAATAAATCTTGGTTATGTAATGTGTAAAGAACATGATGACACGAATGCCTATTATGATGATATGCAAAAGGGACAATCTGTCTATGAATCTTGAACAATCACCGGTTGAATATGCTAATATAGGAACAGTGCTACAGCGAGACTGTAACTGTCATTGTTTGAAGGAATGAATGAATGGTCTTTATTTGTCATTGATATAGTACAGGTACCAAACAACGAAATTTGGGAGGGGGGGCTCCCCTGGTGCTAGGAAACTAGGTGCTAGGAACTGGTGCTATAACTGTGTTCATGTTATAATGTTTAGTGAACGAACAATTGTTGGGTGTTTGCCACAAATCGGAATTATCTTGCCGTGAAATTTGTACATCAAATAACATGATGTCGGCGATCTACTAGAACTGCGGGACGACTGCAATGTAGGCTACAACAAGGTTGTACATAGATATACGCAGATTCATATTTGGATAGTTGATTTTGGCACCATTGTATAGTAGCCAATTGCAGAGAGTATACATTATTTTGTTTGTTTACTGCACATTATAAATGAAATGATGTGTATTAATTATTTTGTTTGTTTGAATCCTCACTGTGTTCATGTGTCTGCTGATGTTAGGGCCGGCGTGAAGTTCACGACAAATAAACAGACTTTGTGAAGCTCATAACTATGATAACACAATATTGCAATATTTATTACTATTCTTTTTTAATAATGATAATCAACTTTCATTCATTAGTAAAGCTCCCGCAGTCTCAATCAATCTCCTCTCCATATATAGCATTTAATCTGTTCCATAGTTCGTTCTCAGCTGACTCAAGCTTCATATCAGATTGCTCTAATAATTTCCCCACTTCTCTGCTTATAGGAACTTTATGCATTTTAGAGAAACATGCAGAGCATGTATTTGACAAAGAAACGTGTAGGCTAAGAACTAGTTTCTAAAGTGAGTTACAATCACTTGATGGTTGATACACGGGGGAGGGTAATCTTATTGATCGTTTCCCATTAGCAAACAATAGCTGCCAATTCATGAGCGAGCCAAGTGGGTTTCAAAGCTGCCAAGCGGGTTTCAAAGCTGCCAAGCAGGTTTCAACGCTTACAAGCTTACAGCCTCGATTGTCTGCTGATGTTACGGGCACGGCCGGCGTGAAGTTCACGACAAATAAACTGACGTTATCACTGTGAAGCTCATAACTATGATAACACAATATTGCAATATTTATTACTATTATTTTTGTATAATAATAATCAACCATCATTCGTTAGTAATGAAAACTCCCGCAGTTCCGATCAATCTCCTCTCCACTTTACACATTACATAACCAAGATCTCTTTCATGTATTTTCTTTTCTTTTTCTCAATTAGTAGTCTCCTAATCTCGCTACAGTTTGAGCGAGACTGTAACTGTCATTGTTTGAAGGAATGAATGAATGGTCTTTATTTGTCATTGATATAGTACAGGTACCAAACAACGAAATTTGGGAGGGGGGGCTCCCCTGGTGCTAGGAAACTAGGTGCTAGGAACTGGTGCTATAACTGTGTTCATGTTATAATGTTTAGTGAACGAACAATTGTTGGGTGTTTGCCACAAATCGGAATTATCTTGCCGTGAAATGTGTACATCAAATAACATGATGTCGGCGATCTACTAGAACTGCGGGACGACTGCAATGTAGGCTACAACAAGGTTGTACATAGATATACGCAGATTCATATTTGGATAGTTGATTTTGGCACCATTGTATAGTAGCCAATTGCAGAGAGTATACATTATTTTGTTTGTTTACTGCACATTATAAATGAAATGATGTGTATTAATTATTTTGTTTGTTTGAATCCTCACTGTGTTCATGTGTCTGCTGATGTTAGGGCCGGCGTGAAGTTCACGACAAATAAACAGACTTTGTGAAGCTCATAACTATGATAACACAATATTGCAATATTTATTACTATTCTTTTTTAATAATGATAATCAACTTTCATTCATTAGTAAAGCTCCCGCAGTCTCAATCAATCTCCTCTCCATATATAGCATTTAATCTGTTCCATAGTTCGTTCTCAGCTGACTCAAGCTTCATATCAGATTGCTCTAATAATTTCCCCACTTCTCTGCTTATAGGAACTTTATGCATTTTAGAGAAACATGCAGAGCATGTATTTGACAAAGAAACGTGTAGGCTAAGAACTAGTTTCTAAAGTGAGTTACAATCACTTGATGGTTGATACACGGGGGAGGGTAATCTTATTGATCGTTTCCCATTAGCAAACAATAGCTGCCAATTCATGAGCGAGCCAAGCGGGTTTCAAAGCTGCCAAGCGGGTTTCAAAGCTGCCAAGCAGGTTTCAACGCTTACAAGCTTACAGCCGTCGATTGTCTGCTGATGTTACGGGCACGGCCGGCGTGAAGTTCACGACAAATAAACTGACGTTATCACTGTGAAGCTCATAACTATGATAACACAATATTGCAATATTTATTACTATTATTTTTGTATAATAATAATCAACCATCATTCGTTAGTAATGAAAACTCCCGCAGTTCCGATCAATCTCCTCTCCACTTTACACATTACATAACCAAGATCTCTTTCATGTATTTTCTTTTCTTTTTCTCAATTAGTAGTCTCCTAATCTCGCTACAGTTTGAGCGAGACTGTAACTGTCATTGTTTGAAGGAATGAATGAATGGTCTTTATTTGTCATTGATATAGTACAGGTACCAAACAACGAAATTTGGGAGGGGGGGCTCCCCTGGTGCTAGGAAACTAGGTGCTAGGAACTGGTGCTATAACTGTGTTCATGTTATAATGTTTAGTGAACGAACAATTGTTGGGTGTTTGCCACAAATCGGAATTATCTTGCCGTGAAATGTGTACATCAAATAACATGATGTCGGCGATCTACTAGAACTGCGGGACGACTGCAATGTAGGCTACCATATCATACCGTTTTATATTGAAAAATATGATGGTAAATAAATACATGTGGGACCGATGTATGATGGCAGAGGTGTGGTGTGTATCAGTCAGTCTTGTTCCAGCGATAAGGCATGCGCTCTGCGCTGCGGGCAGTGGGGCTCTCCGATCAATGAACAAAGAGATCACGTTTCCCCCGTGGTGTGTTGCGTGTTCACGCTTCTTGCGTGACATCGCCCTCCAGCGATCTTTGTGCGTCAGTACACTCTTCTCTATGTTAAACTATCATAGTGCTGAAGAACACCTCATCGCGATTGAATAAGGTCGCGATCCACGGCGGTCCCAGTGTTAAGGGGGATGATTAAGGAAACAGGTAGTGATAACCTCCAATGTTGCATTACTTGGACAAGGGAAGCTGATTTGGCGTTTGAGACAATTAAACACAAATTGCAAGAAGCGCCAGCTTTAGCGCTTCCAGATTATTCCAAAGAATTTGGATTGTATGTTTCTTCTTCAGCCGAAGGGAAGTATGCCTGCGCTGTTCTTACGCAACCAACAGGCATTGGACCTAGTCCACAGCCCATAGCCTATTACTCTGTCGCATATTCAGAGGTAGAAATGGGTTTCGCGCCATGCTACAGAGCAATGGCCGGGGCATATCTTATGTACGAGAAGGCAACAACCTTAACAATGGGGTACTCAATTACCATTCTCTGCCACCACAGTCTAAGGAATCTCTTGAATCAAGGCAAGTACACTTTGACGATGCCTAGGATTAGGAATTATTACAGGATGTTGGAAAGGGAAGATGTAACATTACTAAGATGTAACACACTTAACCCAGCAGAGACCTTGCCAACCCCAGAAGATGGGGAACCACACGATTGTGTGAAGGAAGCTATGAGGTACTCTAAGCTTAGAGCAGATCTACTAGCTTTGCCTTTAAAGGAAGCTGACGTTGAGTATTGGACTGATGGATCTTGTTACCGGGTAGGAGAAAGTTTACGTGCTGGGTATGCCATAGTCCGATCCCAAAATTCAGGGTTCATTGTGGAACAAGCCGAGGCTGTTCCTCAGCCTTGTTCAGCTCAGTTGGCTGAGTTGATTGCCCTCACAGAAGCATGCAACTTGGGAACCGGACGAAGAGTGACAGTGTACACCGACTCTGCCTACGCCCATAATGTGTGTCATCTACATGGAGCTGTATGGAAGGGACGGGGTTTTAAGAAAACTGATGGTTCGCCTATTCAACACCACGCCCAAATCATGAAGCTGTTACAAGCCATGATGAAACCAAGGGAATTAGCCATAGTGAAGTGTGCCGCACACAGATCTGACTCATCACATGTCACACAAGGTAACAGGGCTGCAGATGATGCAGCCAAAGCCATTACAGGAGCAGACAAAGCAGGTAAAGTTCTGCTGGTCACACATGAAGCACAGTTACAGGGCATGGTCACGCTTGAGGATTTGTTGATGTTACAGAGTGGGGCAAATGCGCTAGACAAAAACCTATGGTTAACAAGGGGGGCTAGTCAGGATGACACAGGTCTATGGAGAAATCATGAGGGACTGGTTGTGGCACCCCCAGATTTAATAGGCATGCTGATACAGGAAGCCCATGGATTAGCACATGTGGCCAGGGGGGAGGTAAGACGCAAGATCACCAAGGAATATGGTTTTTGGGCTCCATATTTGTTGGAACAAATAGACCATATCCTTGGTCAATGTGTGGTCTGTTTGAAAAACAACATCAGACCTGGAATACCAGTGGGAACTGGGCATATCCCTACCCCAAACGGGCCAATGAAACATTTGGTGATTGACTATGTGGACATGATTCGTCCTGTTGCAGGATACAGGTACATGTTAGTTGTAGTGGACAGGTTCAGCAGATGGGTAGAAGCGTGCCCCACTCGAAAAAAGGATGCTCAGTCTGTAGCAAAGTTCCTATGCAGGGAATTCATACCTAGGTTTGGAATTCCAGATAGGATAGCGTCAGACAATGGTAAGGAATTTGTGGATAAGACGGTAAAGCTTATACTACAAAAGTTGGGGATCAAGCAGAGATTTGGGTGTATTTACTCACCTCAAAGCCAGGGGATGGTAGAGAGGATGAACGGGGTCCTTAAGAACCGTCTTTCTAAGGTCTGTCAGCATACAGGTCTTAATTGGGTGGAAGGACTCCCTCTTGCATTGATGGCCTGTCGTTCCAGTGAGATTCGAGGGCTGCACTTGACTCCCCATGAACTGGCTATGGGGAGAGTAATGACAGCTCCCTGTGCACGAACCAGTGGGAAAGGGCCAAGTTTGGCTCTCCTGGAGAGTGACATGAAAGCCTATGTACAGTACATGACTAACCGGCAAAAGAGTATCTCTTCTTATGTGCTCCACAAACAGGAACGTGAAGAGGAGGTGAACGCACAGGAGAGGAAGGACGCGTTGCAACCGGGTGACAAAGTATACGTAAAGGTATACAGACGGAAGTGGCATGAGGCTCGACGGGAAGGACCGTACGAGGTCGTTCGGTGCACTGGGACTGCCATCCAAATCAAGGGGTCCCCCACTTGGTATCACGTTCATCACTGCATCAAGGCACCCAATGAGGAAGATGAGGGAGAACCTCAGCAGGATGGTGAGGAAACCCCTGGGGACGAGGATGTCCACAGCTTGGACATCCGGGCTGACGAGGATGTTGGTGAGTATCTGCGCCGTGATGCAGATGATGCCGGGGGCCTCGTCCCAGACCCTGTCCAGCCCAGAGATGAGTGGGCCAATGGAGATCGTGAAGGATCCAGTGACTGCGACACCCCTCTTGGGGGTTCTACCAAGCCTGGTGTTGCCCCTGTTGTCACCCCTTCCGACCCTGACAATGCTCCAGACGGAGATGTCAGCAACCCGGGCGGCTGCCCGGACCAAGGTACCATTGAGAGACACAGACCTGTCAGTGATACACCCCAACCAGACAGACCCCGTGATACACCAAGGCCAATTAGGAGGAAACTCAAGCCATGCCGTTTCAGAGACTAATATACCCCTTAGTGTTCCTACCCCATTGACTTCTTTGGACAATGTTACACTTCACTCACCCACTGTTATGCCTGGACGTCAGAGAAGAATGATCACAGCAGGTAGAGCTTTTGTTTGCCCACATTCACGTTGTACTGTTGATGATTGTTTGATCTATGCCACCGAAGCGGACGAGTGGTATTTACTGGATGCTAAATATGTTACACTTAATCAACACTCAATCAACACGCAAGAAACTCGTGTGACATTAACTAATGTTGACAAGGTGTTGAACTCGTATTGGTGTGCTAGACGTAATATCGGTGAACAGGTGTCTAATAAATCCAACAATTTCAAGGACAAAGTTTGTAGGAACACTCCCGACTTTCCACACTTTTGGTTGGACTGTGAGAAATTTGTGCATGAAGTTGAGTTACCAGGAAAGGTTAAAAATGTTGCTGTGAATGCTTCTACGAAGGCAATTGTAGTCGCTACTGACGATTATTTGTTGTATGATTCTAATCAACTGGGGACACGGTCCCACCCTAATTCTGCCACTAGTATCATGAAAGATTTTGCTTCAAAAATGAATTATTCTGATTGCAGGATTTGTCAACAGGTCCCTGTAAGTACGTCTGCTCCTATGTTTTTCCCCATACCGTTAACTAAAGCAGAATGGTTTCATTATAATTGGCAGGGTTTAGCCCAATTTGTTTTACAGGGCAAGAACCAGAGCTCTTCTTGTCAGCCCAGCACGATTCTGGTTCCTTTAAATTCTTCCTATGCAGGTGTGGATATTGGTGTGTTGGAACGTCTGACAGCAGCAGTTAACAAACACCATAGGCCTAGCGGTGTGGGGAAGGTTATTATTGATAGGCTTACACATTTGTCACAACCAACAGGTCCGAAGAAGATATATATTATCCAAGCTATGTTCGTTCAATTGAATGGTACTGCATTGAGTCCTCATCTGTCATGTTCTGGGATTGTGACTTCTACACGGTGGAGAGGTTCAGTTGTTATTTCTGGATTGAAATGTAAAGTTGTTGATTGTGCTATGGTGCCTCAAATGAAATTACATGATACCAATACTATCAGACGGCAGAAAGGCACCACGCAGCTTAAAGTCATGCCTCTCGTGAATGTTACAACCTGTATTGACATTCAATCTCTGCTCAAGGGCAGCGCGATTCGTCAGCTAGGGGCCGCGTCTTGTATAGGTGGTGTCATTTTCTCGTATCCTGGTAAGGAGCTTCAACTCCCGGAGGGTGTGTTTCTTGTGTGTAATAATGATGCATTCTCTAAGCTTCCTGCTTTGAGTGAGGGTATTTGTTATTTGGCTCATCTGATACCTTTGATTAGGAAAGTTACTCGGGAGGAGATGTCTGTACTTCACAAACAAGCAACCCATCGTAGTCGTAGGGAGTTATCTACTGCTCAGAAGTTTTTTGGCCTAATATTCCCAAGTTATGGTGTCTACAACTCTCAGACTGAATTAAGTGCCCTATCATCCGTTCTTGAAAAACACATTAATGCTTCGGATGCTGTAGTATCTGCCCTGGCTACTGAATTGACTGAAACTAAGAATGTTGCTCTCCAAAATAGAATGGCTTTGGACATTATTTTGGCCAGTCAGGGTGGTACTTGCGCTTTGATAGGCGGTGAATGCTGCAGTTATATTTCGGATTCTGGTAACGCTCTGTATGATTTTCATGAATCTAACAAGAAGGGTGTAGAGGATTTACATAAAGAACACGGTTGGAATACATTAGATTTCTTTGATTCTGCTTTTTCAGGTATTGGTAATATGATCAGGTCCGTCGCTATTATTCTTGTTGTCATTATCATCTGTATTATGTTACTTGGTATTTTAATCAAATGTTTTGGAAAGTGTATTTCTGATGTTCCGGTTAATGCTTTAATGTTGGCCGACATAGCTGATGAGCGAAAGCTGGATTCTGTTTTGCTTTCTGATTTTGTTTCCTCTTTTGATGATTTGTTTATTAAGTGATGTTTTGTGATTGTTTGCTTCGGTTCCTGTTTGTTTCTTTCTATATCATGTGATTGATGTCGGTTGTGGAGTGATGTAATGGTTACGCGACAATGGAAGCTCCTGACTATGAAAGTGTTATCAATCTGAGACAGCGGTAAAGGCTGTTCTCCAACTGGGGTCATGTGCTAGTAACCTCTGACCCTGACGCTTCGAGGACGAGGAAAACATCGGTCGTTGGAAATTTCTGTATCTCAGTTTTTGTATTATGCATGATGAACTGTGTTTAGTTTAATTGTGATTGTTATTTTCAAGATTCTTTTTATTATTGGTTGTTTTCTATTTTTTGTATGTGTTATCTTTGGTTCCTAGTACTGGTCCTGGGTTGGTCTGTGTTATTGTGCTTCTTGTGTTATGTGTTGGTGTAGTTTTTCGGTCTGTTGTTGTTATTTATTTTTTTATTTTTTTATTTTTTATTTTATTTTTATTTTTCTCTTGGATGCGGTGTGTGGGGTTTGTGTTTTTGTTTTGTTTTGTGGTCGTTTCGTTTCGGAACACCGAGGGGGGAATATGTCGTGTATTTCTACTTAAACACGCACACATACCATGAATTTGTATGATAAGGCTTTGTAACAGTTACATTTACATTTTTGGCATTTGGCAGACGCCTTGTTCCAAAGCGGAGCCTTTGGGCCTACAGGCATGCTCTCTGACACACATGCATAGATTGTATATATGCTGAAGGGGAGTGTTGTGCAATGTTGGCACACACAGATAAGCACACACTCTGGCCTTCAGACTGAAAGGCGCCCATGAGGGGTTGGGCAAGCACACACACACACACACACTCTCTGGCCTCTCCCCTTGTTCTATAGGGAAAGGGGGGTGGTGTTATGGCAGAACTGAAAGATGCCCATAGGGTTGGGTAACCACAAACACACACACTGATCATTAACAGATGTGACCGTGAGCGACCAAAACATGTTTTCGCAAAGTGACATGGACCTCTGATAAGCAGGGGAGAGAAGGGGCGAGCTGACCATCTCTGTTTTGGTTGGCTCAGGGACAATAACACGAGGGGTATAAAAATCCTATAGGACACCCACACTCTTTGTCTTTTCTATCACATCCTGCGACCAATCCAGATGACCAGCTGCAGAGAGAACCTTGCTGTGTAACCTGCTTTTTTGAATAAACAGTCTTAAATTTGCTCGAGAACTCTTCTTCATTTTTAGCAGCAACAGATACCAAAATATACGAAAACGGCGTTAAAATAAACTGCGTTACTAACAGCGTTATTTTTTCCAGTAACGGGTAATGTAATTAATTACTATTTTCATCGTTATAACGCCGTTACCGTTACCGGTAATTCAATGCGGCGCGTTACTACTGAAGCTTCTCATTGTCACCCGACCTCAGTCACAGCTGGGAGGGGCGGGGCGAGACAACCGCTTAAGTGATCATGATTGGCTATGGTAGAGTTAAGTGATCATGATTGGCTATGGTAGAGTTAAGTGATCATGATTGGCTATGGTAGAGTTAAGTGATCATGATTGGCTATGGTAGAGTTAAGTGATCATGATTGGCTATGGTAGAGTTAAGTGATCATGATTGGCTGTGGTAGAGTTAAGTGATCATGATTGGCTATGGTAGAGTTAAGTGATCATGATTGGCTATGGTAAAGTTAAGTGATCATGATTGGCTATGGTAGAGTTAAGTGATCATGATTGGCTATGGTAGAGAACATGTCATGGTAAGCCAACCATAGTTCAGTGTTGTGCGGATGTTTCTACACACAAACCACACGCGCGCACAACACGACACACACACTCAAACTATCAGAGAGATACACGCAGCAATGATATATATATAATAGATATTACACTGTAACTATCAGAGAGATACACGCAGCAATGATATATATATATATATAATAAATATTACACTGTAACTATCAGAGATACACGCAGCAATGATATATATATATATTATATAATAAATATTACACTGTAACTATCAGAGATACACGCAACAATGATATATATAATATATAATAGACATTACACTCAAACTATCAGAGAGATACACGCAGCAATGATATATATATATATATATTATATAATAAATATTACACTGTAACTATCAGAGATACACGCAGCAATGATATATATATTATATATAATAGATATTACACTGTAACTATCAGAGAGATACACGCAGCAATGATATATATATATATATATTATATAATAAATATTACACTGTAACTATCAGAGATACACGCAGCAATGATATATATATAATATATAATAGATATTACACTGTAACTATCAGAGAGATACACGCAGCAATGATATATATATTATATATAATACATATTACACTGTTACTATCAGAGAGATACACGCAGCAATGATATATATATTATATATAATACATATTACACTGTTACTATCAGAGAGATACACGCAGCAATGATATATACAGTATATTATATATAATAGATATTACACTGTAACTATCAGAGAGATACACGCAGCAATGATATATATATATTATATATAATAGATATTACACTGTAACTATCAGAGAGATACACGCAGCAATGATATATATATATATATAATAGATAATAGATATTACACTGTAACTATCAGAGAGATACACGCAGCAATGGCGAGTCCCGAGTGTTCTGAGGTGAACGTGGCGTTTTCACGGTGGAAGTACAGGCACTATTTCAGTACTACTTTAAAAGCACTTCATATTGTTTAACTGTTAACTTTTGTAATGAAGAAAATACTTGAAGTACAATATGTCTACCAGTTGTGGTCTGTTGAAGTGCAATAAATATGAAAAGTTCCCTGCTGAAACCTGCTCAGAAAAATCTCTGAAGATCACATTTATCTTCTAATATGGCAGTGGGTAAGCTTTTCCTTGTCACATTTGGCTGACTGACCTTAACTTAGCCCGCTGCACCGTGGTAAAAAGTAACGCAATAGTTACTTTCCCTAGTAACTAGTTACTTTTATAATGAAGTAATTCAGTTACTAACTCAGTTACTTTTTGGGATAAGTAACTAGTAACTATAACAAGTATAATAAGTAACGTGCCCAACACTGGTGGTGAGACAGATGAGACTGATGGGTGGTGAGACAGATGGGTGGTGAGACAGATGGGTGGTGAGACAGATCAGACAGATGGGTGGTAAGACAGATGTGTTGTGAGACAGGTGAGACAGATGGGTGGTGAGACAGATGGGTGATGAGACGCAACGAGACACAGACGACCGTTTCCATAACAACGACTTAAGTTGTGTTTACCCTGCAAGATGACTGACAGTGACATGCTGGCAGTAGCACTGATCAATAAACGGCGAAAATGTTAATTCCTGTTTGGATCGGGAACGGGTCGTATTAATAAGGTCCACTCCACTTCTTGGCAGCAGATGATGCTATTTCCTGATTGGCTGAAGAGAAATATCAGACGTCCCATAAAATCAAGTCGTTCTGCTGAGAATTTACATGTCAAATCGCTGGCGATTCCTTGCGACTGCGAGTTCCGTTGCGTTCCGTTGCATTGCGTTGCATAGATGTGAACTGGGCTTTATATGCTAACATAATTTATTTCACAAAATGTTACTTGTTAATATAAAAAATGTTACAAGGGATGCAACTAATTCACATTTACTCATATTTTACATTTACATATGAATACAATACTGGTGCTCTGTTTGAACTCTGCTGTACCCTGATTCTTGAGTAATATCACAGTCCTGTTATCTACAGTGTTGGAGACATCTTACATTTGATCATCCCAGGTTTGAGCCAGCACTCTCCACCATGGTCCAAACTGTATCAACCACACAAGAACATACAGTGGTTGGATGACACACTCACAATCATGTGGGAAATAGATACTGTGCATTAATGTCATTAATGCATCCAGCCACATATTCAGCCTTTACCTGAGTGTCTGTAGTTTACAGAGTGGATCTTTCTGTAGAGCAGAGAGCAGCGCCAGTCCTGAGTCTCCTGGGTGATTGTAGCTGAGGTCCAGCTCTCTCAGGTGGGAGGGGTTAGACCTCAGAGCTGAAGCCAGAGAAGCACAGCCTTCCTCTGGGACTCCACAGAATGACAACCTGGGGAAATAGTGTCACTACTCCATCTGATATCAATAATCTGATTGTTCCTCTCTAATGTACATCTTTACAGCTTTAAATCCTCTTAATTCATCAGTTGAAAGGCTAGACACATTGTATTTAAGTGAACAGAACAACTAGTGCATCATAATGACCCAACATACTCATGCTTCTACACCCCAAAAGACCTCACCTCAGTGTCTGTAGTTTACAGTGTGGACTCCGCAGTCCAGCAGAGAGCAGCTTCACCCCCCCGTCATGTAGATCATTATGACTGAGGTCCAGCTCTCTCAGGTGGCAGGAGTCTGAGCTGAGAGCTGAGGCCAACGCTTCACAGCATCTCTCTGTGAGGTGACATCCATTCAGCCTGAATGAGGAATACAAATAAATACATGCAGCCAAACGATCACTGTGGTGCAAGACTTCACGAGTGAGAGTTGTAGTTGCTCTCAACATGGGAGCAAGCAACCATGGATACATGTGTAGTCACTGGATTTCTAAATCTGGTACAATGTATTTGGTAGCTATTGGGTTAGTTGTTTGAACCAAAACGAGCAGAATAGATCATATAACTCCTATTTTAGCGACTCTACACTGGCTTCCTGTTAAGTTCAGAATAGATTTCAAGATCCTTCTGCTTGTTTATAAAGCTCTCACTGGCACATCACCAGCATATCTGAAAGACCTTTTGCTAGCATATCAGCCCAATAGAGCTCTCAGGTCTTCTGCTAGCATATCAGCCCAATAGACCTCTCAGGTCTTCTGCTAGCATATCAGCCCAATAGAGCTCTCAGGTCTTCTGACGCTGGTTTTCTCTGTGTACCACATGTACAAAAGAAGAGATTTGGTGAGGCTGCTTTCTCATTTTATGCACCCAGATTGTGTCTCACTGCCAGTTTACATTAGGGATGCAACCTCAGCACATATGTTCAAGTCAAGACTAAAAACCCATCTTTTTAATATTGCCTGTAATTGACTAAATCATTAAATGATGACTATATAATGATTAAAGCACTTTGAGCTGCAATGTTTGTAGGAAAAGTGCTATACAAATAAAGGTTATTATTATTATTATTATTATTATTATTATTATTATTAGTCCAGTATTGTGTAGCCCTGTGAGCTGATCTAAGGCCAGGTGGGTCAGGATTTGAGGAGTGCAAACATATTCAGAGAGTGTAGACAGACCAGCCCTCCCCACACACACACACACACACACACACACACACACACACACACACACACACACACACACACACACACACACACACACACACACACACAGACAGACAATATAGTAATTTATTAGAAGATAATGTACATTGTCTGTCTCAATCATTGAGCCTTGCTGTGCAAGTATAATTAATTCAATGAAATTATAATGTAACAGACACTTAGGAATGAAATGTCTGTCAACAAGAATAGTCTAAGACCTCACCTCAGTGTCTGTAGTTTACAGTGTGGACTCCCCAGTCCAGCAGAGAGCAGCTTCACCCCCCGGCCACGTAGATAATTATGACTGAGGTCCAGCTCTCTCAGGTGGCAGGAGTCTGAGCTGAGAGCTGAGGCCAACGCTTCACAGCATCTCCCTGTGAGGTCACATCCGTTCAGCCTGAATTGATAATAAATACAATTAAGAACAATTATGCAATGTGTTCTATCATTTCCAGTTGCATGTTGCACCAACTGTTAACTCACTGGCCAGCTAACTTCTCATTACACTTTAGCTAAAATAAAGCTGACATACTCATTAGCTGAACTGTGAACAGCCATTCAGTTATTTATGTTTTACTTAATGTCAGACAAAAAGTCATCATTTGATCTGCAGTGTGAGTATCCAGGGTACCGTGAGTGGAATGCCGTTATGTTAAAAATAGAGTAAATGTCAAATTTCTCCAAACTAGTGTTCAGTACTCCGACTGTAACTGGCTCTTTGTCGCTCATTATTGGGAGTTGAGACGCAACGCGACTGAAAATGATGGAGCAAGTCACATACTTTGACCATGAGCCCAATAACTACATTTCTTCAGTTTAATCTTTAAATCACAATAGGGGATCATAAACAGCATAACGTCACTTTGCCTATTGCATGAATTATGTACTGTTTGCTTTGTGTGCTATGATATCAATTATGCATTTTTTTGTGTCAACAAATTATAAATGAAAAGGAGCCAATCAAGGAATGTGTTGTTACTTTTGACCAAGTACACAACAGTAATATGTTTTAGATAATCATTGAATTATATTAAGTGATCAAAATCTCTAGAAGATAATTTTGTCTTCCACACCTTGTACTGTTTGTTAGGGTTTGTTATGAATCATGGTCCTAATTCACGTTTAATCATTTTGAGTCATTTTGTTTAATTTTAGTCATCTACTTACAGTGCCGTCGTAGAGGCTGTGAGCACTGGCAGCAGCCTCAGAAGACCCTCCTCTGATCTGGAGTATTTCTTCAGGTCAAACACATCCAGCTCCTCTTCTGAAGTCAGCAACACAAAGACCAGAGCTGACCACTGTGCAGGTGAGAGTGAGGCTTCTGAGAGACGTCCTGAGCTCAGGTAGCTTTGGATCTCCTCCACTAGAGAATGGTCATTCATCTCATTCAGACAGTGGAACAGATTGATGCACCTCTCTGGAGAGGGATTCTCCCTGATCTTCTTCTTAATGTACTTGACTGTTTCCTCATTGGTCTGTGAGCTGCTTCCTGTCTGTGTCAGAAGGCCTCGTAGGAGATTCTGATTGGACTCCAGTGAGAGGCCCAGGAGGAAGCGCAGGAACAAGTCCAGGTGTCCATTCTTACTCTGTAAGGCCATGTCCACTGCACTCTTGTGTAAGTGAACCAGAGGTTTGCGTGTGAGTGATGACCATAGCTTCCTGGATGAAGATTTCTGTTTGACCAGTGGATTCTCATTGCTGTTGTTGAATGTGAGGAACACATATAAAGCAGCTAGAAACTCCTGGATGCTCAGATGCACAAAGCTGAACACGTTGTGCAGCCCACACTCTTCTCTGAAGATCTGAGTGCACACTCCCGAGTACACTGAGGCTTCTCTGACGTCAATGCCACACTCTCTCAGGTCTTCCTCATAGAAGATCAGATTGCCCTTTTCCAGCTGTTTGAAGGCCAGTTTTCCCAGTGACAGAATTAGCTCTTTATCCCAGTGTGGATCTCTGCCATGGTCTCCAAGGTACTTCACATTCCTCTGTTTGGTCTGAAACACCAGGAAGTGTGTGTACATCTGTGTCAGAGTCTTGGGCATCTCTCCTCTCTCTGCTCCACCCAACAGTCTCTCCAGAACATCAGCTGAGAGCCAACAGAACACTGGTATGTGGCACATGATGTGGAGGCTCCTTGATGACTTCATGTGTGTGTTGATTCTGCTGGCCAGGTTCTCATCACTGATTCTCTTCCTGAAGTACTCCTCCTTCTGTGGGTCGTTGAACCCTCGTACCTCTGTCACCCGGTCAACACACTCAGGAGGGATCTGATTGGCTGCTGCAGGACGGGAGGTTATCCAGATGAGAGCAGAGGGAAGCAGATTCCCCTTGATGAGGTTTGTCAGCAGCACGTCCACTGAGACTGACTCTGTGGCATCACAACATGTCTCGTTGTTCTGGAAGTCTAGAGGAAGTCGACACTCATCCAGACCATCAAAGATGAACAGAACTTTATACTTGTCAAAGTTGGTGATTCCTGATTCTTTTATTTCAATGAAGAAATGACCAAGAAGTTCATTCAAACTGCGTTTCTTCTCTTTCATTAAATTCAGCTCCCGAAACGGAAGTGGAAATATGAACTGGACATCCTGATTGGTTTCTCCTTCAGCCCATCCCGTAATGACCTTCTGAGTAGAGACTGTTTTTCCAATACCAGCGACTCCCTTTGTCAGCACACTTCTGTTTGGTTTGTCTTGTCCAGGTAAAGGCTTAAAGATGTCGGTGCATTTGATTGGTGTCTCCTGTGTTGCTGGTCTCCTGGATGCTGTCTCAATCTGTCTGACCTCATGTTCCTTATTGACCTCTCCACTTCCTCCCTCTGTGATGTAGACCTCTGTGTAGACCTTATCAAGAAGTATTGGCTTGCCTTGCTCAGCTATTCCCTCAAACACACACTGAAACTTCTTCTTCAGGGTGGACTTGAGCTCATGTTGGCACACCACAGCGAGCTCATCTGAATGACAAAACAATTAACAAAATATTTGTGGCACACTTTACATTAAGTTGATCCAATACCTGCAGTAACTGTTATTACATTGTTTAAATACATTGGTTTATTCAACAAGTTGTTATATAGTAATTAATTACATAGTATGTAGTGTAGTTGAATGATATAGGAAACTGTCCAACCCTGTTACTATGCAATTATACACAAACAACCAAATGTTGTTACTGCTGTAATTACAGAGATACTAAGTTATAGAGGCAACACAATATAAAGAGTGACCAAATAGGGATATACAGTACATAGTTATTACAGTTAGTGGTGTTTATATTTCCAATAATATTCCAGCCCAGTAACACTTCTCTGTGAAAACATTTGAGGTCTCTTACGTTTTTCCAGTGTGTCAGCGAGCTCCTTCTGGTTCATGTTCCTCAGGACGTGCAGTGTGATCTTCAGAGCCCCCTCTCTGGCACTGCTCTCCTGCTTCTCTTCTTCTACATCTTCCTCTTCCTCCCCCTCACTCTCAAGGCACTCTGGGTAGTCTTGAGAAATAAGCCTCTTGAACCTCTTCAGCTGATTTCTCACTAAAGTGATGACATTGTCTTCAAGCAACTGAAACATTTAAATAAAAAAGGAGGAGTGAGATAGTTAATAATGGGTAAACCTTTACACCCAGTAGAAAAACTAAATACAAAAATCACATCACTTGACTTTGGTATATAATTGAAACAGGAAAAAAATAACTTTTGCATTGGGGATTACTTAGCCATTTTCCATGTCATACTTTCTCTTTAGCTCACCTTGAATATGGAGGCCAGTTCACTTTGATTCTGGACAGACTGACCACTGGGAATCTCTGACTCTGGTCTCTCCACCTGGTCACTGGGGATTCTGGGTAAAAACAACAAATAAGCAGATGTCTTCATCCAGAGAAGTGTGAATGAGGCCCAGTTTCCCAAATAGAATAAGTTAAGAGTGTATACTACTACTGAATGTTATTGGCAGCGTCAAAGACCACTATGGTAATTAAACCTCAAACTAACCTTCGATCAGAATGAGGAGGTCTTTCTCTGAAGTGTATTCCACGATCGATTGACCAGTCACTCTTCATGGACACACAGCTGGGTACAGGTGAGGCTGGTCTCTCCTGCTGGACTCTGTCAAACACAAAGACACCAACATTCCCACATGTTTAACAGAAAATAATCAATGTCATGTGTTCATATGAGTGTGTGTCTGTGTGTTGTCAGGATATTGACTACAAGGAATAAACATCAAACAAACCTTTGACCAGAATAAGAAGGTCTTTCTCTGAAGTCTATTGGACGTCCCATAGACCGGTCACTCTTCATGGACACACAGCTGGGTACAGGTGAGGCTGGTCTCTCCTGCTGGACTCTGTCAAAACCAGGACATCAGATCATCATGATTACTTTCATAGTCACTCTGTAGATATGAGAAGCCTTTTGCACAGTCATTAAAGGGGCAAGTTTCAGACTGTATACTGACTGAGATATACCCATTGTTGTTTTAGGCCATTGTAACTAGTCTAGAGATTTGAGTGGCCGGCTAGCAATCAGAAGGTCGCTGGTTCGATCACCATCTCAGGAGGGAGCTGCATGTGTCCTTGAGCAAGGCACTTAACCCCTAATTGCTCCCGGGGCGCCGAATATGACCGACCCTGTGTCTAGAGCAAAACATACCAAATTCTAACAATTGACTGACAAGTTGATTGCATGGCAATAAATAAGTAAAAATAGTTTTTAAAGTTAAACATAGTTCCTGGGTCAGATGAATATTATTTTTTTAAATTACGTTGATGGAGCCATTCCAGATAAATATATCTGTATTATAAGTAGCTTTTAGGTGTTTAGTGGCCATCTCCCTCCAGGATCCACTCTCCTCCTCCGTGGACATGCCTTCTAAGGAGAGTTGCAACACTGTCTGTTGCTACAGTATGCATTGAACTACAGTATATCTACATTATTACTCTAACATTTGAAATTCTGCCTTTAATAATAAATATGCTCTGAGCTCCTAGAGCTGAAGATAATGTGATTATAAGCTGTACAATAAATGATTGTTGCATTGTGGGCCTTACTCCCATGCTCCCTCCTTGATAGTAGAACCTGAGTTCATTATAGTTACCTGAGGACCTCATGAAACAAACAGGTGGCCTAGTCTCACAGTTAGTTCATCACATCCCCATGTTACACCTACCCTTGTGTAGTAGTGACGGTTCCTTGTCTGAATTCTATTGGACCGTCCATAGACCGGTCACTCTTCATGGACACACAGCTGGGTACAGGTGAGGCTGGTCTCTCCTGCTGGACTCTGTCAAAACCACGGCATCAGATCATTACAATTACTTCTGTAGTCACTCTGTAGATATGAAAAGCCTTTTGGACAGTCATTAAAGGGGCAAGATTCAGATTACTGTATACTGACTGAGATATGATTTTAAAAAACATTGTTGTTTTGGGACATTGTTACTAGCCTAGAGGTTAGAGTGGCCGGCTAGCAATCGGAGGTTCGCTGGTTCGATCCCCACCTCAGGAGGGAGCTTGCATGTGTCCTTGAGCAAGGCACTTAACCCCTAATTGCTCGAGGGGCGCTGAATATGGCTGACCCTGTGCCTAGAGCCAAAATACCAAATTCTAACAATTGACTGACAAGTTGATTGCATGGCAATAGATCAGTAAAAAAAGTTATTCAAGTTAAACATAGTTCCTGCGTCAGATGAATATTACAAAACTGTTTTAGCCATTCCAGATGAATATATCTGTATTATAAGTAGCTTTTAGGTTTTTAGTGGCCATCTCCCTCCAGGATCCACTCTCCTCCTCCGTGGACAAGCCTTCTAGTGAGAGTTGCAACACTGTCTGTTGCTACAGTATGCATTTAACTACAGTATATCTACATTACTACATCTAACATTTGAAATTTTGCCTTTAATGATAAATATGTGCTGAGCTCCTAGAGCTGAAGATGATGTGATTATAAGCTGAACAATAAATGATTGTTGCATTGTGGGCCTTACTCCCATGCTCCCTCCTTGATAGTAGAACCTGAGTTCATTATAGTTACCTGAGGACCTCATGAAACAAACAGGTGGCCTAGTCTCACAGTTAGTTCATCACATCCCCATGTTACACCTACCCTTGTGGAGTAGTGACGGTTCCTTGTCTGAATTCTATTGGACCGTCCATAGACCGGTCACTCTTCATGGACACACAGCTGGGTACAGGTGAGGCTGGTCTCTCCTGCTGGACCCTGTCAAACACAAAGACACCAACATTCTCACATGTTTAACAGAAGATAATGGATGTCATGTGTTCATATGAGTGTGTCTGTAAGTCGTCAGGATATTGACTACAAGGAATAAACATCAAACTAACCTTTGACCAGAATGAGGAGGTCTTTCTCTGAAGTTTATTGGACGTCCCATAGAGTGGTCACTCTTCATGGACACACAGCTGGGTACAGGTGAGGCTGGTCTCTCCTGCTGGACCCTGTCAAAACCACAACATCAGCTTTACTTCTGTAGCCACTCTGTAGATATGAAAAGCCTTTTGGACAGTCATTAAAGGGGTAAGATTCAAATGACTGTATACTGACTGAGATATGATTAAAACCCATTGTTGTTTTAGGACATTGTAACTAAGTTATTTAAATTGAACGTAGTTCTTGGGCCAGATGAATATTATTTTTAAAAAATAACATTGGTGGAAGGTGTGGCCAGTCCAAATGAATATATCTGTATTGTAGCTTTTAGGTTTTTAGTGGCCATCTCCCTCCAGGATCCACTCTCCTCCTCCGTGGACAAGCCTTCTAGTGAGAGTTGCAACACTGTCTGTTACTACAGTATGCATTGAACTACAGTATATCTACTTTAATAAGTCTAACATTAATCTGGTTATGGATGAAGCATCTATCATCATCATCATCATCATCATCATCATAAATACTCTCCAGAGACTCTTGTCTTACCCCATGGCTTCAACATCCCCAGAGAGACTCATTTTAGAGGCAGTGGTCCCCTCCTCTCTCTCCCCAAAGAGACTCATTTTAGAGGCAGTGGTCCCCTCCTCTCTCTCCCCAGAGAGACTCATTTTAGAGGCAGTGGTCCCCTCCTCTGGACCATCTCTGTTAATATCATATGATACATCATAGTTATCTTCCTGGTTCATTATCAACAAGACTAAAGGATAAAGTAGAAGCCGCACACTCTCGTTCCAGATGTAAAAAGTGTACATTTATTGACAATGGTTTCGGCCGTAGCCTTTGTCAAGTCTTACAAACAAACTGGTGCATGTCAGCCATTAATAAATAGACAGGTATAGGCTGATTGAATAGGCAACACCTGTGAGGACACACCTACGTGAGATTACACAATACTGCGTCCTGTCTCCCCTCCTGTTTTCCCTCTACACCAACTGCTGTACCTCCAGCCACCAGTCGGTCAAGCTCCTCAAGTTCGCGGACGATACCACCCTGGTAGGGCTTATCTCCAGGGGGGATGAATCTGCTTACAGGAGCGAGATTGACTTGGTGGTCTCCTGGTGCACCCGGAACAACCTAGAGCTGAATGCTCTTAAGACAGTGGAGCTGATAGTGGACTTCAGGAGGAACCCACCCCCTCCCTCTCCAATCATACTGGGAGGCACTCCAGTCACCACCGTGGAGTCATGCCGCTTCCTTGGGGTGACAGTCTCTCGGGACTTGAAGTGGGGGCCCAACATCGACGCCCTCACAAAAAAGGCCCAGAAGAGACTGTTTTTCCTGAGGCAGCTCAGGAAATTCCACCTTCCAAAGACCACGCTGGTGAACTTCTACACGGCCATCATTGAGTCCATCGTCACCTCCGCCATCCTCATCTGGTTCCCCGCTGCAGCGGCCAAGGATAAGGCCAAGCTGCAGCGGGTGATACGCTCGGCGGAGAGGGTGATTGGCTGCCCTTTGCCCCCCCTTGAGGCCCTGTTTAAAAGTAGGGCTTTGGGGAGGGCCAGGAAGATCATCCCTAAAAACTGTGAAGGCCCGACATACACACAGCTTTTTCCCCACAGCCATCCGGCTCCTAAATGCCGCTGCCCCCCCCCTGACCTGACCCCTATCTATCTACCCTCCCTCCACCCCCACCCAGAGAGCTTTGGACTGTCTGGACATGAACTCTTGAACACTTGATCTCTGCACTTTATATTTATATTAATTATGGCTCTTGCACTTTGATGTTGGTTTGCACTGTCTTGTCCTGTCTTGCACCTGTCCTGCTGTAAACCGTGCTCCATTGTCCCAAACCAAATTCCTAACATGTTTACATGTCATGGCAATAAAGTCTTCTGATTCTGATTCTGATTCTGAATACGTCATAAAGACAAACTGACTGGACAAAACAGTCGGTGTTACATATAAGCTGTCACACCAGTTTATGACACCCCTTCTTATATGTAACACCGACTGCTTTGTCCATGTATTCATGACGTACTGTGTAATCTCACGTAGGTGTGTCCTCACCGGTGTTGCCGATTCAATCAACGGCCGAAACCGTCAATAAATATATACTTTTTACATCTGGAACAAGTGTGCAGCTTCTTCTTTATCCTTTAGTATTCTGCTCCGTCGCCAGCACCTCGCCTAAGCTTTGTGCGGTGTGCATTCTCTTTTTTTTCAATTAGTTATCAACAAGAACCATATACAGTTACACAACATGCTCAGTATCATAGCTCACACAACACAACACAACACAAGTACATATTTCCAGCAGAGCAAACTTTTCCTGGTTAATTATCAACAAGAACCATAAACAGTTATATGATTTCTACTGTTCAGTATCACAGTTCACACACAACACCATTCAGAGTGAACATTTCCATCAGAGTTCAATCATGTTAAATATGATGATTAATCAACAAGAGAGTTTAGTCACATTTCTGTTCTTCTGGCTTGGTTGTGGATACAAGTTGGAGCTCATCCCTTAGCTGTTACAGAGGAGAATGTCCATGCTCCATGATTCCCAGTCACCCCTTACAGACTCGATACTCGACTCCTCAGTCTCCAACACCAGCCATCGTCTCCAGAGTAAAGAGAAAACAGAGCTTTGCTGCCTAACTGAATGAATGAATGAATGAATGGTCTTTATTGTCATTGATATAGTACAGGTACCAAACAACGAAATTTGGGAGGGGGGGCTCCCCTGGTGCTAGGAAAAAAAAAACTAAAAACAAGAAGGGAAAAGAGCTGGTCTACATAAATAAAGGCTATGTACACTATCCACTATACTATACTATACAAATAAAACACTGTGCTGTACTCTATGCTATGCTATACCTATTCTAACTGATCCATCTGGTAGTTTTAGATTGGTGGTCTGTACTTCTCCACTCTGTCTGTCAGTCAGGACTAAAGACAGTCTGATGGCTGCTGTCTGACAGAGAGGTTAGTCTGAGACTGACCTTCTCTACTGATTGGCACAGAGGACAGATCAGGTGAGTTACCTGCTAATGTGTGACTATGGGAGGGGTGGGGCAAGATATTTGTCATCCAATGAAATGATGGTGTATCTGAACAATGTTGAGGTAAGGATATAACCTGACAGAACATGGCCTAGTTTATATGTTACATAACAAACATTTTCACATGACTAAATGTAATATGTCTAATCAGGCAACAGCCTCACTAACATTCTCTATCAATGACCAATATCTTACATAAGAGTTTGGTGCCCCGCACCCTTTGAAAGTAAATAAAGGCCTAGAATATAGAATTACCCTCCTACAGTATCTAACTAACTATCTAACAAACAAACTAACAAAACAACTAACTAACCTTCCTCCTGTGAGGATTTAGAGAATAATTTCAAGCGAGAGAGAGAGGGGGGGGGGGAGAAAGGGAGAGAGGGAGAGAGAGAGAGAGGAGG
>NC_137676.1:73217721-73272721 GCF_963989245.1 Nansenia antarctica
GCCACTCAATATTCTGCATTTCCAGCCATTTTTAAATATATAAAAAATCTTCTTCTCATGAACCGCAATTCCGAATGACATGAAGATTGTTACGTAGTATGCTTGTACCAGTCCCTGCAAAGTTTGCGAGGGACAAGTTCATATTTCTAAGAATACACAACTAATGCAAAGTAATATGTAATATAAATGATGACATAGGGCTGTGTCAGTCATTGTTAGTCTAATCAATCTCAGTGTGCTTTGAGACAGTGCCAGAACAGAGAGATGTAGTAAATTTGAGGATAACCCTTGCACCTTTAATTGTCCCTTGCGGCTATATTTCTTATCTATTATTATCGATTGTTCGGGGCAACTGTGGTGCAGGAGGTAGAGCCGGCGTCTAATGATCGCAAGGTCGGCAGATTGGTGGTTCGAACCCCGACTGGCCACATGTCGAGGTGTCCTTGGGCAAGATACTGAACCTAAAATTGCTCCCAATGAGCGGGCCAGTGCCTTGCATGGTAGCTTGCCGCCATTGGTGTTTGAATGTGTGTGTAAATGGGTGAATGAGAGGCCATTGTAAAGTGCTTTGGAATAAGGCGCTAAATAAGTCAGTCCATTTACAACACGACAGGTGTCCTTGGGCAAGTCAGTCCATCTACCATTATCTAGGGCCTCATGTAGTTGAACCTACTAGATCACAGTCAGCTGGACAAAACCAGGTTGAGGCTTCCTTCACAGCAGGACCGACTAACACCAGCCGTGTCTCCAGAGTAAAGAGAAAACAGAGCTTTGCTTTGCTGCCTAACTGATCCATCTGGTAGTTTTAGATTGGTGGTCTGTACTTCTCCACTCTGTCTGTCAGTCAGGACTAAAGACAGTCTGATGGCTGCTGTCTGACAGAGAGGTTAGTCTGAGACTGACCTTCTCTACTGATTGACACAGAGGACAGATCAGGTGAATTACCTGCTAATGTGTGACCATGGGAGGGGTGGGGCAAGATATTTATTATACAAACAAATTATAGAGTGTCTGAACAATTCTGAGGAGGTGTCAGTTTGACCCCTGACCCTGACCGTAACCCTGACCCCTGACCCTGACCCCCCAGCTTCATTCTCTTATGTGAGCAAGGCACACACACCTCCATCTGTAGTCCTGCTGGTATATATAGTCCTACTGGTATCTGTAGTCCTACTGGTATTTGTAGTCCTACTGGTATCTGTAGTCCTACTGGTATCTGTAGTCCTGAAGGGTAGAGAATCTGGTAGAGAATCTGAATCACACAGAGCATGGAACTCAGTTCCATCAGCCTCAAACATGAGGTTTCTCTGATCGTAGGACAGGGCCCAGTTGGAGATGGTGAGGGAGGGGGGTTCCTGTTGCTACATGTGTACAGTACTTATCAACCACAGATCTGATAACGGTAACTATGAGGAAGGTAAATTCAACTGTACTGGACCATAACTGTTAACATCATGATGCATCATAGTTATAGTACCCTCTCTTCCTGGTTAATTATCAACAAGAACCATATACAGTTACACAACGTTTACTGCTCAGTATCAAACCTCACACCACACAGCACAACACTGTTGGCCACTGGGGGCGGCTGTGGCGCAGGAGGTAGAGCCAGCGTCTAATGATCGCAAGGTCAGCAGACCGACAGTTTGAACCCTGACTGGCCACATGTCGAGGTGTCCTTGGGCAAGACACTGAACCCCAAATTGCTCCCAATGAGCTGGCCAGCGCCTTGCATGGTAACTTGCCGCCATTGGTGTTTGAATGCATGTGTAAATGGGTGAATGAGAGGCCATTGTAAAGAGCTTGGGAATAAGGCGCTATATACAGTGCTGTGAAAAAGTACCGTATTTGCCCCCTTCCCAATTTCGTGTGTTTTTGCATGTTTGTCACACTTAAATGTTTCAGATCATCAAACCAATTTCAATATTACACAAAGATAACCTGAGTAAATAGAAAATGCAGTTTTTAAATGATGATTTCATGTATTAAGGGAAACATGCTATCTTACCCTACCTGGCCCTATGTGAAAAAGTAATTCCCCCCCTTAACAACCAACCAATTAAACACATTTGTTTGAAAGATTGACATCTATCAGTCTGGAAAGGGTTACAAAGCCATTTCTAAGGCTTTGGGACTCCAGCGAACCACGGTGAGAGCCATTATCTACAAATGGAGAACATTTGGAACAGTGGTGAACCTTCCCAGGAGTGGCCGGCCTACCAGAGTTACTCCAGGAGCGCAACAACGACTCATCCAGGTCACAGAAGAACCCAGAGGAACATCTAAAGAGCTGCAGGCCTCATGCGATGAGCATCTTGCCTCAGTTAAGGTCAGTGTTCATGATTCCACCATAACAAAGAGACGGGGCAAAGATGGCGTCCATGGGAGAATGCCAAGGAGAAAACCACTGCTGAGCAAAAACAACACAAAGGCTCGTCTCACATTTGCCAAAAACCATCTTGATGACCCCCCAACATTTAGGGAAAATATTCTGTGAACTGACGAGTCAAAATTGGAACTTTTTGGAAGGTGTGGGTCCTGTTACATTTGGTGTAAACTGGGGCTGCTTTGCTGCTTCAGGACCTGGACGACTTATAATATATATATATATATATATATTATATATTATAAGTCATAATTGATGGAATCATGAATTCTGCTCTCTACCAGAAAACCCTGAAGGAGAATGTCCGGCCATCAGTTGGTGACCTCAAGCTCAAGCACACTTGGGTTATGCAGCAGGACAATGATCCCAAACACACCAGCAAGTCAACCTCTGAATGTCTCAAGAAAAACAAAATGAAGGTTTTGGAGTGGCCTAGTCAAAGTCTGGACTTAAATCCGATTGAGATGCTGTGGTATGACCTTAAACAGGCAGTTCATGCTCGAAGACCCTCCAATGTGGCTGAATTAAAACAATTCTGCAAAGAAGAGTGGAACAAAATTCCTCCACAGCGACGTGAAAGACTCATTGCCAGTTATCGCAAACATTTGCTTGCAGTTGATGCCGCTAAGGGTGGCCCAACCAGTTATTAGGTTTAGGGGGCAATTACTTTTTCACATGGGTGATGTATGTTTTGAATAACTATTTGACTTCAATTAATGGAATGATCATTTAAAAAAGGCATTTTCTATTTACTCAGGTTATCTTTGTGTAATATTTAAATTGGTTTGATGATCTGAAACATTTAAGTGTGACAAACATGCAAAAAATTGGGAAGGGGGCAAATACTTTTTCACAGCACTGTAAGTCAGTCCATTTACAACACAACATGACACAAGTACATATTTCCAACAGAGCACATTCTTCCTGGTTAATTACCAACCAGAACCATAAACAACACACATATTACCATAACTTTTTGTTGTTGTTGTTGTTCTGTATATCTATATTTAGTCTGTATATCTGTTCATTATGTCAATCTTGTTTGTCTTCTATGTCACTATTTGTCTTTGTAATGCATTTTAACTAATAAAAAAAAGAATTTAAAAAAAAGAACCGTTAACAGTAAAACCGTAAACCATAAACAGTCATATGATTTTTACAACTACAGTTCACACACGACAACATTCAGAGTGAACATTTCCATCAGAGTTCAATCATGTTAAATATGATGATTAATCAACAAAAGAGTTTACTCACATTTCTGTTCTTCTGGCTTGGTTGTGGATACAAGTTGGAGCTCATCCCTTAGCTGTTACAGAGGAGAATGTCCATGCTCCATGATTCCCAGTCACCCCTTACAGACTTGATACTCGACTCCTCAGTCTCCAACACCAGCCATCGTCTCCAGAGTAAAGAGAAAACAGAGCTTTGCTGCCTAACTGATCGATCTGGTAGTTTTAGATTGGTGGTCTGTACTTCTCCACTCTGTCTGTCAGTCAGGACTAAAGACAGTCTGATGGCTGCTGTCTGACAGAGAGGTTAGTCTGAGACTGACCTTCTCTACTGATTGGCACAGAGGACAGATCAGGTGAGTTACCTGTTAATGTGTGACCTTGGGAGGGGTGGGGCAAGATATTTCTCATCCAATGAAATGATCGTGCATCTTAACAATGTTGAGGTAAGGATATAACCTGACAGAACATGGCCTAGTTTATATGTTACATAACAAACATTTTCACATGACTAAATGTTGCCTGTCTAATCAGGCAACAGCCTCACTAACATGCTCTATCAATGACCAATATCTTACATATTATATACTGTACAGGGTTCCCACACCTTCTGAAACATCAAATTAGAGCACCTTTAAAGGACTTTCAAGACTCAATTCCCACAAATTCAAGGACTCAACACGGCATAGTTTGAGACAGATCTAGATGAGAATGTATATAATAGGAACTATCCGCTCACAGACAACAATTAAAAAGAGAGGCTTGAATGTGTAAACACTAGCACAGCACAGCAAAACAATATAGTGTGGAATATGTGTAAAGTTAAGCAATACAGAGACTTATTAACTAGTTGACGAGCTAAGTAAAAAATAATTGAATATATACAGTATATAATAATTTTTTGCCCACGCAAAGCCGTGTGAACTGTTCTCCACATCAGGTTTGGTATCAGTCAGTATAGTTTTATGATATCCCTGCGGACACAACACGGCTGTAAAGATGCCATAATGATGTGTCTTATAAAGGCGTATGAAGGTCAGATGTTTTTTTGATCTTTCCAGGAGACTATTAAAAACATCCATATACAACCAGACCCCCCTAAGACATCTTATTTCTGACATCCTCATAACCCCAAAAATATGACCAGTTTATGACCTCCCAGATCAGGTGAGTTACCTGTTAATGTGTGACCATCGGAGGGGTGGGGCAAGATATTTCTCATCCAATGAAATGATCATGCATCTGAACAATGTTGATGTAAGGTTATACCTGACAGAACATGGCCTAGCTTATACGTTACATAACAAACATTTTCAGATAACTAAATATGTCTAATCAGGCAACAGCCTCACTAACATTCTCTATCAATGACCAATATTGTACATATTATATACAGGGTTCCCACACCTTCTGAAACATCAAATTAAAGCACCTTTAAATGACTTTCAAGACTCATTTCCCTCAAATTCAAGGACTCAACACGGCATAGTTTGAGACAGATCTAGATGAGAATGTATATAATATGAAGTATCCGCTCACAGACAACAATTAAAAAGAGAGGCTTGAATGTGTGAACACTAGATGGTCTCTTGCCTTCTCTACCACAGCACAGCAAAACAATATATTGTGGAATATGTGTAAAGTTAAGCAATACAGAGACTTATTTACTAGTTGACGAGCTAAGTAAAAAAGAATTGAATATATATATTATTTGTTTTAGAGAGAGAGGGGAATTCAAGCACTCAATGACCCATGTCTATTTTCAAAAACTTTTAAGACCTTAAATTTTTTTCTCTCTAATTCACAAACTTTCAAGGATTTCAAGGACCCGTGGGAACCCTGTATATATTATATTGAAGGAACTGGGAAAATAGGTCATAGGTCAATTTAAGAGTTAGGTGCCTCGCAGCCTTTGAAATTAAATAAAGGCCTAGAATCTGGAATTACCCTCCTACAGTATCTAACTAACTAACTAACAAACTAACTAACTAACTAACTAACTAACTAACCTACCTTCCTCCTGTGAGGATTTTATTATGTTTGTGTTGTGCTAAGAAACGTAGATCCACACGGGTATAACAACTGAGCTCCGTTTACTTGCCATGTGCCATGCATTCTGACAACACACACACACTGCCGTAAAGCTCTAACGCACGTACAGAACGTGACGTCGTAAAGGGCAACAAAGTGCTGCAAACAATGACACTGTCGTACATAACATTTCCCCCCCCTTTCCAAAACTCAAACAACTAAAGTAACAGTCAAACAGGAGTAGGGCCTGAAGGCCTATGTGTGAAATTTAGTGACATAGTCCTGGAGGTGTGCAGGGCGAGCCCGTTCCCGCTGTGGCCTATCGACCTCCCCCCTGGGCTGTGACCCTGCGAGGAAGCCAGGGTTAGGTGGAGGAGGGTGAGGAAGAGGAACAGCAGGTAGAGGCTGAGCGGGTGGAGGCCACATAGGCAGTGGCTGCGGCGGAGCCTGGGGCGGCCTAGCTGCCCTTAGCAGTACAGGACTCGAGGCCTTTGAGACAGGTCTATCTGTCTCTGCTGCGCCGGCTGCTGGCAGCAGTGTGGCCATGGCAGGCCCAGGAGGACCAGGCACCGTCCGCAGTCGGCTGGCGTGCCAGCGGGATCCGTCGCTCAGCAGGAACGTGGCTGGCCCCAGCTGACGTGTCACCTGAAGGGGCTGAGACCAGAAAGATGCCATCTTGTTATGTCGCTGGGGCCTACGGGCCCGAACCCAGTCGGACACCTTGATGGTGGTGGTCTTTACTCCACGTTTCTTGTCGAAGCGTCGCTTCATCTCCCCCTGATGTGTGGCCACTGCTGCTTGAGCAGCATCTCGGGTGCTGCCTGCTGCAGGTGTCACTGCATCCCGGGACCTGAGTCTGTTCAGTGGCAAGTCCATCTCACGGCCAAGCATGAGGGATGCTGGAGAGGTCTGCGTTGTTGCATGCTGACTAGCTCTGTAGTGCAACAGTGTTTGGTTGAGTGCGGCCTGAAATGTGCACCCCTGGAACAGATGTGCTCGGATCCCATTTTTAAGGCTTTGGATGAAACGTTCCACCCCCCCGTTGGCCTGAGGGTGGAAGTATGCCGTGCGGATGTGCTTGATCCCCTTTGTGCGGAGGAAGTCCGAGAACTCTGCTGAGATGAACTGGGGCCCATTATCTGTGGTGATGGTGAGTGGCAGACCCCATCTAGCAAACAGGCCATCCAGGATGTCAATAATGGTCCGTGTTGTGACCGTTCCTGCTGGGACCACTTCAGGCCATTTGGAGTGGAGGTCGTATGCCACCACCAGAAAGCGTTGGTGGTGCGGGACCCCTCGGCCATGGATCTCTCCACAGATATCAAGCTGGAGATGCTCCCATGGGCGGGGCGGCCACGGGGTAGGCTGCAGGGGTGTTGAGGCTGGCAACCCACTTTTCCCGCTGAGCAGACATGGTGCACAGTCCTTGACCATTGTTTCGATGTCACGGTCGATGCCTGGCCACCACACCAGGTCACGGCATCGTTGCTTGACCCTCACTATGCCCAAATGACCTTCGTGCGCCATGGACATGACACGCGCACGCAGGCCACTTGGGATCACAGTGCAGAGGCCCCTGGAGACACAGACGTCCCCCCAGCATGAGAGTTCGTGCCGTACTCTGGCGAACGGGGCCAGATCCTCCGGCACCCGTGATGGCCATCCGGTGCGTATGTAGGTGCGCAGGGTGGATAGCAAAGGGTCCTGTTCCGATTCCCGCTGCAGCTCCTCTAGTGACACTGCTGTCTGCAGGGGCCCATGCAACATCTGGATGAGCTCTGGCTCTGTGTCGTCATCCGGAGAGACAGTTGGGGTGGGGGCCTCGATAGACCGAGAGAGGAGGTCGGCCACTACGTTGTCCCTCCCCGGGGTGAACCTGAGCTGGTAGTCATACTGCCTGAGCCGCTCCCCCCACCTGTGCAAACGGAGAGGCCTGTGCCCACTGCCTGAGGCTGACAGCAGTGTGGTCAGGGCCTGGTGGTCTGTACGGAGGGTGAACCGCCGGCCGTATAGATAGAGGTGCCACCTCTCACATGCCCAGACACAGGCTAGAGCTTCGCGTTCACCAACTGAATACCTCTGTTCGGTGGGGCTAAGAGCCCTGGAGGCAGGGTGCGAAATAAGGGGGAGCTCGGGGAGCTATAGCTCCCCTAGTGGTGACATGAGCTCCCCTGGAAACATGGTTTGTGAAATTTTGGGGGAGCTCTAAAATATTCCAAATTGCGATGGATTTATTCCAAGTTGTGACGGATTTTACCTGGTGTAATATGATTTGTAGAGGCATACAATCTATGTTGATGTTGGTATTAGGTATATACAGTAAATTATGTATAATAGCCTATATAGCCTACATATAGGCCTTTATTGGCTACAACTATGCGACAGTAACAGAGCGGGGTGCACTGACGCTGAACGCCTCATAGTGAGAAGTAGGTGGACAATGCGTGGTGCTGAAATAGCCGACATGCGGTGTGTGGTTTGAAAAAAGTAACGCCAGCTCAGTAAATAATTCAAACTTAATGTTTACTTATAGGCTATGTGAATGTGACTGCACCACACATGTGAACAGTAACAAAGCAAATGCAGTTTAATTTTATGAAAAACATTGACAACTAAATCGGCGCAAAAAAAAATCAACACAAACTCGCTAGTCAAGCCAAAATACTGCAGCGAAATGGATTGGACTGCTACCTAGTTAACTAGAACACTACTTTACATTGTTAGCAGGCTCACAAAACAAGCTGTGTTAGTTGACTAGCGATGTGTCATTGATTTTCGACAACGCGGAAATGTGTTCACATTTTTCGAAAGAAAAGTCAAAGCATTAGAACGTAGAACGGAAAATCGCACGCGTGCTTTGCGCACGGAAAGCCACCGGCCCCGATTTGGCCTGAACATTTTTTTCCGTTAGGAGATTTTTTTGTTTTTTGCTTTAATCCCTGGGCTCCCCCGCACACCGTGATTTAATTCGCACACTGCCTGGAGGCAAAGGCAACTGGCCGCTCGACGCCGTCCTGAACCTGTGAGAGCACGGCACCCACCGCCCCGGCTGAGGCGTCACAGGTGACGAGGGTAGGGCTGGACGGGTCAAAGTGGGCCAGGATGGGGGTTGTGGTGAGCTGGATCTTCAGCGAGTGGAACGCCCTTGAACATGCTGCAGTCCACTTCCATGGCTCCTCTTTCTTGAGCAGTTGGCGAAGGGGAGCTGTGGTCTGAGAGTAGTGGGGCAGGAACCGTAGGTAATAAGCTGTCATGCCCAGGAATGAGGCTACTTGGGAAGCAGAGGTGGGCTCCGGAATCCGGTGTATGGCGTCGACATTGGATAGGAGAGGTGTGATGCCCTTTGCTGTGAGGCGAAACCCCACAAAGTCGATGGCGGTAGCGGCGAAGGAGCATTTCTCTGTGTTCAGGGTCAGATTATTGTCCAGGAGGGCTGCAAACACCCTGTGAAGCCGCTCGTTGTGTGTTGGCACATCTGGGGCATGGACCACGATGTCATCCAAGAACACCGCGACCCCAGGGATACCAGCAAGGATGGTGGTCATGACCTTCTGGAAGCAGCTGGGGGCGGAGCTAAGCCCGAAAGGCATTCGGGTGTACCGGAAGACCCCAGCGTGCGATACAAAGGTTGTCAAATCTCTGCTGGCTGGGTGGAGGGGTACCTGGAGATAGCCCTGGCGCAGGTCGAGCTTTGTGAAAACCGTGGAGCCGTAGAAGTGGGTGGTCAGCTCCTCTGAGGTAGGCAAGGGATATTTATCTGGAATCACCGCCTTGTTGACAGACCGCAGGTCCACACAGACTCTCAACCCCCCTGACTTTTTCTTAGCGATGACCAGGTTTGAAATCCAGGGGGCGGCGTTGACCGGCTCGATGATGCCTGCCTGCAGCAGCATGTTGAGTTCCTTTGTGACATCATCCCTCAGAGCGAGAGGGATCCGGCGCAGGGGCTGCATGACTGGTGACACCTCTGTGTTCACCAGGGGTCTGTGTGTGAAGGCTGTGAGGCAACCCAGTCCATTGAACAGCGCTGGACATTTCTGCTCCCAGGTGGAGGTGACATGTTGAATGGCTGACCCACTGTCGTCATGCAGTGTGAATCCCAGGCCCGTGAACAGGTCGAGGCCCAGCAGATTGGCACCCCGCTTAGCGATGTGGAATGGGAATGCAGACATGTGCTTAGATCCATAGTGCACTGGTACCTGAAGGATGCCCACAATCTCTATCTTAGAGCTATCATATCCGCACAGAGGAGTGGAGGGCTGCTGCAATGGCAGGTGGGCAAAGAATTTGTTGTAGGTGCTGAGATTGAGAAGAGACGCAGCCGCGCCTGTATCCAGTAACAAGGGAAGGCTGACCTCACCCAGCTGCACTGTGCATGTTTTAAAGCTCACATGGTTTGTAGACACAGTTCTAATTTCAGTATGGTCGCTGCGAGTTGAGCGGGGTCTGGACTGTGGGGGATGAGCCGCAGGAGCAGACCTGCACACTTTAGCAAAATGGTTGGGCTTCAAACAGTTCCTGCATGTCTGCCCTCGAGCTGGGCAGTTAGGAGCCCGTGCATTGTGTGAGCTAGCCCCACAGTTATTACAGCTATCAGAGCTACGTGTGTTCCCCTGTCTGCGAGCTTGCTGCACTGGGAACCACGCATCTGTGTCCTCTTGGCTGTCCTGGTAGGCGGGCTGAAGCTGTTGCGTGAGTGAGGCCGTGGGGGCGGAGTCGGAGCGTGAGCTGGCAGTCAGCATGCTAGTACACTGTAGCGCTGATTCTACCTGCATGGCTTTAGCTAGAGCATCATCTAGTGTTAGCTCATCTGGCTCCAAAAGTAATTTCTCCCTGATTTTCTCACACAATGTCCCTTCAATAAGCTGATCCCGTACGATTTGATCGTGAATCACCCCGTAGTTGCATTGTCGTGCCAGATCCCTGAGATCGGTCACGTAGCTCAGAACAGACTCACCGGGGCGTTGAAGCCGTTTTCCTAGCTTGTACCGCCGGAGAAGCACCCGTTGTTTGCCGGCAAAGTGATTAGTGAGGAGAGCGACAGCTTCCTCGTAGGTCTCAGCGCAGCCGAGGGCTCGGAATATCCTCTGACCCTCCGTACCGAGACAGTGACGGAGCAGCGACATTTTCCGCTTGTCGGAAATGTCTGTGAAGTCCATGGCGTCTAGGTAGACAGTAAAGTCATCCAGCCATCCTACCCACGGAATCGGAGGCTCGCCGGGCAGAGACAAGAAAGGTGCCGGTGGTGGCAAAGTAAATTCAGCCATCTTCGTCGCCAATATTATGTTTGTGTTGTGCTAAGAAACGTAGATCCACACGGGTATAACAACTGAGCTCCGTTTACTTGCCATGTGCCATGCATTCTGACAACACACACACACTGCCGTAAAGCTCTAACGCACGTACAGAACGTGACGTCGTAAAGGGCAACAAAGTGCTGCAAACAATGACACTGTCGTACATAACAGATTTAGTAAATACTTTCAATACCAAATGAAGGGGAATTTATTTTTAGGAATAATATATATATTTATTTTTTTGTATCTTTATTTTTTCCTTCTATCACACGAGACTGCCAAAGGCCCGGGACCTGAGCTAGATTACTCTTCCTGCTACGACTGGTAGATTGATGATTCACTTGCTTAGTCCAATGTGTCGATTGTAAGTCACTTTGGAATAAGGCGTCTGCTAAATGCCAAACATGTAAATGTAAATGTAAATGAAGGGCAACTATTGATGCTGTAGCACTGTCGGACTAGATTACATCCAGATGGAAAGCCTGTGGATGCATGAGGAAATTAATTAATTTAAGAACATTTTAGAAATACTGAGTGGAAGAGGAGAAAGTACAAATTGCAGGTATATTATGACACACTGAGAGAGCATCCATAAATCCTGCCCCCGCAAAGCCTTGTGAACTGTTCTCCACATCATGAGTAAGCAGTGCACTTCCACGATAAGAGAATGACTATCAGGTTTGGTATCAGTCAGTATAGTTATATGATATCCCTGCGGACACAACACGGCTGTAAAGATGCCATAATGATGTGTCTTATAAAGGCGTATGAAGGTCAGATGTTTTGTTGATCTTTCCAGGAGACTGTTAAAAACATCCATATACAACCAGACCCCCCTAAGACATCTTATTTCTGACATCCTCATAACCCCAAAAATATGACCAGTTTATGACCTCCCAATATTAGCTAATGTACTAATTCCAAAGCAGCAGTTAGTCACAGCAAATATCCACATGTATACAACTTTACAACATATATCACAATATCCAGCTACTCTGACAATGGAGAGTTCATCTACAAAGATACATTGACCCAAGATACAGTCACCCAGAATAGGCTTATTAAACCACTTAAACTACTGCACACTATCTGTCCTAAAGTAATTCATTGACCCTGCAACGCAAATATGCTCAGGAATTCTGGAAAGTCCCTGCCTTCTTTAAGAGGTATGGTCTTCACCTGTCTCTCTGCCTTCTTTAAGAGGTATGGTCTTCACCTGTCTCTCTGCCTTCTTTAAGAGGTATGGTCTTCACCTGTCTCCCTGCCTTCTTTAAGAGGTATGGGGCCCTATTATGCACTTCTTAACTTGCCGTCTTAAGTCTTAATTAAGACGCACCGCCAGGTTAAGACCTACCGCCACCCTTATTATGCGCTTCATACGCGCTACTGCTATTATGCAGGTGTCGCTAGGCACCCACACATAAGACGTAAGACTCCCGTGCATATATTACTCATTGTGGGAGTGTTCATATGTTAATGAAGTGCGCTAGGCGCCCCTGCTATTATGTGATCTGACTTTGCGCCTAGCGCTAAGAAGTGGTTTGAAAAGTTCTTAGGCACTAGTGGGTCGGCGCGCGTGCGCAAACCGCGGAGGCGCGCTCGTGTTTCAAAACGTCAAAAAGTCTAGCGCCTATGAACTGCATAATAGCATAGCGCTTATGACTTAACGCAGCCGGTTCTTAAAGGGAATGGCACCTGGCACGCTGATTGGGTTGATTGAGAAGACGCCCAAAACACACCCATGACAAATTTCTGGGCTTAGCGCCGGGTCTTAGGCGCCCACTACCGCACGCATAATAGCAAAGTGGCCTTGACCACGCCTCAAGTTTAGATCTACCGCCTCGTCCTATTGCTTAAGACTTATGAAGTGCATAATAGGGCCCATGGTCTTCACCTGTCTCCCTGCCTTCTTTAAGAGGTATGATCTTCACCTGTCTCCCTGCCTTCTTTAAGAGGTATGGACTTCACCTGTCTCCCTGCCTTCTTTAAGAGGTATGGACTTCACCTGTCTCCCTGCCTTCTTTAAGAGGTATGGACTTCACCTGTCTCCCTGCCTTCTCTAAGAGGTATGGACTTCACCTGTCATTCTGCCTTCTTTAAGAGGTATGGTCTTCACCTGTCTCTCTGCCTTCTTTAAGAGGTATGAACTTCACCTGTCTGCCGGCTCTAAGAGGTATGGACTTCATCTGTCTCTCTGCCTTCTTTAAGAGGTATGGACTTCACCTGTCTCCCTGCCTTCTTTAAGAGGTATGGTCTTCACCTGTCTCTCTGCCTTCTCTAAGAGGTATGGACTTCACCTGTCTCCCTGCCTTCTTTAAGAGGTATGGACTTCACCTGTCTCCCTGCCTTCTTTAAGAGGTATGGACTTCACCTGTCTCCCTGCCTTCTCTAAGAGGTATGGTCTTCACCTGTCTCCCTGCCTTCTTTAAGAGGTATGGTCTTCACCTGTCTCTCTGCCTTCTTTAAGAGGTATGGTCTTCACCTGTCTCTCTGCCTTCTCTAAGAGGTATGGTCTTCACCTGTCTCCCTGCCTTCTTTAAGAGGTATGGACTTCACCTGTCTCTCTGCCTTCTCTAAGAGGTATGGTCTTCACCTGTCTCTCTGCCTTCTTTAAGAGGTATGGTCTTCACCTGTCTCTCTGCCTTCTCTAAGAGGTATGGTCTTCACCTGTCTCTCTGCCTTCTTTAAGAGGTATGGTCTTCACCTGTCTCTCTGCCTTCTTTAAGAGGTATGGTCTTCACCTGTCTCCCTGCCTTCTTTAAGAGGTATGGTCTTCACCTGTCTCTCTGCCTTCTTTAAGAGGTATGGTCTTCACCTGTCTCCCTGCCTTCTCTAAGAGGTATGGTCTTCACCTGTCTGTCTGCCTTCTTTAAGAGGTATGGTCTTCACCTGTCTCTCTGCCTTCTTTAAGAGGTATGGACTCCACCTGTCTCTCTGCCTTCTTTAAGAGGTATGGTCTTCACCTGTCTCTCTGCCTTCTTTAAGAGGTATGGTCTTCACCTGTCTCTCTGCCTTCTTTAAGAGGTATGGACTTCACCTGTCTCTCTGCCTTCTTTAAGAGGTATGGACTTCACCTGTCTCTCTGCCTTCTTTAAGAGGTATGGACTTCACCTGTCTCTCTGCCTTCTTTAAGAGGTATGGTCTTCACCTGTCTCCCTGCCTTCTTTAAGAGGTATGGTCTTCACCTGTCTCTCTGCCTTCTTTAAGAGGTATGGACTTCACCTGTCTCTCTGCCTTCTCTAAGAGGTATGGACTTCACCTGTCTCCCTGCCTTCTCTCTAAGTGATATGGACTTCACCTGTCTCCCTGCCTTCTTTAAGAGGTATGGACTTCACCTGTCTGTCTGCCTTCTCTAAGAGGTATGGTCTTCACCTGTCTCCCTGCCTTCTTTAAGAGGTATGGTCTTCACCTGTCTCTGCCTTCTTTAAGAGGTATGGTCTTCACCTGTCTCTCTGCCTTCTTTAAGAGGTATGGACTTCACCTGTCTCTCTGCCTTCTTTAAGAGGTATGGTCTTCACCTGTCTCTCTGCCTTCTTTAAGAGGTATGGTCTTCACCTGTCTCTCTGCCTTCTTTAAGAGGTATGGACTTCACCTGTCTCTCTGCCTTCTTTAAGAGGTATGGACTTCACCTGTCTCTCTGCCTTCTCTAAGAGGTATGGACTTCACCTGTCTCCCTGCCTTCTCTCTAAGTGATATGGACTTCACCTGTCTCCCTGCCTTCTTTAAGAGGTATGGACTTCACCTGTCTGTCTGCCTTCTCTAAGAGGTATGGTCTTCACCTGTCTCCCTGCCTTCTTTAAGAGGTATGGTCTTCACCTGTCTCTGCCTTCTTTAAGAGGTATGGTCTTCACCTGTCTCTCTGCCTTCTTTAAGAGGTATGGACTTCACCTGTCTCTCTGCCTTCTTTAAGAGGTATGGTCTTCACCTGTCTCTCTGCCTTCTTTAAGAGGTATGGTCTTCACCTGTCTCTCTGCCTTCTTTAAGAGGTATGGACTTCACCTGTCTCCCTGCCTTCTCTAAGAGGTATGGACTTCACCTGTCTCTCTGCCTTCTTTAAGAGGTATGGACTTCACCTGTCTCTCTGCCTTCTTTAAGAGGTATGGACTTCACCTGTCTCCCTGCCTTCTCTAAGAGATATGGACTTCACCTGTCTGTCTGCCTTCTTTAAGAGGTATGGACTTCACCTGTCTCCCTGCCTTCTTTAAGAGGTATGGACTTCACCTGTCTCTCTGCCTTCTTTAAGAGGTATGGACTTCACCTGTCTCCCTGCCTTCTCTAAGAGATATGGACTTCACCTGTCTGTCTGCCTTCTCTAAGAGGTATGGTCTTCACCTGTCTCCCTGCCTTCTTTAAGAGGTATGGTCTTCACCTGTCTCCCTGCCTTCTCTAAGAGGTATGGTCTTCACCTGTCTCCCTGCCTTCTCTAAGAGGTATGGTCTTCACCTGTCTCTGCCTTCTTTAAGAGGTATGGTCTTCACCTGTCTCTCTGCCTTCTTTAAGAGGTATGGACTTCACCTGTCTCCCTGCCTTCTTTAAGAGGTATGGACTTCACCTGTCTCTCTGCCTTCTTTAAGAGGTATGGACTTCACCTGTCTCCCTGCCTTCTCTAAGAGGTATGGACTTCACCTGTCTCTCTGCCTTCTTTAAGAGGTATGGACTTCACCTGTCTCTCTGCCTTCTTTAAGAGGTATGGACTCCACCTGTCTCCCTGCCTTCTTTAAGAGGTATGGTCTTCACCTGTCTCCCTGCCTTCTTTAAGAGGTATGGACTTCACCTGTCTCCCTGCCTTCTTTAAGAGGTATGGTCTTCACCTGTCTCCCTGCCTTCTTTAAGAGGTATGGTCTTCACCTGTCTCTCTGCCTTCTTTAAGAGGTATGGACTTCACCTGTCTCTCTGCCTTCTTTAAGAGGTATGGTCTTCACCTGTCTCTCTGCCTTCTTTAAGAGGTATGGACTTCACCTGTCTCCCTGCCTTCTTTAAGAGGTATGGACTTCACCTGTCTGTCTGCCTTCTTTAAGAGGTATGGTCTTCACCTGTCTCCCTGACTTCTTTAAGAGGTATGGTCTTCACCTGTCTCCCTGCCTTCTTTAAGAGGTATGGACTTCACCTGTCTCTCTGCCTTCTTTAAGAGGTATGGTCTTCACCTGTCTCTCTGCCTTCTTTAAGAGGTATGGACTTCACCTGTCTCTCTGCCTTCTTTAAGAGGTATGGTCTTCACCTGTCTCCCTGCCTTCTTTAAGAGGTATGGACTTCACCTGTCTCCCTGCATTCTTTAAGAGGTATGGACTTCACCTGTCTCCCTGCCTTCTTTAAGAGGTATGGACTTCACCTGTCTCTCTGCCTTCTTTAAGAGGTATGGTCTTCACCTGTCTCTCTGCCTTCTTTAAGAGGTATGGTCTTCACCTGTCTCTCTGCCTTCTTTAAGAGGTATGGACTTCACCTGTCTCTCTGCCTTCTTTAAGAGGTATGGTCTTCACCTGTCTCCCTGCCTTCTTTAAGAGGTATGGACTTCACCTGTCTCCCTGCATTCTTTAAGAGGTATGGACTTCACCTGTCTCCCTGCCTTCTTTAAGAGGTATGGACTTCACCTGTCTCTCTGCCTTCTTTAAGAGGTATGGTCTTCACCTGTCTCCCTGCCTTCTTTAAGAGGTATGGTCTTCACCTGTCTCCCTGCCTTCTTTAAGAGGTATGGACTTCACCTGTCTCTCTGCCTTCTTTAAGAGGTATGGTCTTCACCTGTCTCTCTGCCTTCTTTAAGAGGTATGGACTTCACCTGTCTCTCTGCCTTCTTTAAGAGGTATGGTCTTCACCTGTCTCCCTGCCTTCTCTAAGAGGTATGGTCTTCACCTGTCTCCCTGCCTTCTTTAAGAGGTATGGTCTTCACCTGTCTCTCTGCCTTCTTTAAGAGGTATGGACTTCACCTGTCTCTCTGCCTTCTCTAAGAGGTATGGTCTTCACCTGTCTCCCTGCCTTCTCTAAGAGGTATGGACTTCACCTGTCTGTCTGCCTTCTTTAAGAGGTATGGACTTCACCTGTCTCCCTGCCTTCTTTAAGAGGTATGGTCTTCACCTGTCTCTCTGCCTTCTTTAAGAGGTATGGACTTCACCTGTCTCCCTGCCTTCTTTAAGAGGTATGGACTTCACCTGTCTCCCTGCCTTCTCTAAGAGGTATGGTCTTCACCTGTCTCCCTGCCTTCTCTAAGAGGTATGGTCTTCACCTGTCTCCCTGCCTTCTTTAAGAGGTATGGTCTTCACCTGTCTCTCTGCCTTCTTTAAGAGGTATGGTCTTCACTTGTCTCCCTGCCTTCTTTAAGAGGTATGGTCTTCACCTGTCTCTCTGCCTTCTTTAAGAGGTATGGTCTTCACCTGTCTCTCTGCCTTCTTTAAGAGGTATGGACTTCACCTGTCTGACTGCCTTCTTTAAGAGGTATGGTCTTCACCTGTCTCTCTGCCTTCTTTAAGAGGTATGGTCTTCACCTGTCTCCCTGCCTTCTTTAAGAGGTATGGTCTTCACCTGTCTCCCTGCCTTCTTTAAGAGGTATGGTCTTCACCTGTCTCTCTGCCTTCTTTAAGAGGTATGGACTTCACCTGTCTCTCTGCCTTCTTTAAGAGGTATGGTCTTCACCTGTCTCTCTGCCTTCTTTAAGAGGTATGGTCTTCACCTGTCTCCCTGCCTTCTTTAAGAGGTATGGTCTTCACCTGTCTCCCTGCCTTCTTTAAGAGGTATGGACTTCACCTGTCTCTCTGCCTTCTTTAAGAGGTATGGACTTCACCTGTCTCTCTGCCTTCTCTAAGAGGTATGGTCTTCACCTGTCTCCCTGCCTTCTTTAAGAGGTATGGACTTCACCTGTCTCTCTGCTTTCTCTAAGAGGTATGGTCTTCACCTGTCTCTCTGCCTTCTTTAAGAGGTATGGTCTTCACCTGTCTCTCTGCCTTCTTTAAGAGGTATGGACTTCACCTGTCTCCCTGCCTTCTTTAAGAGGTATGGACTTCACCTGTCTGTCTGCCTTCTTTAAGAGGTATGGTCTTCACCTGTCTCCCTGCCTTCTTTAAGAGGTATGGTCTTCACCTGTCTCCCTGCCTTCTTTAAGAGGTATGGACTTCACCTGTCTCCCTGCCTTCTTTAAGAGGTATGGACTTCACCTGTCTCCCTGCCTTCTTTAAGAGGTATGGACTTCACCTGTCTCTCTGCCTTCTTTAAGAGGTATGGTCTTCACCTGTCTCTCTGCCTTCTTTAAGAGGTATGGTCTTCACCTGTCTCTCTGCCTTCTTTAAGAGGTATGGACTTCACCTGTCTCCCTGCCTTCTTTAAGAGGTATGGACTTCACCTGGACTGCAGGGCCACTCAGACACTCTCAGCAACATTGAGAGCTGTGTGTTTAACTGACTGTCCTACACTACTGATACTATATAGAGAGAGAGAGAGAGAGAGAGAGAGAGAGAGAGAGGGAGAGAGAGAGGGAGGGAGAGGGAGAGAGAGAGAGAGAGAGGGAGAGAGAGAGAGATGGAGGGGGAGAGAGAGAGAGGGGGGGAAGAGAGAGAGAAGGAAAGGGGGGGAAGAGAGAGGGAGAGAGAGAAGGAGAGAGAGAGAGGGAGAGAGAGAGAGGGAGAGAGAGAGGGGGGGAGGGAGAGAGAGAGGGAGAGAGAGAGGGAGAAAGAGAGGGGGGGACAGATTAGGTGAGTTGTCATGCAAAGAAATGATGGTGTGTCTGAACAGTTTTGGGGTAGGGTTCTAACCTGAGAGAGGCACCTATAGGACCCCAGACCACACCCTGATAACACATCTGATGCCAAAATTCCAGAAGGGAGCGTTACAGCAACACGTTGAATTTTTCACATTTGAGAGGCGTAACTTTTTTTGGAGACACCAAATCAACGCTGGCAGATCCGCCTCCTCAAGACAAACAAGAACGCTAGGAAAACTGAAAAGACACGTCGCAAAATATTTCATATTTTACTACTATTACTATTTAGACATTTGTGAAAAACACAAAAAAATATTCTTCAAACATAAAACTTTGTATAAGAAGTACATAAAAAAATGACCACACTACATGCATAACAAAATATGCAAATTAGGCTATTTCTGGCCATATTCATGCAAATTAATGTGTAGATGTGTACAACATTTCAACATGATCAGATGAAAACATGACCGCCACATGCCACTCAATATTCTGCATTTCCAGCCATTTTTAAATATATAAAAATAAACACTTAAAAAATCTTCTTCTCATGAACCGCAAGTCCGATTGACATGAAAATTGTTACGTAGTATGCTTGTACCAGTCCCTGCAAAGTTTGCGAGGGACAAGTTCATATTTCTTAGAATACACAACTAAATGCAAAGTAATATGTAATATAAATGATGACATAGGGCTGTGTCAGTCATTGTTAGTCTAATCAATCTCAGTGTGCTTTGAGACAGTGCCAGAACAGAGAGATGTAGTCAATTTGAGGATAACCATTGCACCCTTAATTGTCCCTTGCGGCTATATTTCTTATCTATTATTATCTATTGTTCGGGGCAACTGTGGTGCAGGAGGTAGAGCCGGAGTCTAATGATCGCAAGGTCGGCAGATTGGTGGTTCGAACCCCGACTGGCCACATGTCGAGGTGTCCTTGGGCAAGACAGTGAACCTCAAATTGCTCCCAATGAGCGGGCCAGTGCCTTGCATTGCCACCATTGGTGTTTGAATGTGTGTGTAAATGGGTGAATGAGAGGACATTGTAAAGTGCTTTGGAATAAGGCGCTAAATAAGTCAGTCCATTTACAACACGACAGGTGTCCTTGGGCAAGACACTGAACCCCAAATTGCTCTTATGTGTGAATGGCTGAATGAGAGGCCGTTGTAAAGTGTTTTAGAATAAGGCGCTATATAAGTCAGTCCATTTACCATTATCTAGGGCCTCATGTAGTTGAACCTACTAGATCACAGTCAGCTGGACAAAACCAGGTTGAGGCTTCCTTCACAGCAGGACCGACTAACACCAGCCGTGTCTCCAGAGTAAAGAGAAAACAGAGCTTTGCTGCCTAACTGATCGATCTGGTAGTTTTAGATTGGTGGTCTGTACTTCTCCACTCTGTCTGTCAGTCAGGACTAAAGACAGTCTGATGGCTGCTGTCTGACAGAGAGGTTAGTCTGAGACTGACCTTCTCTACTGATTGGCACGGAGGACAGATCAGGTGAGTTACCTGAGTTAATGTGTGACCATGGGAGGGGTGGGGCAAGATAGTTCTCATCCAAATAAATGATAGCGTGTTTGAACAATTCTGAGGAGGTGTCAGGTTGCAGAAGGCAGGGAAACTGGCAGTAGCTCCGCTCTCTTATGTGATCAAGGCGTAGCCACACCCACCCAAAGGTCTACTTCCTTATCACCCATCATGTAGCTGGGAGCACCAAGGAATCAGATCATAAAGTACAAATATGGTTTAGCTAAAGAGGCTTGAATGTTATAAGTACAGGAAATGATCAATACAATTACAGAGTTAGATACACATCCCCTCATCCTCTGACCACCAGCCCCAGATCTCTGTCTCTGTGCTGACCCCTGACCCTGACCCCTGACCCTGACCCCCCTCCTCCCCCCAGCTTCATTCTCTTATGTGAGCAAGGCATAGCCACACACAGCCACAGTGTTATCTATAGTTCCTACTTGTATCTGTAGCCCTAGTCTTATAGCTGTATATGTAGTATTAGTTTAATCTGGAGTACTAGTTTTATAGTTGTATATGTAGTGTTAGTTTAATCTGGAGTGCTAGTTCCATCTATAGACTTAGTTTAATCTGGAGTCCTAGTTCTATCTATAGACTTAGTTTAATCTGTAGTCCTAGTTTTATAGCTGTATATGTAGTGTTAGTTTAATCTGGAGTCCTAGTTTTATGAGCAAGCTGTGCTGAGCAAGCTGTGCAAGCTGTGCAAGGTTAACAACCTGCTGCTGAACAAGTCAAAGACCCAGGAAATCATTGTGGACTTCAGGAGGAAAAAATCTGAGATCCAGCCCCTGCTCATCGACGGAGAGAGCGTGGAGAGAGTCTCAACCCTCCGATTCCTGGGGGTGCACATACAGGATGACCTGTCCTGGAAGAACAACACAGTAGCCACCATCAAGAAGGCACAACAGCGGCTCTACTTCCTGAGAGTCCTCAGGAAGGAACACAACAAGCAGGAGATACTGGTGGCCTTCTACCGCCGCGCAGTGGAGAGCATCCTCACCTACGGCATCTGCAACTGGTTCTCCAGCTGCACAACCGCGGAGAGAAATGCGCTACAGAGAGTCGTGAGAACAGCCCAGAAGATCACCGGCGCCCCCCTCCCCTCTCTGGAAGAGCTGTACAACACACGCTGTCTCAGGAAGGCCTCCAAGATCTCCAGAGACCCAACCCACCCTGGGTACGAACACTTTGCCCGGCTGCCCTCGAAAAGGCGGTACAGGACCATGGCCGCAAGGACAAACAGACTGAAGCACAGCTTCTACCCCAGGGCCATCCAGGCCCTGAACACAGCAAAGACCTAGGTTCTGGGCCCTGGACAGTCTGGACGGATTGATGGCAGCTGCTGGATTGAAAAAATCAGGTGTAGTGCTGAGGCACAAATGTGTACATTTCAAGCCTGCAAACTGCGACACTTTAAATAGGTGAATCAATCTATGAAAAAAAAGCACTTAACCCAAAAAAAAATGGGGTCATCCCTATGTTCCCCGGGTCCTATGTTCCCCGGGTCCTATGTTCCCCTGTTTCTTAGCAAAAAAAAAAAAAAGGGTTCTATGTTCCCCTCTTCCGAAAACTTCCGAAAAAGGGTTCTATGTTCCCCGCTTCCGAAAAAGGGTTCTATGTTCCCCGCTTCCGTATATTCCCCGCCTGCCGTTGTGTCAAGCGACCCCAGGTGTCGTTATGTAGTACTGCATGATTTTTTTTTTTTTTTTTTTTTTTTTTTAAACAACATACACAAATACATAATTATACTGTTAGTTTTTTTTTTATTGTTTTTTTTTTTAAACAACATACACAAATACATAATCATACTGTGGATTACTATGTGTACAACATTATTATATGAACAAAATGATTATATGTACAAAACCTTTTGTAGGTAGGACACTATTGGACCTCGGCCCAAATCTAGTACTGAACCTGACCCCCCATGCTAAACCATTTGGAAGTACAGTATACTAGGACTCCAATTCAGACACACTGGGGGGCTGTCACAAATCTACTAACTCTAATCAGCCTGGTCTCACACGGCAGACGTCAGAATTCGACGTTGATGGACAAACATTAATCTGCTCTATTCATACATTAATCTGCTCTATTCAGACATTAATCTGCTCTATTCAGACATTAATCTGCTCTATTCATACATTAATCTGCTCTATTCAGACATGAATCTGCTCTATTCAGACATTAATCTGCTCTATTCAGACATTAATCTGCTCTATTCAGACATTAATCTGCTCTATTCACACATTAATCTGCTCTATTCACACATTAATCTGCTCTATTCATACATTAATCTGCTCTATTCAGACATTAATCTGCTCTATTCAGACATTAATCTGCTCTATTCATACATTAATCTGCTCTATTCATACATTAATCTGCTCTATTCAGACATTAATCTGCTCTATTCACACATTAATGTCTTCACAAATGACCCAACTCTGATAGTCTTTATATCAAATCTGAGAATGAAATTCAGTATGCTAATTATAAAAGGGGTATGCTATTGATAATATGAATGAATGAATCAATGAATGGTCTTTATTGTCATTGATATAGTACTGGTTTACATAAATAAAGGCTATGTACACTATCCACTATACTATACTGTACAAATAAAACACTGTGCTGTACTCTATGCTATGCTATACCTATTCTAACATTTTCTGTCCTGTGTTGTTTTGTTTGCATTGCATTTAGAAATGCTCTTACTGTAACGCCAAATCAAATTCCTATATGTGTATGCTTAATGTGTATAAATGGCAATAAACGTTATCTCATCTCTCATCTCATCTCATCTCATCTCATCTCATCTCAAGGTGATGGCCTTAGGACACCTGCCTCTGCCTCTGGTCCAGATCAATTTTGATCTTCTCCTCAACCACAGAAACACCAGGCGTGCCCTGATGAACCACCCTGAGTTACAAGACTTCCTTGCGTATGTTCGTAACACATATGTCCATCCTGGAGCGGCCTTCCCACCAGCGATGTGGAATGTGTTCGAAAGAAACATGGAGCAAAGGACCAATAATCATGTTGAATGTAAGTGTAACAATGACAGATCTGAACAAAAAAAATATAATTTCATCTAATAACTAAATCTGAAGTATTAAGTTAATTATTTTATATTGTTAATATAATATTGTCTGCTAATTATGGGTTAATTCATTCTTATCCTATCACCTCTGGGCCTGTGCGTATATCGAGGTTTAACTATGAGCCGAAACAAAAATTAACGAAACATCAAACACAGCAGAGGACAGGAGGGCTCTTTAAACAGGTGGACGAGTTGCCACGTACAGGCGCGCTAATGATGATGGACATAACATCAGTCCAATCATGGGCGGGCACCGTGATTGAGAAAGGATTAAAGCGCGCTAATGATGATGGACGTAACATCAGTCCAATCATGGGCGGGCACCGTGATTGAGAAAGGATTAAGAAAGGATTTAAAATTGTGAAAGGAGGAGACACAGAGGGGAAAATGTTCAATGTCAAAATGTTCATGCCAAACTAATAACATTTAGGGCCTGATTTACTAAGATCCCAAATAACGAATACTAATTGAAGTTCACACACAGGGGAAGTTGAGATATACTTGTTTTCGGCTATACTTCAAATAAGGCCCGCTATCTTCTACATTGGAAAGATCAACAATCCTCACTGCACACCGTTAGTAGATCAGCCTGCAGATGTAGAACCAGTTTGCACATTAATAGGCCATTAATAGGCTAATAAGTTATAATTCTGTATTTTTGTTCTAGCTTATCATCGTACTCTGAACGATGCTGTCCAAGTGCGCCATCCTTCACTTTGGAAATTCCTTCGGCACCTGAAGGATCAGCAAACGCTTGCAGAGGGTAAGCTGGGGATGGCAGACAGAGGCCACGCTCCCCCAACAAGGAGACGGAAGTGGAGGGAGTTGGAGGCCCGTCTACTGAGGCTGAAAGGACAGTACATGCAGGGCCTCAGAGATCTGGCTTCGTACTGGAGGGCTGTCAGCCGTAGCGTCCGTATGGGCTAGATTTCCACATTTATTTTGATAGCACTTTGGCCTATGTTGTTGTTATTATTATTGTTATTGGCCTAATTGTGTTATTGTTATTATTATTATTATTATTGTTATTATTATGTTATTGTTATTGGCCTAAATATTGCTATTGTTATTATGTTTGTTGCTGTTTGTTGCTGTGCCTGACTACTAAAACACTAGAGTGAAAGAGACTACATCTCTGTATGCCAGGATCCCCCGAGGATTTGATGTGTGAAAGAGGATGTGTCACACTCTATGTGCTACGGAAACTGGCTAGTTACTTAGGGATTATATTATGGGATATGTGACACTGTAACCTAGAGACACACTGCGCTGTTACGTGACGTCCTGCCAATGGGATGTACAGTATTGTCTCAGGTTGGCATTTTGATGCTTGGTCTTGGAAACAAACACCATGTTTGCACAAACATAGTTTTTTTGTTGTTGTTGTTGGTTGCAATAAAAGCCTATATTTTGGATTGATATCTCTACTGTATTTATTTGATTCCGTTTGACCAAAATATAGAAAAAATATTTCTTTAATCCATGCATACAATTGCAAATGTTGGGCCGCTACCCACACGTTTAGCTGTGTTGCTCATTCCACAAATGCATGATCCTTACAAGTCATACCTCGTTGTAAAAGTGACTAATCAGCGGGTCATTCCACTAAAGGTGGATCAGTATAGCGGCGCTCAGGGAACTCGAGATTGGAAATCAAGCCTCAGGTGATTCCTCGAACGAGGATCAGCCTTGTGTCATCAGTGTTCACAGAAGACAGGCTTACAAATCTTCGATATGGGCGCGTGCACGCAGACATAAAAAGCCCTGAAGTGTCGATCTGTCGAAATGAAGATACTCCACTCTGCAGGGGTACTACATTTGCGCAGCATTCCGAATTATTGATTTTTATGAAGACGGAAAAATAAGATGTAAAATAGTGCAATACTGCCGCAATTAACAAGGCGAGGGGAATGGTTTGGCAAGAAATTGCTGACCGATTAAATGCGTAGGTCATACTAGCCCCAGTTATTGTTATATGTTCATATTTTAATAAATGAATATTACTACTGTGGTGATATCCGCAGCAGGCTACAAACCGTCATATCGCCACAATGGCCTAGTGGTATTGACTGCTGCCATAGGATTTAATCGTCATTTTATATCAGTGGTTCGAATCCCTCTTCAGGCGCACTTTTTACTGCATTTCGTTGTCTGAATCTAATCTAAAATCTCATCTAAAAAAGTATTGTAGGCTATAAAATTATGGTGCAGGCTAATTTACAAGAACTGACACGATTACAATGGTGTTTGAAACCTTTGCATGAAATCTTCGGTTAAATGTAAAAAAAAAAAAAATGAATGACTTAGTCAAGTCTCGAACTCGCAACCTTTGGAACTCCAGTCCGCAGCCTTAACCACTACGCTAGCATGACAGCAATGCAAGTTGTTTCTTTTTACACTCTTTTCTTTATTGATATATCGATTTATCTATCACACTTTCAAAATATCAAGTTATCTATCACACAATCAAACTATCTATCGATCGATCACACTTTCAAAATATCAAATTATCTATCTATCACACAGTCAAACTATCTAATCTATCTATCTCGTGTGAAGTGGGAACTAATATTTCCTAGGGAGGAACTATCGTTCGGGATGTAGTTTCCGCCTGTGAGCCTTTTTTGACACGCGTCTCACTATAGCCTGTGTTTTCGATTTCGAAGACGTCACTCACTGTGCTACGAAAACTGGCTAGTTACTTAGGGATTATATTATGGGATATGTGACACTGTAACCTAGAGACACACTGCGCTGTTACGTGACGTCCTGCCAATGGGATGTACAGTATTGTCCCATAGGTTGGCATTTTGATGCTTGGTCTTGGAAACAAACACCATGTTTGCACAAACATAGTTTTTTTGTTGTTGTTGTTGGTTGCAATAAAAGCCTATATTTTGGATTGATATCTCTACTGTATTTATTTGATTTCGTTTGACAAAAATATAGAAAAAATATTTAATAATGTGTATATATATATATATATATCACTGGTGTTCTTTTAGGAATATAAGATTTTCAATTCCATCTCGAAAATGATCTATCTAGGGAGTTATATAAAATGCTGAGACAATACTATGACATTCATTGTGTTCTTCATTATTTCCAAGTCATCTTAAGACCCCCCCCCCAAAAAAAAAAAAAAAAAAAAAAAATCAAACTCTCATGCAGTACTACATAACGACACATGAGGTCGCTTGACACAACGGCAGGCGGGGAACATAGGACCCTTTTTCGGAAGCGGGGAACATAGAACCCTTTTTCGGAAGCGGGGAACATAGAACCCTTTTTCGGAAGTGCGGAACCGGGGTTCTATATCGTGGAGCTCCGCCCCATAGGGGAGCTCTGCTCCTATTGGTTTACCCGCTACCTAAAGTAGCCAATGACTGAATTTTTCAATGCCTGCGCCCGCCTGGGGTGCTATATAAAGGGGTGTACTTCGCTACCTCATTCTCCCAAAAAGTTCAGCACGGGTTTATATCTGAAGACTGAGAAGGACGACTACTAAGACTGGAGAACCCGCCAGACTTTTCCCTTCAAGATATGGATCGTCCGCCGCCTATGGAGAAGTTCCTCCGGGACGCCTGCCGCTGCGACTTCCGAGCAGCGGAGGACACTTTTCAGCGGAGGAGACTTTTCCCTTCAGCGATGGATCGTCCGCCGCCGACCACGAAGAAGTTCCTCCGGGACACCTGCCGCTGCGATTTCCTAGCAGCGGAGGACAAGCACGACTTCTGCCACGTCTGCCTCGGCCCCGAACATGCCGAGGCGGCGTTGGTCGCCTCCCCCAGCTGCCTCCCCTTCCACCTCCTTTCCGTCGCGGAAAGGCGAAAGGGGATGGCCTGGATCAAGGAGAGCGTTTTCCCCTGGCGGGCGCTATCTCGGGGATGCTATCCGACTCGAATAGCTCTGCCGATGATGCGTCCGGACAGGCCCCAGAGCGGCGTTCTGGGCAGGCACCTCCCCAAGTAGGGATGGTCCCGCCCGCTCAGCCGGCCCTGACACCACGCCGCCCTCACCCAGCTGAGTGGTCGGTGCCGGTGTCAGAATCAGAAAGCTCTGATGAGCTCGGTGCGCAGGCGGCGGCGAATAACATCGCCGTGTTTAACGCCGCCATTGCGAAGATCACCACAGACCGACCCAACGGTCTGTCTGCAGCGGAGGCGGAGTTTCTGAGCAAACTCAGTGCCGCGACGACACGAGGCGTTATTACATCAAAAACCCCTCCATGTCTATCAAGACCTGGCCCAGCTCATGAGCGTGCGGACGGTTCTTTGATTATCAGGCATAATAAACCTGCGTCAATAAAGAGCATTGTTACACATAACAAACACTCTTTACAGACGGTAAGTCAGACGGTAAATCCCTAAGGAGGATTTCCCATGGTATCTACCGGAGCGGAGACCCACCTGCCTTGTCAGAGTGTGGTCGAATCGCTACCGGTTAGAAACGAAGCGGAGACTAGCCCAGCTTACCGGCGTGTGGCCAGCTCTCTGCCTAGCGGACTTACCCCTATCACGACACGAGGCGGTATTTACATCAAAAACCCCTCCATGTCTATTCAAGACCTGGCCCAGCTCATGAGCGTGCGGCCGGTTCTTTGATTATCAGGCATAATAAACCTGCGTCAATAAAGAGCATTGTTACACATAACAAACACTCTTTACAGACGGTAAGTCAGACGGTAAATCCCTAAGGAGGATTTTCCATGGTATCTACCGGAGCGGAGACCCACCTGCCTTGTCAGAGTGTGGTCGAATCGCTACCAGTTAGAAACGAAGCGGAGACTAGCCCAGCTTACCGGCGTGTGGCCAGCTCTCTGCCTAGCGGACTGTCGTATATTTCTGTAGTATGTATGATCTATGTATGAATATGTAGTATGTTTTAGACACACACACATACCGGGGCATGCAGGGACATGATGCCCTCTAGCAATGAGGGTTCTATGGCAACCAGATGACCAGCAGGGACCTTTGGGGGTTGGGCAGGGACACACATACACGCTGGCCCCTCCCCTCTGGAGCGGAACGGGGAGAGAGAGAGAGGGAGCGTTCTCTTCCCACCCGAGGTCCATGGGGAACGCATGTAATGTATAAATCTGCCTGTAACTGATTAAATTGTCTTAAACTAACTGTTCTTTGATTCATAACCAATAAGAATACACGACAGTAATGGCGAGCCAGCCAGGAGATAATATAGCTTAATTTACAGTATTTTGCAAACTTCAATCTAACGAAGAAGGTAGGTTTTTGCAGAGATCGCTCTCTAGTCGATTGGTGTGTTTAAAATAGACTGTAAATCTCAGATAAGTTATAGTCAAAAGAATCTGTGTAATGGTAATCTTGTTGGAATAGAAACAAACTTTTCATAATCTTTGATGGGTGGGTGGTGAGAGCCGGACTTTGAAGCCCGTTTTTTGTAAAATATAGTGTTTGATGTGATTTGGTTGTATGGTATTGGAATATCGTGCGTGTCTGTGTAAAAGCATATAAATTGTTGAATGAGAATTAGTTTGGTAACTAATAGTTAAATTGCATTGAAAAGAGCATTATTGTTATAGACTAAGAAATCGATTCTTCAGAACTGTGTCAGAGAATCCATTCTTAGACGCCATTTTTCTTTGTCCTTGTGGAAGGACACACACAGAGGCCATCTCTGTGTGGGAAACGTGAATACATTGTAGAATATTTGAATGAGATAAATAATAGTCTAACTGGATTGAAAGATAGTCGTGAAGTTGTTGTGTCGTGGAAGATGGCATTATTGTGGAAAAGCAATGTTATGTTGTAAAGATTGATCTGGGAGTCCACAGCGGGTTTTTCCCCCAGAAGGACAAAGACTAGCCCCTCCTTCCCCTACTCCATTTTTACACGGAGGCGCTGGCGCATGCGCAATCGATACGCAAGTCGGTTGCTTGGCGCCGCCTGCTGGACGAAATACGACAATACATTTTAAAACACTAAATCCTCAGGGAGATACAGCTGAGGTCGATGAAACAGTCCGATACATTAATAAATAGATGGTTATAAATGATTGTAATGTATTACATTAATTTAATTAATTTAATTAATTACAAATTGATTGAATTAATTATTCAGATCATTTTATTTCTCTGTTTTCACAAAACTTTGATCAATTGTTTTGTGACAATCTAATGATATGTTGATAATAGCTAATTGACTTCACAGGTTTACATCAATGAAGTGTCAATGAATAATTCTAACTAATCATTCATTCCTTTCACTTAACAAGTCGATTTCTTTACAGGTTATAATTAATATTTGTAATTTACATATTTTATTTTAGTTAGGTCATTTCCACAGTGTTTGATTAAGGAATAGCAGAATAGTACATATTTGATAGTTGAGCAGTAAAAGGGTTTTTGTGGATCAGTGAATACTTAGGTGTGACCAGCCATTGTGATTTAATAATTGTGTTGTTGACCAGAACTGTAATTAGTATTGAATGAGTAATCAAGTGACACATATTCATAAACAATTAGGAAACACATTTAAGTATAAAGTACTTACACAGCTATTAGATTTAAGTTAATACTGCACTGACATACACAAGAGGCAAATCTGTTATTCTGAGTTGCAGGGTTTTGTGGGGACGGTTAATACAGTTATATTGGACTAGCATTTGTTTAGCAAACAAGACAATAGGAAGGTGGGTTGTAAGAAGCGTACACCTTATCTAATATAGAATATTGTCAGCATATTGAGCAAGTAGAATGGGGTCGAATTCCACGAAGCTGTTAAAAGATATTAGTGAACATCGTGGAATGTTGGCTACGTTATCCCCTATGGCTGTAGTGGAAAAAATGAATCCTCTTGTTAGGGAAATTAGCAAAATGTCTACGAAATGGAATAGCCGTTGGGCATACATTGAACAGCCGTGGCCGAAAGAGGGCAGCCTTAATTTACAATTAATTGCAACATTGGAGATACTTATCAATGGGCACAAAGCACATCAAAGAGGAAAGATTAGATCAGAGAAACGCAAGTTAGAGTTAGCTATTTTAGATCTATTTAAGGTAGAGGGACAGAAAATAGCTCAGATGGAACCGGAAAAGAAAAAAGAATTGGCCAGAACACTGGAACAGAAACTGAACATTTCATCCCCAGACCTGTGTCCTGCCTCCAGTCCCCCTCCATATGCTAAGGCACTGGAGGATCATTCCCAGAAGAAGAAGAAGGAGCCAAGGGGAAAAGGGGACGACAGGAGTGACGAGGAAGATGACAGCGAAGATGGCAGTGAAGACTCAAGTGATGACGACAATGCAGATGGAGGCTACAACGCGCAGGTCAGGAAGATGATAGCCACAGCCGAAAGGAAAGGTGGGAGAAGACGCCCGGAGAAAGAGGGAGATTGTCACCGAATGTCATCAAATACATTAAAGAACTGTCCAGTGCTGATTCGGGGTAACAAGATGGAATATCATCCGTGGCATCATACAGATTTGTCTGAAGTGATCGAGAAACTCCCAGTTCTTCAAGAGGGAGGACATTCGTGGACGCGAGAGGTCGACGTGATACTGACAGGAACGCAGGCCGCGATGGGAGACCTGAAAAGACTCTTAGCTTTTATTGCAGGATTGGATACAATGCAGGAAATATTGATGAAGGCAGGACTTCATAGATATATCAATACATCAGTTTATGATCCAGAGCTCTTCGCAGCAAACAGAGGCAGGCTGTGGAAAGCAATCAGAGAGACCTACCCTACTCACATTCACCCAGACAATATCATTGTGAAGCCACTGGGGGGGGATGAGAATCCCAGGGGTTATGTTGCCCGTGTGCACTCTCAATGGAGAAGTGTGACAGGGAAAGACGCTGAAGATAACCCCTTAGAAAAATCCATAATCAGGGAAAAAATACAAGAAGGGCTTCCTACCCCAGTTAAGGATAAGCTAGCAGAAGTGGTGGGGCTACGACACATGAACAAAGCTGTTTATATAGACCACGTAGCTCATCAAGTTGAGTTATATCGAAAGAACATTCAGATACAGAAGGCACGAGACGAAGAATCCCTCAGAATATTGACTCATTTGCAATTGACTGAAAGCGAGAGGAACATAGAGGGAGTGCAGGCTTTAGCCCCACAGCAACAGCCACCTGGAGTGCAGACTGCTACTTACCAGTCCTACTCACAGGGGCCACAAGGGGGGTATCCTGCTACTTACCAGTCCTACCCACAGGGGCCACAAGGGGGGTATCCATACCCACAAGGGCCACCAGGGGTGCAAGCGGTTCCATACCAGATGTACACACAGCCTGGCCAAGGACCACCACCAGGGGGATGGACAGCAGCAGGGAAGGAGATGCTAGAACCATGCCAATGCGACCAGAATGGACATCTAGCCTGTGCCTGCTGCAACAGGCCCCAGGGGGGCGCAGGGGGGAGCCAAGGAGGAGGATATTGGCCCCCTACTACACCTGCTCCAGGAGTGATGAACCCTTACGGAGGCCCAGCAGCTGGCCTATAGGGGTGCCCGGAAGATCCGAGTGGGAGGTGCCAGCTGGTGGTGACACAGAAGCCTGAAGGCGCCACGCACCTCCCTATGTCTAGAGAATATGTGAAGACAATCGGATTTGAGGGAATTAAACAGCTGATTCCTACAACTGAGCTTGTAGACTTAGAGTACAAGGGACAGAGAGCAACTCTGTCAACACTTGTGTCAGAACACACGCCAACAGGGCTGCTAGGGAGAGATGCTCTATGCCAATTGAACTGTACAGTAAAATGCACACCTGACGGCTGTCAGGTGACGGTGCCATCCGGTGTTCAGATTCCATCGACAGCCAGAGTGATTAAGCATAGAACAGACCTACAAGCTTTGCCTTTAAAGGGAGCTGATATAGAATATTGGGTTGATGGGTCTTGTTACGGGGTAGGAGAAACTTTGTGCGCTGGGTATTCCTTAGTTAAAGCACAGAATTCAAAGTTTATTGTAGAACAGGCTGAGGCAGTTCCTCAGCCTTGCTCGGCTCAGTTGGCTGAATTGATTGCCCTCACGGAAGCATGCAACTTGGGAACCGGACGGAGAGTGACAGTGTACACCGACTCTGCCTATGCACATAATGTTTGTCATTTTAATGGAGCTGTATGGAGGGGGCGGGGTTTTAAGAGAACTGATGGTACGCCTATACAGCATCACGCACAGATCATGAAGCTGTTACAAGCCATGATGAAGCCAAAGGAATTAGCCATAGTGAAGTGTGCCGCACACAGGTCTGACTCATCACATGTCACACAAGGTAACAGGGCTGCAGAGGATGCAGCCAAAGCCATTACAGGAGCAGACAAGGCAGGTAAAGGTCTTCTGGTCACACATGAAAAGCAATTACAGGGCATGGTCACACTTGAGGATTTATTGATGTTACAGAGTAGAGCAACTATGTTAGACAAGAACGTTTGGCTAGCAAGGGGGGCAAGTCAGGATGACACAGGTCTATGGAGGAATCATGAGGGGTTGGTTGTAGCACCCTCAGATTTAATAGGCATGTTAATACGGGAAGCTCATGGATTAGCACATGTGGCTAGGGGGGAGGTAAGACGCAAGATCACCAAGGAATATGGGTTTTGGAGTCCATATTTGATGGAACAGATTGACCATGCTTTAGGTCAATGTGGGGTCTGTTGGAGAAACAACATCAGAGTGGGTACACCAGTGGTGTCTGGGCATATCCCTACCCCAATAGGGCCACGGGTGGTGGACAGGGGGGTGGATGTACAGGGTAGGCAGGATGTTGTGCCAACAGGTGCCGAGGTCCCCAGAGAACCTGAGAAGGAGGAGCTACGACGAGATGCTGTGGTGTTGCCAGAGCCAGTGGCAATGCCAGTGTTACAGCCAGTGACATTACCGGCAGTGCCTGAAACCGAGGGGACAGTGGAAAGCTGTCCAGATGCCAATGAACCAGAAACCAACGAAGCAGAGAGTGCTGACAGTCTGGAGGTCCAGCCTGGGAGTGTCCAAAGCCTGGACACCTGTGCTACTGGGGATGCTGGCGAGTGCCTGCACCATGCTTCAGATGATGCTGAGGGCGACTCCCCAGACCTTGATCAGCGTGGGAGGGGACCAGGCGGCTGCCTGAACCTCAATGACACTGACGGACGACGACCAGTTAGGAAAAGATTAAAGACTATGAATAGGGTAGTGAAGCAGCAGATCAAAGGGAACGACGGGAATGGACAGCAGATGATAGCATGGCTGGAAACGGTCTTAGGGGCATGGGAAACTTATTTTGCTAAGATAGGAGCACCTATTATAGCAGACATGATTTTTGACTTTCTTAGGAGACAGGGCCTCATTGACTGTTTTTGGAAAATCAGTCACTCAGTCCACGTTAATGAACTTTTCAGAAGACTAGTCCTCACCTGAGGTGAAGATCTATGCATTAATGCATTCCCTTTGTCCTATGCTTACTGTTGGAGAATTATGTGTTATGATAACTGAATGTCATTATTTGTGTATTGTTTGTTTGTTTCTATATCGTGTGATTGAGGTCAGTTGAGAAGTGATGTGGTGGTTATACAAAGCTAGGAGAGAGGTTCTGTTCCTAGCGCAACGAAAATGGAAAGCTCCTGACTATGAAAGTGTTATCAATCTGAGACAGCGGTAAAGGCTGTTCTCCAACTGGGTACAAGTGCTAGTAACCTCTGACCCTGACGCTTCAAGGACAAAGAAAACATCGGTCGTTGGAAGTTTCTGTATTGATTTGTGCATGATGAACTGTGTTTAGTTTAATTGTGATTGTTATTTTCAAAATTCTTTTTATTATTGGTTGTTTTTTATTTTTTGTTTATGATATCTTTGGTTCCTAATACTGGTCCTGGGTTGGTCTGTGTTATTGTGCTTCTTGTGTTGTGTGTTGGTGTAGTTTTTCTGTCTGTTGTTGTTTATTTTTTAATTTTTAATTTTATTTAAAAAAAAAAAAAAAAAAAATTTGGGGATGTTTTGTGGGGTTTTGTGTTTTTGTTTTTGTTTTATGGTAGTTTAGTTTCGGAACACCCTCTGGGTGGTCCGAGGGGGGATGTGTCGTATATTTCTGTAGTATGTATGATCTATGTATGAATATGTAGTATGTTTTAGACACACACACATACCGGGGCATGCAGGGACATGATGCCCTCTAGCAATGAGGGTTCTATGGCAACCAGATGACCAGCAGGGACCTTTGGGGGTTGGGCAGGGACACACATACACGCTGGCCCCTCCCCTCTGGAGCGGAACGGGGAGAGAGAGAGAGGGAGCGTTCTCTTCCCACCCGAGGTCCATGGGGAACGCATGTAATGTATAAATCTGCCTGTAACTGATTAAATTGTCTTAAACTAACTGTTCTTTGATTCATAACCAATAAGAATACACGACAGGACTTACCCCTATCACGACACGAGGCGTTATTTACATCAAAAACCCCTCCATGTCTATCAAGACCTGGCCCAGCTCATGAGCGTGCGGCCGGTTCTTTGATTATCAGGCATAATAAACCTGCGTCAATAAAGAGCATTGTTACACATAACAAACACTCTTTACAGACGGCAGCCCATCCCTTTTTCGAAATGACCCCACCTTGGGCTGTGCCATCTCCTCGGTGGGCAGCGGCGGCTGGGGTCATACAGAAATTCAAGCTTTTTCTGTCAACTGCACCACAACAGACGGCCCAGCCGCTGTCGTTGCTTTATGCAGAATGACTAGAAGGGACAGGTATTCTGTCGGGCTGGCTTGACAGGACATTGAGGAGGGGATATGCACTACAGTTCATTCAGCCTCCTCCGCCCTTCAGGGGCGTGAGAGAGACTGTTTTTTGTCCTGCCCGATAAAGACACGTGCGCTCCGGGAGGAGATTACGAATCTCCTAACAAAGGGCGCAGTGACATTGGTTCCGAGGGACCAGTGGGACATGAGATGGTACTCCCCGTATTTCCTTGTCCCAAAGAATTCGGGAGACATGAGACCCATACTAGATTTCAGGGTCCTCGACGAGAGAGTGGCGAAACGCCCCTTTCGTAGATACCTGAGGGTCGCGTATTTCGTGTGCCAATCACAGAGTGGCACAGGAAATTCCTACGTTTTGTTTTCCAAGGGAAGGTTTACGAGTACACGCGCCTGCCCTTCGGGTACGCGCTTGCTCCTCGTTTTTTCTCCAAATGCGTGCAGACAGCACTCGAACCACTGAGGCGTAACGAGATACGCATAATATGCGGATCTCGACGACCTACTGGTCTTGGCCCAATGCCCAAATCGAGCCATTCGGGACACAACCTCACTGGTGCAGCGCCTCACTCAGCTGGGGTTAGCTGTAAAACTGGACAGAGAGTGCTCCGTGGCCGGCTCAACAGTTTTCCTATCTAGGCATTCAGTTGGATACTGCCGAGATGAGGGCCAGTTTATCGGCACCACGGAGAGCGACACTGACGTCAGCTCCCTGGGTGTGTCGAGTGACAAATACAATCACTGCTCTGTCAAGGATGTCCTTACTAGGACTGAGGTCTGCAGCCCATGTAGTGGTCCCCTTAGGCCTGTTACACATGCGCAGACTGCAGAGGCGGTTCGCACGACTGCGACGGGTTCCAGTGAGAACGCCGTCGCAAGTTGATTGTAATACAGAGATCGGTCAAAACCGACCTGAGCTACTGGAGAGACCCGCGCGTCATCGCGCGCGGAGTCGCCTGAGTTCGCTGAAAGCTCTCCACATTCCAGGTCTGCTCAACGAAGGAGCAGATCTGTTATCACGGGGAGGCCCGAGGGACGACGACTGGAGGTTAGCACCCTCCATTGTGTCGCTGATTTGGGCACGGTTCGAGCAAGCAGAAGTGGTTCTGTTTGCGTCACGGACGAATGCGCAGTGTCGCCTTTGGTTCTTCCTGCGCGAACAGGACAACCCGCCATTGGGAGTCGATACATTCGCACACCACCCATGGCCGAGGGTCCTGTTATACGCGTTCCCACCCCTGACATCTATCCTCCCACTGTTGGCACGAGTGAGGTCAGAGAGGCTAGAGTTAATTCTTGTAGCCCCGGACCGTCCCGGAGCCCCGTGGTTTCCGGAACTGATGGAGATGTTGGTAGAGGGCCCATGGCCCATACCTCATCGACAAGATGCACTCTCTCAAGCCAGAGGCTTGGTGAGGGGGCCGCCTATGATGGGGGGCCCCCTCATGGCCTGGTTACTGAGAGGGATTTGTTAGAACGCAGGGGTCTGACAGACGCGGTCATTCAGACCATTCAGAGTGCGCGCGCGCAATCCACTGCAAAGGGATATGCGGCGCGCTGGCGAGTGTTTACACAGTGTGAGGGACAGGACGTTGACCCAGTCTGCTGTCGGGTCGAAACGTTCTTGTGCTTCTTACAGTCGCTGTTTGACAAGGGATTGGCGGCGAGAACTATTAAAGTTTACGCGGCTGCCATCTCAGCTTGTCATGAGGGTTTTGCGACAACGACACTGTTCAGTCATTCGCTGGTTAAGCGTTTTTTGACTGGAGTGTGTAGGCTTAGACGCCCTCATAGGACTCTAATGCCAAAATGGGACCTGTCGATTGTGCTAGAGGCGCTGTGCGTGCCCCATTCGAACCCATTGACACTGTGTCGTTGCGTTTATTGTCTCTCAAGACGAGTCAGCTCCTCGCCTTGACTACGGCTAAGCGAGTGAGTGATTTATGTGCTCTCTCGACACGGGCAGATTGTTTGATCATATCTGATGACAAAACAAAAGCTGTGTTACGCCCTAACCCGGCTTTTATCCCTAAGGTTAATCGTGGGTTTAGGGTTCAGAGCTGTGCTCTGAGCGCCTTTTTTCCTCCTCCTCACGACGGAGAGAGGGAGAGGCGTTTACATTGTCTATGTCCGGTGCGCGCGTTGGCACAATATGTGAAGCGCACGGCAGGACTGAGATCTTCTCCCCAGCTTCTGATCTGCTACGGCGGACAGAAAGCCGGGGCACCACTCTCGAAGCAGAGGCTGTCCCATTGGATTTGCGAGGCTATTAGCCTCGCATACGAATCGAAGGGGCAGCCCGTGCCGACTGGCATTCGGGCTCATTCCACCAGGGGCATGGCCACATCAGTGGCCATTCTCAGGGGAGTGGGAGTGGAGGAGATATGTGAGGCGGCGTCTTGGTCGTCGCCATCACTTTTTGTACGGTATTACTTGAAAGATATTCTTCCTCATCCTTTTCTCATTCTGTCCTCAGTTTTGCTGATGACTGATGTAGTGGGAAGGCACTTGGATTACCCTGGTCATGGGGATTCTATTCAAGTGTTGTCAGGATGAATACGGATGTGCCTGGGGAGGGGACCCTCCTCCAGGACATGTTCCGTTAGATCAACAACCCTACGTGCTCACGTAAGGGTTAGATCAGTGATATTTCTTCCGCATCCTTTTCTCATTCTGTCCTCAGTTTTGCTGATGACTGATGTAGTGGGGAAAGCACTTGGATCACCCTGGTTGGGGATTCTATTCAAGTGCTGTCAGGATGATTACGGATGTGCCTGGGGAGGGGACCCTCCTCCAGGACATGTTCCGTTAGATCTACAACCCTACGTGCTCACGTAAGGGTTAGGTCAGTGATATTCTTCCTCAATCCTTTCTCATTCTGTCCTCAGTTTTGCTGATGACTGATGTTGTGGGAAGGGCACTTGGATTACCCTGGTCATGGGGATTCTATTCAAGTGCTGTCAGGATGAATACGGATGTGCCTGGGGAGGGGACCCTCCTCCAGGACATGTCTGTTAGATCAACAACCCAACGTAAGGGTTAGGTAAGTGATATTTCTTCCTCATCCTTTTCTCACTCTGTCCTCAGTTTGCTGAGGACTGAGGTAGTGGGGATGGCACTTGGATTACCCTGGTTGGGGATGCTATTCAAGTGCTGTCAGGATGATTACGGATGTGCCTGGGGAGGGGACCCTCCTCCAGGACATGTTCCGTTAGATCTACAACCCTGCGTGCTCACGTAAGGGCTAGATCAGTGGAGCAGACTCGTGTGGGTTGGGCCAACTTTTTAAGGTTGTCTTGAACCAACATCAGTGGTCAGCTCCGGGTGCCGCTGAGATTGTTTTACGGATTAATAGTCTCAGTGGGGGTACATTTGGCCTCGTTCGCTCCGCCTAAACCAATAGGAGCAGAGCTCCCCTATGGGGCGGAGCTCCACGATATAGAACGATAGTTATGGAGATAGACTCCAGTTCTATGAGTGGAGCGGAGCCCCATAGGGCTGCTGGCCCACTTCGACTCGTTCAAACCCGGCTGTTTTTGTATGTTTGGGAGAATGAGGTAGCGAAGTACACCCCTTTATATAGCACCCCAGGCGGGCGCAGGCATTGAAAAATTCAGTCATTGGCTACTTTAGGTAGCGGGTAAACCAATAGGAGCAGAGCTCCCCTATGGGGCTCCGCTCCACTCATAGAACTGGAGTCTATCTCCATAACTATCGAACATAGGACCCGGGGAACATAGGACCCGGGGAACATAGGCATGCTCCCAAAAAAATGATACAATGTGCAATGTGCTACTAGTCAAATTTTGAGTGTGCAGACGCTGCTTTTTTGCACTCTAATTGATACTCTTCGGCTGCAGCACCCCAGCTAAGTCTGATCACGGATGAGCGGTGGTATTTTCACTATACTGGGAATTAACATGTATTAACAATAATTAACATTAACATGGTGAAATGCATTCTTAGACATGACTACATCGTCATGATTACAAATATGCCACTTGAAATGCATGAAATCCAAGTTTATTTGTGTCTTACACACATGTTCACCTAGTATTTGACTGTTTGTAGCCCAATCACGAATGATCCCAGTATTGTAGCTTCAGACGGACAAGTTGGTTGTAGTGCTTGCCCACGGTATGTTATTGCTCATATATATTTATTTTAATCATGTTATTTTACCAACTGTTAAGACAACAATTTAGTAAGCTAGTTACTTGAGCTAGCTAAAGATGTTGGCCCCCCAAATCATTTTACAACGTGTTGTAATTATGTTACGATATTTCTGTTGAGTGAGTGAACTGAACCACCGTGGTGCCACCCCGAGAAGTGAACCGGGAGTAAACTCAATGAACAGGGAGTTCAACATGCGTCAAATGCTTAAATTCGATGGGGGTCGATGGGGGTTCGATGGGGGTCTCCAATCGACTCCATTCAAAGTGATTTACGATCCCGCCCCTCTCCCCTGTCCGGACACATTTGAATTTTAAAAGCGACGTTATTAACCCGCAAAGAGTGTGCCCCGGGCACCGTATTTGTCCGTGAATAACACCGGCTAGGAAGGTGGTAAAAACACAATACTACTTTGCTAACTCCACCATCGCTATACGGTCATTTTGAGCCAACCCACTGGCACCCCGGGAAGTTATGTTTCGAACCCCGAGAGCATGCATAAATGTCTATCCGAAAAGAGTGCACTCTCCTCGGCCTCTGCACGCGCCTCTCCTCGGTAACGCGGAGGAACGAAAAGCTTACAGCACCGCGTATTCCCAGGCGGTCTCCCATCCAGGTACTAACACGGCCCAACCCTGCTTTTTTTAAATTATTATTTGGTTGGCGGTTGATAACCAACTTGAGGCGCATTACCGCTACCTACCGGACTGTGTTTGAACAGCGTCGTATCTATGAATGAATGAATTGTCTTTATTGTCATTGCTATAGTACAGGTACCAAACAACGAAATTTAGGAGGGGTGGCTCCCCTGGTGTTAGGAAAGAGAAAAAAAAACAAAAAAAAACACAAGAAGGGAAGGAGCTGGTTTACATAAATAAAGGCTATGTACACTATCCACTATACTATACTGTACAGATAGACGACTAGGGTTGTCATATTGCACATGGTGTTATTGCACATTCATTTAAAGTGTCGCAGTTTGCAGGCTTGAAATTTACATATTTGTGCCTCAGCACTACACCTGATTTTTTCAGTCCAGCAGCTGCCATCAATCCGTCCAGACTGTCCAGGGCCTAGAACCTAGGTCTTTGCTGTGTTCAGGGCCTGAATGGCCCTGGGGTAGAAGCTGAGCTTCAGTCTGTTTGTCCTTGCGAACATGGTCCTGAACCGCCTGTTCGAGGGCAGCCGAGCAAAGTGTTCGTACCCAGGGTGGGATGGGTCTCTGGAGATCTTGGAGGCCTTCCTGAGGCAGCGTGTGTTGTACAGCTCTTCCAGAGAGGGGAGGGGGGCGCCGGTGATCTTCTGGGCCGATCTCACGACTCTCTGTAGCGCATTCCTCTCTACGGCTGTGCAGCTGGAGAACCAGATGCAGATGCAGTAGGTGAGGATGCTCTCCACTGCGCAGCGGTAGAAGGTCACCAGCATCTCCTGTCCGATATGGTCTTTCCTGAGGACTCTCAGGAAGTAGAGCCGCTGTTGTGCCTTCTTGATGATGGCTGCTGTGTCGATCTTCCAGGACACTTTACGATGGAGTTGCTGGGGTGGACGGGGGTGAAGTCGTAGGTGTAGAGGTTGTAGAGCAGGGGTGGCCAACCCGCGGCTCGCGAGCCGCATGCGGCTCTTTGGCTGTCTGTGTGCGGCTCTTCAATCCATTCATTAAAAGTGTTGGTGTAGCGCTCTCTGACAGGCCGCGTTCGTAAATTCGCCGGAGCGCACACTGGGTTTAACGTCATAATGGAACCAAGTAATTTGATTGGACAAGAGACGTGGAGGCACCAACGTTCTCAGAGCGAATTTACGAACGCGGCCTCTGTCTCGCTGCACACTGCTGTAACCCGATACTTTTTTTTCAAGGATCATCTCGAGTCACTAACAATGTTGCCAGATTGGATTGATTTTTCAGCCCAACCAGAGTCTAAAAACCCACCCAGAGTGATCATAAGTAGCCCGATTGGGCTGGAATCGGCCATATCATGGCAACACTGTTCCCTAATTGTCCGTTCTGAGGAGAAGCTGTCACGTAACACGGCTTTTTGACAGTTCATTTATTGACAAATTACGGATAACAACAACAAAATAAAAATGTCAGGGAAGAAATGTACAGCTAAACGCAAGTATGGAGATGAGCAAAGGAAGTTTTTAGCCGAGTGGGAGAGTGAATATTTCTTTGTGGAGCGCAATGGAAAGCCATTCTGCCTGATATGCCAAACATCGTTGGCACATTACAAAGCTTCCAATCTCCAGCGCCATTTCAGCACAACGCATGCTAACATTGACCAGGAGTTTCGAAAAGGAACCGAACTTCGCAAGGGTAAATTAAACAGCTTGAAAAGCCAGACACAAACACAGACCAAGTTGTTCCAAAGATTTGTTAAGCAATCAGAGACAGTGACACTTGCATCCTATCAAGTGGCCTGGAACATTGCACGTGCTAAAAAGCCATACAATGAAGGAGAGTTTATTAAGAAATGCATCATGAATGAATGAATGAATGAATGGTCTTTATTGTCATTGATATAGTACAGGTACCAAACAACGAAATTTGGGAGGGGGGGCTCCCCTGGTGCTAGGAAAAAAAAAAAAAAAAAGTAGTTCTGTTCGGATTGACACACATGTGAAGGAACTGCTTCGAGTGGCCACAACAGAATACGAACCAGATTTGAAGAGGATTGTGGCAAGCAAGGACTGCCAGAAGTCCCACTGAGTCAAAGGAGCAACAGGTAAGACAAAAATATTTGTCACATACACTGTTATTGTGAGGTAGGCTATTGTAAATTGTTATATTTCTGTGTGTGGAGAGAGTATGAGAGAGGGAAAGACTGTGTGTGCATGCTAACCTTGACAAGAAATAACAGAAGCTGCTTCCTCCCTCTCTCTCGTTTCAGATCTCCGAGGCAGAGAAGAGATGATATTTAGCAGCTTTCCCACCTGCTTTCATTTCATTCATGCATATTCAGTCGTGTGTGTGAGAAAGAAAAATAAATAAATCTGTCTGCAAAGTAGCCTATTGGAAATGTATTATTGTGTGTGTGTGTGTGTGTGTGTGTGTGTGTGTGTGTGTGTGTGTGAGTAAGAGGGAGTGCTTTTGTGAGCCCGCATGTATGATGTGGCTCTTTGTGGTACCCCAATATTTTTTTGTGGCTCTTAGTCTCCGACTGGTTGGCCACCCCTGTTGTAGAGGATGGGGCTTAGCACGCAGCCCTGGGGGGACCCAGTGCTGAGTCTGAGGGCTGTGGAGGTGTGGGAGCCCACCCGCACCCTCTGGGGGTGGTCAGACAGGAAGTCCTTGATCCATGCACATATAGAGTGTGATAGTCCCAGGTCTAGTAGTTTGGTCACTAGCCTGTCTGGAAGGATGGTGTTGAAGGCAGAGCTGAAGTCCACAAAGAGCAGTCTCGCGTAGCTGTTTCCCCTCTCCAGGAGTGGAGTGGAGAGTCGTCGCGATGGCGTCCTCTGTGGACCTGTGGGCTCTGTAGGCGAACTGGTATGGATCCAGGTTGGGCGGGAGGCGTGTGACTATGTGGGCCCGGACTAGTTTCTCGAAGCACTTCATGATGATTGGTGTGAGTGCCACCGGGCGGTAGTCGTTTAGGCAGCTCACCGTGCTTTTCTTCGGGACTGGGATGATAGTTGAGGTTTTCAGGCAGGGTGGGATGGTGGCCTGGGACAGGGACTGGTTGAAGATGTTGGTGAAAACCCCGTCCAGCTGGTCGGCGCAGTCCCTCAGCACCCGTCCCAGGACGCCATCCGGCCCTGAGGCTTTCCTGGGGTCCACTGCCTTCAGCACGTGTCTCACTTCATGCTCTGTGAGGGTGAGGCTGCTGAGAGCTGTCTTTATGAATGAGTAAACGTTATTTATTAAAAATGATTGAGATCAAAACAATGTAGAATGAACAGTACCCTTTGTAACTGCGTTCACGTTGCACTCATCCGATACACTGCAATACTAATGTATGAACACGTGAGGGCGCTATCATCACGGCCATATAGCAGAAACACGAGGCATGGCGCCTTCTGGTGGTCAATTGTCGTCAGCACATCACAAAGCGAATTGGCGAATCCAGAACCACATGAGAATATTTACTATTCAGTGGTTGAAACTATCACACGTCTGGCACTCCGAATTGTTTTGTCAGCCGCAGTATAAAAAACTGTTATATTTTCCAATGTATTTATATGAAAGGCCTCCTATTATTGATGAATTTATCCAGCTGTGTAGCAGCACAGTAACACTCCATGGAATGGAAAAGCAGTGGGGTCACCAGCGCCCTCATGTGGACAACAATATGACCTGCAACCTGCAACCTGCCACCTGGGTGCACTGATACTGTAGCAGCTACAAGGAGGAAACTAGACTCTCAAACAGTCTGGATAGAATAATGGGGTGACATAAGTTTTATTCCATGAATATAGCAGGAATACAATTACCATTTTAGAACAGGAAGAATGGTTGAACTGACTCAGGCTGTAGAGTTTTCACATGAATGTTTGGCTATGTTTTGTTGATCGCAAAACATATCTAATATTGATAATCTGACTCCAATGTAATTATCACTATGTGCTAAGAATTGTTGAGTCTGTGCTTATTTAGTGCAATAAACATAAATCTTTATAGATTTAAAGAACTTAAATACTGAGGTTTTTAGGATAATATAAAAAGCAGAGGTCAGGGAAAATCTCTCTCTCTCTCTCTCTCTCTCTCTCTCTCTCTCTCTCTCTCTCTCTCTCTCTCTCTCTCTCTCTTTCCTGTGTACTGTTGTGAGTAGCATTGTATTGAATGACCAGTGGTGATCCCTCTGTCTCTCTCTATAAGAATGTAACATTTCTCTATGAAGTATTAAACTTGTATTCAATAGTTGTATCAGTATCAGAATCAGTCATATTAAAGATCTTAAATTAGAGAGAGACATACAGAGTAAGAGAGAGAAAGAGAGAAAGAGAGAAAGAGAGAGAGAGAGTGAGTGAGAGAGAGGGACATACAGAGTAAGAGAGAGAGAGACTTACAGAGAAAAAAGAGAGTGAGAGAGAGTGTGTGTGTGTGTGTGTGTGTGTGTGTGTGTGTGTGTGTGTGTGTGTGTGTGTGTGTGTGTGTGTGTGTGTGTGTGTGTGTGTGGTGTGGTAGGGAGAGAGAATGGGCTGGAAACAATATAGCAGATTTACACATATTGCACTGGCCTTGGCAAGCCCTAACCCTCCTCCCTCTCCTCCTCCCTCTCCTCCTCCCTCTCCTCCTCCCTCTCCTCCCTCTCCTCCTCTCTCTCCTCCTCCTCCCTCTCCTCCTCCTCTCTCTCCTCCTCCCTCTCCTCCTCCCTCTCCTCCCTCTCCTCCTCTCTCTCCTCCTCTCCCTCTCCTCCTCCCTCTCCTCTCTCTCCTCCTCCCTCTCCTCCTCCCTCTCCTCCTCCACCACCTCCTCCCTCTCCTCCTCCCTCTCCTCCTCCCTCTCCTCCTCCTCCTCCCCCCCTCCTCCTCCTCCACCCTCTCCTCCCCCTCCCCCTCCTCCTCCCCCTCCTCCCCCTCCTCCTCCCTCTCCTCCTCCCCCTCCTCCACCTCCTCCTCCACCTCCTCTCTCTCCTCCTCCACCTCCTCCCTCTCCTCCTCCACCTCCTCCTCCCCCTCCCCCTCCTCCCTCTCCTCCTCCTCCACCTCCTCCTCCTCCCTCTCCTCCTCTCTCTCCTCCTCCTCCTCCCTCTCCTCCCTCTCCTCCTCCACCTCCTCCTCCCTCTCCTCCTCCACCTCCACCTCCCTCTCCTCCTCCTCCACCACCTTTGTTTCTCCTCATCTTCTCCGTAAGTAAGGTTAGTGTTGAGGGTTTGGGTGGGGGTCAGGGGGAGAGAGAGGTGGGGGGGGGGGGTTAAGTGAGGACTGTCACCACTAGAGGTGGGGATGGGGAGGTGGGGATGGGGGGGGGGGGGGGGGGGGGTCAGGTGGGTGGGGGGGGTCAGTGGAGACCCAGGGGACTGTCGCCACTAGTTGGGATTAAATAACTGCCTTAAGGGGAGAGGTGGTGGCATCGCTGGTTACACACACATACACACACACACACGCACACGCACACGCACACGCTCACGCTCACGCACACACACACACACACACACACACACACACACACACACAGGAGTCAGTATCACACACACACACACACACACACACACACACACACACACACACACACACACTGGACACGGCTGGAGCATGAGTGCAGATGGCCTGTGTGTGTGATGATGAGATGATGAGGGTGATGGGGGGTGATAGGAAGGTCGTAGAGACACCATTCAAATGGTTTTAGATTCCCTGTCCTCTGGTCTATCCGGGGGTGTTGGAATTGTTCTCCTAACCCGCGGGGAACCATACGTTATTAACCCCGGGAGGGGTCACACTACGGGACGTATAACGCTGGCTATGAATGTGGTAGAAACACAAGGTTTTCATATTTAAGTTCATTAGGTCTACACGGTCATTTTAAGCCTAACCCCAGCCCTCTACGACACCGGGAAGTCATGTTATTGAGCTTTCTGCACTGTTAGCCACATGCTATCACATGCTATCACACTACGGGACGTATAACTCTGGCTATGAATGGGGTAGAAACACGCGGTTTTCATATTTCTGTTCCTTAGGTCTACACGGTCATTTGAAGCCTAACCCCAGCCCTCTACGACCCCGGGACGTGATGTTATTGAGCTTCCTGCAAATTAGCCACATGCTAAAGGCATCATGCTAACCCTACCCCGTTTTGGATTCAGCGTGATCTCACGATCATAAAAGTCAATGGGAGTGGCAAAAAAAATCATGTTGGACTTAAAAAAAAAAAAAAAAAAAAAAAAAAAAAAAGAAGGGTGAAGATAGTGGATGCACGCGCGAGTCGATATTAGTCTGTGGAGACCAGATAGAATGGATTTAACATCTCTCTATGACCTGGGGTCACAAGGGTGTGGAATAACCAGCAGTGACATCTGAGCTCCTGGGCATATGTGAATGTGAATGTGAATGGTCATGTTAATGAGCTGTATGTTAATGAGCTGTATGTTAATGAGATGTATGTTAATTAGCTGTGTATGTTAATGAACTGTATGTTAATGAGCTTCATGCTAATGAGCTGTATGTTAATGAGATGTATGTTAATTAGCTGTGTGTATGTTAATGAGCTGTATGTTAATGAGCTTCATGCTAATGAGATTCATGCTAATGAGCTGTATGTTAATGAGCTGTGTAAAAGTGGGCGGAGCTTGTGTAAAAGTGGGCGGAGCTTAAGCCAAAGTGGGCGGAGCTTGTGTCTAAGTGGGAGTGGCTTAGACAGTTAGTGGGCGGAGCTTAAGTCAAAGTGGGCGGAGCTTAAGTCAAAGTGGGCGGAGCTTAAGTCAAAGTGGGCGGAGCTTAAGTTAAAGTGGGCGGAGCTTAAGTCAAAGTGGGAGGAGCTTAAGTCAAAGTGGGCGGAGCATAAATCAAAGTGGGAGGAGCTTGTGTAAAAGTGGGCGGAGCTTAAATCAAAGTGGGAGGAGCTTAAGTCAAAGTGGGTGGAGCTTAAATCAAAGTGGGAGGAGCTTAAGTCAAAGTGGGCGGAGCTTAAATCAAAGTGGGAGGAGCTTAAATCAAAGTGGGCGGAGCTTAAATCAAAGTGGGAGGAGCTTAAATCAAAGTGGGAGGAGCTTAAATCAAAGTGGGAGGAGCTTAAGTCAAAGTGGGCGGAGCTTAAATCAAAGTGGGAGGAGCTTATGTCAAAGTGGGCGGAGCTTAAGTTAAAGTGGGAGGAGCTTATGTCAAAGTGGGCGGAGCTTTGTAAAAGTGGGCGGAGCTTAAATCAAAGTGGGAGGAGCTTAAATCAAAGTGGGAGGAGCTTAAATCAAAGTGGGAGGAGCTTAAATCAAAGTGGGAGGAGCTTAAGTCAAAGTGGGCGGAGCTTAAATCAAAGTGGGAGGAGCTTAAGTCAAAGTGGGCGGAGCTTAAATCAAAGTGGGAGGAGCTTAAATCAAAGTGGGATGAGCTTAAGTCAAAGTGGGCGGAGCTTAAGTCAAAGTGGGCGGAGCTTAAATCAAAGTGGGAGGAGCTTAAATCAAAGTGGGAGGAGCTTAAATCAAAGTGGGAGGAGCTTAAATCAAAGTGGGAGGAGCTTAAGTCAAAGTGGGCGGAGCTTAAATCAAAGTGGGCGGAGCTTGTGTAAAAGTGGGCGGAGCTTAAATCAAAGTGGGAGGAGCTTAAATCAAAGTGGGAGGAGCTTAAGTCAAAGTGGGCGGAGCGTGTGTAAAAGTGGGCGGAGCTTAAATCAAAGTGGGCGGAGCTTAAATCAAAGTGGGAGGAGCTTAAATCAAAGTGGGAGGAGCTTAAGTCAAAGTGGGCGGAGCTTAAGTCAAAGTGGGCGGAGCTTAAATCAAAGTGGGAGGAGCTTAAGTCAAAGTGGGCGGAGCTTAAATCAAAGTGGGAGGAGCTTAAGTCAAAGTGGGCGGAGCTTAAATCAAAGTGGGAGGAGCTTAAGTCAAAGTGGGCGGAGCTTAAGTCAAAGTGGGCGGAGCTTAAGTCAAAGTGGGCGGATCTTGTGTAAAAGTGGGCGGAGCTTAAATCGAAGTGGGAGGAGCTTAAGTCAAAGTGGGCGGAGCTTGTGTAAAAGTGGGCGGAGCTTAAATCAAAGTGGGCGGAGCTTAAGTCAAAGTGGGCGGAGCGTGTGTAAAAGTGGGCGGAGCTTAAATCAAAGTGGGAGGAGCTTAAGTCAAAGTGGGCGGAGCTTAAGTCAAAGTGGGCGGAGCTTGTGTAAAAATGGGCGGAGCTTAAATCAAAGTGGGAGGAGCTTAAGTCAAAGTGGGCGGTAAAGTAATCAGTCATATTAAAGATCTTAAATTAGAGAGAGACATACAGAGTAAGAGAGAAAGAGAGAAAGAGAGAGAGAGAGAGTGAGTGAGAGAGAGGGACATACAGAGAAAAAAGAGAGTGAGAGAGTGTGTGTGTGTGTGTGTGTGTGTGTGTGTGTGTGTTTGTGTGTGTGCATATGCGTGTGTGTGTGTGTGTGTGTGTGTGTGTGTGTGTGTGTGTGTGTGTGTTAGGGAGAGAGAATGGGCTGGAAACAATATAGCAGATTTACACATATTGCACTGGCCTTGGCTCCCTCTCCTCCTCCCTCTCCTCCTCCCTCTCCTCCTCCCTCTCCTCCTCTCTCTCCTCCTCCTCCTCCCTCCTCCTCCTCCCTCCTCCTCCCCCTCCCCTCCTCCTCCTCCTCCCCCTCCCTCCTCCTCCTCCCTCCCCCTCCCTCCCCCTCCTCCTCCCCCTCCACCTCCTCCCCCTCCTCCTCCACCTCCTCCTCCCCCTCCCCCTCCTCCCTCTCCTCCCCCTCCCCCTCCTCCCTCTCCTCCTCCCTCTCCTCCCTCTCCTCCTCCCTCTCCTCCACTTCCTCCTCCCACTCCTCCACCTCCTCCCTCTCCTCCTCCACCTCCTCCCTCTCCTCCTCCTCCACCACCTTTGTTTCTCCTCATCTTCTCCGTAAGTAAGGTTAGTGTTGAGGGTTTGGGTGGGGGTCAGGGGGAGAGAGAGGTGGGGGGGGGGGGAGGTTAAGTGGAGACTGTCACCACTAGAGGTGGGGATGGGGGGGGGGGGGGTCAGGTGGGTGGGGGGGGTCAGTGGAGACCCAGGGGACTGTCGCCACTAGTTGGGATTAAATAACTGCCTTAAGGGGAGAGGTGGTGGCATCGCTGGGTTACACACACACACACACACACACACGCACACGCACACGCACACGCACACGCTCACGCTCACGCACACACACACACACACACACACACACACACACACACACACAGGAGTCAGTATCACACACACACACACACACACACACACACACACACACACACACACACACACTGGACACGGCTGGAGCATGAGTGCAGATGGCCTGTGTGTGTGATGATGAGATGATGAGGGTGATGGGGGGTGATAGGAAGGTCGTAGAGACACCATTCAAATGGTTTTAGATTCCCTGTCCTCTGGTCTATCCGGGGGTGTTGGAATTGTTCTCCTAACCCGCGGGGAACCATACGTTATTAACCCCGGGAGGGGTCACACTACGGGACGTATAACGCTGGCTATGAATGTGGTAGAAACACAAGGTTTTCATATTTAAGTTCATTAGGTCTACACGGTCATTTTAAGCCTAACCCCAGCCCTCTACGACACCGGGAAGTCATGTTATTGAGCTTTCTGCACTGTTAGCCACATGCTATCACATGCTATCACACTACGGGACGTATAACTCTGGCTATGAATGGGGTAGAAACACGCGGTTTTCATATTTCTGTTCCTTAGGTCTACACGGTCATTTGAAGCCTAACCCCAGCCCTCTACGACCCCGGGACGTGATGTTATTGAGCTTCCTGCAAATTAGCCACATGCTAAAGGCATCATGCTAACCCTACCCCGTTTTGGATTCAGCGTGATCTCACGATCATAAAAGTCAATGGGAGTGGCAAAAAAAATCATGTTGGACTTAAAAAAAAAAAAAAAAAAAAAAAAAAAAAAAAGAAGGGTGAAGATAGTGGATGCACGCGCGAGTCGATATTAGTCTGTGGAGACCAGATAGAATGGATTTAACATCTCTCTATGACCTGGGGTCACAAGGGTGTGGAATAACCAGCAGTGACATCTGAGCTCCTGGGCATATGTGAATGTGAATGTGAATGGTCATGTTAATGAGCTGTATGTTAATGAGCTGTATGTTAATGAGATGTATGTTAATTAGCTGTGTATGTTAATGAACTGTATGTTAATGAGCTTCATGCTAATGAGCTGTATGTTAATGAGATGTATGTTAATTAGCTGTGTGTATGTTAATGAGCTGTATGTTAATGAGCTTCATGCTAATGAGATTCATGCTAATGAGCTGTATGTTAATGAGCTGTGTAAAAGTGGGCGGAGCTTGTGTAAAAGTGGGCGGAGCTTAAGCCAAAGTGGGCGGAGCTTGTGTCTAAGTGGGAGTGGCTTAGACAGTTAGTGGGCGGAGCTTAAGTCAAAGTGGGCGGAGCTTAAGTCAAAGTGGGCGGAGCTTAAGTCAAAGTGGGCGGAGCTTAAGTTAAAGTGGGCGGAGCTTAAGTCAAAGTGGGAGGAGCTTAAGTCAAAGTGGGCGGAGCATAAATCAAAGTGGGAGGAGCTTGTGTAAAAGTGGGCGGAGCTTAAATCAAAGTGGGAGGAGCTTAAGTCAAAGTGGGTGGAGCTTAAATCAAAGTGGGAGGAGCTTAAGTCAAAGTGGGCGGAGCTTAAATCAAAGTGGGAGGAGCTTAAATCAAAGTGGGCGGAGCTTAAATCAAAGTGGGAGGAGCTTAAATCAAAGTGGGAGGAGCTTAAATCAAAGTGGGAGGAGCTTAAGTCAAAGTGGGCGGAGCTTAAATCAAAGTGGGAGGAGCTTATGTCAAAGTGGGCGGAGCTTAAGTTAAAGTGGGAGGAGCTTATGTCAAAGTGGGCGGAGCTTTGTAAAAGTGGGCGGAGCTTAAATCAAAGTGGGAGGAGCTTAAATCAAAGTGGGAGGAGCTTAAATCAAAGTGGGAGGAGCTTAAATCAAAGTGGGAGGAGCTTAAGTCAAAGTGGGCGGAGCTTAAATCAAAGTGGGAGGAGCTTAAGTCAAAGTGGGCGGAGCTTAAATCAAAGTGGGAGGAGCTTAAATCAAAGTGGGATGAGCTTAAGTCAAAGTGGGCGGAGCTTAAGTCAAAGTGGGCGGAGCTTAAATCAAAGTGGGAGGAGCTTAAATCAAAGTGGGAGGAGCTTAAATCAAAGTGGGAGGAGCTTAAATCAAAGTGGGAGGAGCTTAAGTCAAAGTGGGCGGAGCTTAAATCAAAGTGGGCGGAGCTTGTGTAAAAGTGGGCGGAGCTTAAATCAAAGTGGGAGGAGCTTAAATCAAAGTGGGAGGAGCTTAAGTCAAAGTGGGCGGAGCGTGTGTAAAAGTGGGCGGAGCTTAAATCAAAGTGGGCGGAGCTTAAATCAAAGTGGGAGGAGCTTAAATCAAAGTGGGAGGAGCTTAAGTCAAAGTGGGCGGAGCTTAAGTCAAAGTGGGCGGAGCTTAAATCAAAGTGGGAGGAGCTTAAGTCAAAGTGGGCGGAGCTTAAATCAAAGTGGGAGGAGCTTAAGTCAAAGTGGGCGGAGCTTAAATCAAAGTGGGAGGAGCTTAAGTCAAAGTGGGCGGAGCTTAAGTCAAAGTGGGCGGAGCTTAAGTCAAAGTGGGCGGATCTTGTGTAAAAGTGGGCGGAGCTTAAATCGAAGTGGGAGGAGCTTAAGTCAAAGTGGGCGGAGCTTGTGTAAAAGTGGGCGGAGCTTAAATCAAAGTGGGCGGAGCTTAAGTCAAAGTGGGCGGAGCGTGTGTAAAAGTGGGCGGAGCTTAAATCAAAGTGGGAGGAGCTTAAGTCAAAGTGGGCGGAGCTTAAGTCAAAGTGGGCGGAGCTTGTGTAAAAATGGGCGGAGCTTAAATCAAAGTGGGAGGAGCTTAAGTCAAAGTGGGCGGTAAAGTAATCAGTCATATTAAAGATCTTAAATTAGAGAGAGACATACAGAGTAAGAGAGAAAGAGAGAAAGAGAGAGAGAGAGAGTGAGTGAGAGAGAGGGACATACAGAGAAAAAAGAGAGTGAGAGAGTGTGTGTGTGTGTGTGTGTGTGTGTGTGTGTGTGTTTGTGTGTGTGCATATGCGTGTGTGTGTGTGTGTGTGTGTGTGTGTGTGTGTGTGTGTGTGTGTTAGGGAGAGAGAATGGGCTGGAAACAATATAGCAGATTTACACATATTGCACTGGCCTTGGCAAGCCCTAACCCTCCTCCCTCTCCTCCTCCCTCTCCTCCTCCCTCTCCTCCTCCCTCTCCTCCTCCCTCTCCTCCTCCTCCTCCCTCCTCCTCCTCCCTGTCCTCCTCCTCCCTCTCCTCCTCCCTCTCCTCCTCCCTCTCCTCCTCCCTCTCCTCCTCTCTCTCCTCCTCCTCCTCCCTCCTCCTCCTCCCTCCTCCTCCCCCTCCCCTCCTCCTCCTCCTCCCCCTCCCTCCTCCTCCTCCCTCCCCCTCCCTCCCCCTCCTCCTCCCCCTCCACCTCCTCCCCCTCCTCCTCCACCTCCTCCTCCCCCTCCCCCTCCTCCCTCTCCTCCCCCTCCCCCTCCTCCCTCTCCTCCTCCCTCTCCTCCCTCTCCTCCTCCCTCTCCTCCACTTCCTCCTCCCACTCCTCCACCTCCTCCCTCTCCTCCTCCACCTCCTCCCTCTCCTCCTCCTCCACCACCTTTGTTTCTCCTCATCTTCTCCGTAAGTAAGGTTAGTGTTGAGGGTTTGGGTGGGGGTCAGGGGGAGAGAGAGGTGGGGGGGGGGGGGAGGTTAAGTGGAGACTGTCACCACTAGAGGTGGGGATGGGGGGGGGGGGGTCAGGTGGGTGGGGGGGGTCAGTGGAGACCCAGGGGACTGTCGCCACTAGTTGGGATTAAATAACTGCCTTAAGGGGAGAGGTGGTGGCATCGCTGGGTTACACACACACACACACACACACACGCACACGCACACGCACACGCACACGCTCACGCTCACGCACACACACACACACACACACACACACACACACACACACAGGAGTCAGTATCACACACACACACACACACACACACACACACACACACACACACACACACTGGACACGGCTGGAGCATGAGTGCAGATGGCCTGTGTGTGTGATGATGAGATGATGAGGGTGATGGGGGGTGATAGGAAGGTCGTAGAGACACCATTCAAATGGTTTTAGATTCCCTGTCCTCTGGTCTATCCGGGGGTGTTGGAATTGTTCTCCTAACCCGCGGGGAACCATACGTTATTAACCCCGGGAGGGGTCACACTACGGGACGTATAACGCTGGCTATGAATGTGGTAGAAACACAAGGTTTTCATATTTAAGTTCATTAGGTCTACACGGTCATTTTAAGCCTAACCCCAGCCCTCTACGACACCGGGAAGTCATGTTATTGAGCTTTCTGCACTGTTAGCCACATGCTATCACATGCTATCACACTACGGGACGTATAACTCTGGCTATGAATGGGGTAGAAACACGCGGTTTTCATATTTCTGTTCCTTAGGTCTACACGGTCATTTGAAGCCTAACCCCAGCCCTCTACGACCCCGGGACGTGATGTTATTGAGCTTCCTGCAAATTAGCCACATGCTAAAGGCATCATGCTAACCCTACCCCGTTTTGGATTCAGCGTGATCTCACGATCATAAAAGTCAATGGGAGTGGCAAAAAAAATCATGTTGGACTTAAAAAAAAAAAAAAAAAAAAAAAAAAAAAAAGAAGGGTGAAGATAGTGGATGCACGCGCGAGTCGATATTAGTCTGTGGAGACCAGATAGAATGGATTTAACATCTCTCTATGACCTGGGGTCACAAGGGTGTGGAATAACCAGCAGTGACATCTGAGCTCCTGGGCATATGTGAATGTGAATGTGAATGGTCATGTTAATGAGCTGTATGTTAATGAGCTGTATGTTAATGAGATGTATGTTAATTAGCTGTGTATGTTAATGAACTGTATGTTAATGAGCTTCATGCTAATGAGCTGTATGTTAATGAGATGTATGTTAATTAGCTGTGTGTATGTTAATGAGCTGTATGTTAATGAGCTTCATGCTAATGAGATTCATGCTAATGAGCTGTATGTTAATGAGCTGTGTAAAAGTGGGCGGAGCTTGTGTAAAAGTGGGCGGAGCTTAAGCCAAAGTGGGCGGAGCTTGTGTCTAAGTGGGAGTGGCTTAGACAGTTAGTGGGCGGAGCTTAAGTCAAAGTGGGCGGAGCTTAAGTCAAAGTGGGCGGAGCTTAAGTCAAAGTGGGCGGAGCTTAAGTTAAAGTGGGCGGAGCTTAAGTCAAAGTGGGAGGAGCTTAAGTCAAAGTGGGCGGAGCATAAATCAAAGTGGGAGGAGCTTGTGTAAAAGTGGGCGGAGCTTAAATCAAAGTGGGAGGAGCTTAAGTCAAAGTGGGTGGAGCTTAAATCAAAGTGGGAGGAGCTTAAGTCAAAGTGGGCGGAGCTTAAATCAAAGTGGGAGGAGCTTAAATCAAAGTGGGCGGAGCTTAAATCAAAGTGGGAGGAGCTTAAATCAAAGTGGGAGGAGCTTAAATCAAAGTGGGAGGAGCTTAAGTCAAAGTGGGCGGAGCTTAAATCAAAGTGGGAGGAGCTTATGTCAAAGTGGGCGGAGCTTAAGTTAAAGTGGGAGGAGCTTATGTCAAAGTGGGCGGAGCTTTGTAAAAGTGGGCGGAGCTTAAATCAAAGTGGGAGGAGCTTAAATCAAAGTGGGAGGAGCTTAAATCAAAGTGGGAGGAGCTTAAATCAAAGTGGGAGGAGCTTAAGTCAAAGTGGGCGGAGCTTAAATCAAAGTGGGAGGAGCTTAAGTCAAAGTGGGCGGAGCTTAAATCAAAGTGGGAGGAGCTTAAATCAAAGTGGGATGAGCTTAAGTCAAAGTGGGCGGAGCTTAAGTCAAAGTGGGCGGAGCTTAAATCAAAGTGGGAGGAGCTTAAATCAAAGTGGGAGGAGCTTAAATCAAAGTGGGAGGAGCTTAAATCAAAGTGGGAGGAGCTTAAGTCAAAGTGGGCGGAGCTTAAATCAAAGTGGGCGGAGCTTGTGTAAAAGTGGGCGGAGCTTAAATCAAAGTGGGAGGAGCTTAAATCAAAGTGGGAGGAGCTTAAGTCAAAGTGGGCGGAGCGTGTGTAAAAGTGGGCGGAGCTTAAATCAAAGTGGGCGGAGCTTAAATCAAAGTGGGAGGAGCTTAAATCAAAGTGGGAGGAGCTTAAGTCAAAGTGGGCGGAGCTTAAGTCAAAGTGGGCGGAGCTTAAATCAAAGTGGGAGGAGCTTAAGTCAAAGTGGGCGG
>NC_137676.1:73288039-73295539 GCF_963989245.1 Nansenia antarctica
TTCACCGACACCCAGAACCTTCCCTTCACCCTGGCAGACGGCACCGCCATCAAGGTGCCCATGATGTACCAGGCAGCGGAGGTCAACTTCGGTAAGACCAGAGAAACAGTCCCAAAGTCTCCCTCATCCTGCCTCCTCAGGTGTTGGGTCTCCCTCATCCTGCCTCCTCAGGTGTTGGGTCTCCCTCATCCTGCCTCCTCAGGTGTTGGGTCTCCCTCATCCTGCCTCCTCAGGTGTTGGGGCTCCTCATCCTGCCTCCTCAGGTGTTGGGGCTCCTCATCCTGCCTCCTGAGGTGTTGGGGCTCCTCATCCTGCCTCCTCAGGTGTTGGGTCTCCCTCATCCTGCCTCCTCAGGTGTTGGGTCTCCGTCATCCTGCCTCCTCAGGTGTTGGGGCTCCTCATCCTGCCTCCTCAGGTGTTGGGTCTCCCTCATCCTGCCTCCTCAGGTGTTGGGGCTCCTCATCCTGCCTCCTCAGGTGTTGGGTCTCCCTCATCCTGCCTCCTCAGGTGTTGGGTCTCCCTCATCCTGCCTCCTCAGGTGTTGGGGCTCCTCATCCTGCCTCCTCAGGTGTTGGGTCTCCGTCATCCTGCCTCCTCAGGCGTTGGGGCTCCTCATCCTGCCTCCTCAGGTGTTGGGGCTCCCTCATCCTGCCTCCTCAGGTGTTGGGGCTCCTCATCCTGCCTCCTCAGGTGTTGGGGCTCCTCATCCTGCCTCCTCAGGTGTTGGGGCTCCGTCATCCTGCCTCCTCAGGCGTTGGGGCTCCTCATCCTGCCTCCTCAGGCGTTGGGGCTCCGTCATCCTGCCTCCTCAGGCGTTGAGGCTCCGTCATCCTGCCTCCTCAGGTGTTGGGGCTCCTCATCCTGCCTCCTCAGGCGTTGGGGCTCCGTCATCCTGCCTCCTCAGGTGTTGGGGCTCCTCATCCTGCCTCCTCAGGTGTTGGGTCTCCCTCATCCTGCCTCCTCAGGTTTTGGGGCTCCCGTGTCTCAGGAGGTAGAGCCGCCGTCTAATGATCGCAAGGTCGGCAGATCTGCGGTTCGATCCCCGGCTGGCAACATGTCGAAGTGTCCTTGGGCAAGACACTGAACCCCAAATTGCTCCCAATGAGCGGGCCGGCGCCTTGCATGGCAGCTTGGCCGCCATTGGTGTGTGAATGTGTGTGTGAATGGGTGAATGAGAGGCCGTTGTAAAGCGCTTTGGAACAAGGCGCTATATAAGTCTGTCTGTTTACCATTCATGTGTTGCTTTACTACTTGGGTTCAACTTGTCAGAAGTGCAGTTACATTAACCCTAACATTATTACTGTAAATAATTTAAACACCGCTTCATTAAACACAGCTTTATGTCATTTATTTGAAGGTAGTAAGTAACGCCCAGTAAATAATCGTTAATAGTTAGTTTGAGTAATGAACATGTGCTCATAACATCTCCACGTAGATAACAGAACATTTTTCAGGAAGCTGTACTATATTTCTATATTATACATATCTATATATTTCTATATTATACATATCTATATATTTCTATATTATATATATCTATATATTTCTATATTATATATATATTTCTATATTATATATATATATTTCTATATTATATATCTATATATCTATATATTTCTATATTATACATATCTATATACAGTATGTCTATATTATATATATCTATATATGTCTATATTATACATATCTATATATTTATATATTATATATATCTATATATTTCTATATTATACATATCTATATATTTCTATATTATACATACTGTATCTATATATTTATATATTATATGTATCTATATATTTCTATATTATACATATATATATATATGTATATATTATATATATTATATATATTTATATTATATATATATATATATATTATTATTTTTCTATACTGTGCTGTTGTATTCCTATAGTGTGTATTTCTATAGTGTGTATTTCTATAGTGTGCGCTGATCAAATGCGTCCCCCTGTGTTTCCCTCTGAGCAGGTCAGTTCCGCACCGCTGCAGACCAGAGGTACACGGTGTTGGAGCTCCCCTACCTGGGCCACGCCCTGAGCCTGCTGGTGGCATTGCCTAGCGACAGGAAGACCCCCCTGTCCTCCCTGGAGACCCAGCTCACCCCCCGGGCTGTTGCATCCTGGGACACGGGCCTCCGGAGGACCAAGATGGACGTCTTCCTGCCAAGGTAGAAACACACACAACACGTTCATAATGCATCCTCCATTTCTCCTTTCATCCTTCCCTTTTCCCTTCCTTCCTTCCTCCCTCCCTCCTTCCTCCCTCCCTCCCTCCCTCCCTCCTTCCTTCCTTCCTTCCTTCCTCCCTCCCTCCTTCCTTCCCTCCCTCCAGTTCTCCTTTCATCCTTCCCTTTTCCCTTCCTTCCTTCCTCCCTCCTTCCTTCCTTCCTCCTTCCTTCCTTCCCTCCCTCCATTTCTCCTTTCATCCTTCCCTTTTCCCTTCCTCCCTCCTTCCTTCCTTCCTTCCTCCCTCCCTCCCTCCTTCCTTCCTTCCTCCCTCCCTCCCTCCCTCCCTCCTTCCTTCCTTCCTCCCTCCCTGACTCCTTCCTTCCTTCCTTCCTTCCTCCCTCCCTCCCTCCCTCCCTCCCTCCCTCCTTCCTTCCTTCCCTCCCTCCCTCCCTCCTTCCTTCCTTCCTTCCGGGAGGGAGGAAGGAAGGAACCTTGATGACATGATTAGATTGATATTTTTTTTTAAATATATTTTAAATAAATGATCGTAACGAGTGATCGTTACCATAGTAACGTCTCTGATGTCTCTGGACCTCCAGGTTCCGGATGCAGAACCGGTTCAACCTGAAGTGGGTCCTCCCCTCCATGGGGGTCAGCGACGCCTTCAGCCCCACGGCAGCCGACTTCACCGGCATCTCAGGTACAGACAGTCAGTCGACTGTGAGCTGTTGGGGAAAAGGGCAGGAACCAGTAGCCAAAGTTATTTTTTACATACGTGTGCTTAAACTTAAACTACAGACTGTAAGCTTTCAAATGATGTGTCATACATTGAAATCGGAGAAAGATTGAACACGACAGGCGTATTTGAATGTTGGTACACCTCAAACACTGTATTTTACCCCGCTTGACTCCCTTCTCCTCCCCACCCTCCTTCCTTCCTTCCCTCCCCCCCTTCCTCCCTCCCTCCTTCCCTCACTCACTCCCTCCCTCCTTCCCTCCCTCCCTTCCTCCCTCCTTCCTTCCCTCCCTCCCTTCCTCCCTCCTTCCTTCCCTCCCTACCTCCCTCCTTCCCTCACTCCCTCCTTCCCTCCCTCCTCCCTCACTCCCCCCCTCCTCCCTCCCAACTTCCCTCCCTCCCTCCCTCCTTCCCTCCTTCCCTCCCTCCCTCCCTCCCTCCTCCCTCCCCCCTCCAGTAGAAGAGGGTCTGTATGTGTCAGATGCGTTCCACGAGGCGAGGATAGAGGTGACGGAGGACGGCACCAAGGCTGCAGCAGCCACAGGTAATAAGGCTATACCACACACTACACACACACTACCACACACACACTACCACACACACACACTACCACACACACACTACCACACACACACTACCACACTAACACTAGCTGTTTTATTTCACTTTGTTTATTTTGGTTGATTCCTTTTTTCATAGAAGAGATGACTGCGTTAGGATCATGTCTTTATAGGTCTTTATATTTTAATGGATTAATAATATTTGCCCTTTTTGTAAATTTTTATTTATTTTAGTTTATTTTGTTGTATTTACTACTGTATCGGGGGGATAGTGTGTGGATGTCGCGGAGGGTCACGCATTGTCCCTTTAATGTATTATATGTTGTATTAATGTATTAGGTGTTTGTCTGTTGATTATATGTGGACCCCAGGAAGATTAGCAAACTGCTACGGCATAAGCTAATGGGGATCCTTTTAAATAAACAAATAAACAAATAAACACTACCACACACTACACACTACCACACACACACTACCACACACTATACACACACTACACACTACCATACACACACACACACTACACACTACCACACACACACACTACCACACACATACTACTACACACTACCACACACACACACTATACACACACTACACACTACCACACACACACACACACACACTACCACACACACACACAATACCACACTACCACACACACACTACCACACTACTACACACACACTACCACACACTACCACACACACATTACCACACACTACTACACACTACCACATACACACTACCACTCACTACCAGACACTACTGCACACTACCACACACACACTACCACACTACTACACACACACTACACACTACCACACAACTACACACTACCACACACACACTACCACACACTACCACTTTTTTACATTTTTGTACCACACACTACACACTACCACACCACTACACACTACCACACACACATTACCACACACTACACCCTATACACTACCACACTACTACACACTACACCATCATCTCAGGTATCTGACTGTGTGTGTGTGTGTGTGTGTGTGTGTGTCCAGCCATGGTGCTGTTGAAGCGGTCCCGGGCTCCGGTGTTCAAGGCCGACCGGCCGTTCTTCTTCCTCCTGCGGCGGGTCGACTCCGGGGCGGTGCTGTTCACCGGCCGCCTGATGGACCCCCAGGACCAGGACTAGGACCCCCCCCCCCCAACGACCAGGACTCCAGGACCCCCCCCCCCCCCCCCCAGGACTCCACACACCCCAACCTCCCCCACCCTAGGACACCATCTGGTCCACCTTCCCGCCCCCTCCCCCCCTTTACAGCCCAGCCCCCTTTTCACAGACACCCCCCCGCACACACACACACACGCCCCCCACCCTGTCCATTCCACACACATCCCCCCCCCCCCCCCCCACACACACCCACCCCCCCACACCACCACCAGTATTTATTGGGGACCGTCTGAACATTCCAGAGACGCTCCAGGAAGAGAGACATGTTTGTACATTTCTGTAAATAAAATTTTATTACATCTGTTTTGTTTTGCACCCGTCCGTGTCCTGGTCTTTACTTCCTGTGCATATTATGACTTCCTGTTACAGTCGTGTGATTGACAGGTGCCCTTTGACCGAGGGATTCCGCCCGCCCACAATGAATTGAATCTAGAATATTCTGATCCAGATTCTTGTTTGCAATCCACTACCACACACTACCACACACTTCACACCACCACACACTACACACTACTACATACTGCACACTACACATTTCATACTACTACACACTATACACCGCACACTGGACAGTAGAAAGACAGTGTCTGATTGGACAGAAGAAAGACAGTGTCTGATTGGACAGTAGAAAGACAGTGTCTGATTGGACAGTAGAAAGACAGTGTCTGATTGTACAGAAGAAAGACAGTGACTGATTGGACAGTAGAAAGACAGTGTCTGATTGGACAGTAGAAAGACAGTGTCTGATTGGACAGAAGAAAGACAGTGTCTGATTGGACAGTAGAAAGACAGTGTCTGATTGGACAGTAGAAAGACAGTGACTGATTGGACAGTAGAAAGACAGTGTCTGATTGGACAGTAGAAAGACAGTGTCTGATTGGACAGAAAGACAGTGTCTGATTGGACAGTAGAAAGACAGTGTCTGATTGGACAGAAGAAAGACAGTGTCTGATTGGACAGTAGAAAGACAGTGTCTGATTGGACAGAAGAAAGACAGTGTCTGATTGGACAGTAGAAAGACAGTGTCTGATTGGACAGTAGAAAGACAGTGTCTGATTGGACAGTAGAAAGACAGTGTCTGATTGGACAGTAGAAAGACAGTGTCTGATTGGACAGAAGAAAGACAGTGTCTGATTGGACAGTAGAAAGACAGTGTCTGATTGGACAGTAGAAAGACAGTGTCTGATTGGACAGAAGAAAGACAGTGTCTGATTGGACAGAAGAAAGACAGTGACTGATTGGACAGTAGAAAGACAGTGTCTGATTGGACAGAAGAAAGACAGTGTCTGATTGGACAGAAGAAAGACAGTGTCTGATTGGACAGAAGAAAGACAGTGTCTGATTGGACAGAAGAAAGACAGTGTCTGATTGGACAGTAGAAAGACAGTGTCTGATTGGACAGTAGAAAGACAGTGTCTGATTGGACAGTAGAAAGACAGTGTCTGATTGGACAGTAGAAAGACAGTGTCTGATTGGACAGAAGAAAGACAGTGTCTGATTGGACAGTAGAAAGACAGTGTCTGATTGGACAGTAGAAAGACAGTGTCTGATTGGACAGTAGAAAGACAGTGTCTGATTGGACAGAAGAAAGACAGTGTCTGATTGGACAGTAGAAAGACAGCGCTGAGGTAACTAGTTTAACGTCTAAACTAAAGGAACATCCTCGTTGCCAAGACACTCAACCGTTCCAACGTAGCGTTTGTGTTGCTGGGCCCAAAGAGAGTCAATGCATAAACATCCACAGGGGGACCCCACACCAGATACACATCCACAGGGGGACCCCACACCAGATAAACATCCACAGGGGGACCCCACACCAGACAAACATCCACAGGGGGACCCCACACCAGATACACATCCACAGGGGGACCCCACACCAGATACACATCCACAGGGGGACCCCACACCAGACAAACATCCACAGGGGGACCCCACACCAGATACACATCCACAGGGGACCCCACACCAGATAACACTTGTATGCTTCTTATATACATTTTAATGTTAAAATATTCAAACAAATATATGAAGCATAGAACTGCTATTCTGTGTGTGTGTGTGTGTGTCCTCTGGAGATACATTGAAGTAACTCCTCCTTACCTTCAGGTAGAACACCAGGGGAGGCTGGTGAGGCTGGTGGAGGTAGAACATCAGGGGAGGCTAGGAGAGGTAGAACACCAGGGGAGGCTGGTGGAGGTAGAACATCAGGGGAGGCTAGGAGAGGTAGAACACCAGGGGAGGCTGGGGGAGGTAGAACACCAGGGGAGGCTGGGGGAGGTAGAACACCAGGGGAGGCTGGGGGAGGTAGAACACCAGGGGAGGCTGGGGGAGGTAGAACACCAGGGGAGGCTGGGGGAGGTAGAACACCAGGGGAGGCTGGGGGAGGTAGAACACCAGGGGAGGCTGGGGAAGGTAGAACACCAGGGGAGGCTGGGGGAGGTAGAACACCAGGGGGAGGCTGGGGGAGGTAGAACACCAGGGGAGGCTGGGGGAGGTAGAACACCAGGGGAGGCTGGGGGAGGTAGAACACCAGGGGAGGCTGGGGGAGGTAGAACACCAGGGGAGGCCGGGGGAGGTAGAACATCAGGGGAGGCTAGGAGAGGTAGAACACCAGGGGAGGCTGGGGAAGGTAGAACACCAGGGGAGGCTGGGGGAGGTAGAACACCAGGGGGAGGCTGGGGGAGGTAAAACACCAGGGGAGGCTGGGGGAGGTAAAACACCAGGGGAGGCTGGGGGAGGTAAAACACCAGGGGAGGCTGGGGGAGGTAGAACACCAGGGGAGGCTGGGGGAGGTAGAACACCAGGGGAGGC
>NC_137676.1:73305539-73308039 GCF_963989245.1 Nansenia antarctica
GGGCAGCACTCTGTGCAGCTGGTCAGACACACAGACAGACAGACACACAGACAGACACACTGTGCAGCTGGTCTGGAGGGCAAGAAGTCTTACATATGTTCAAGGCAAGGGACTCTTATCCATAAATTCAGGCAGACAGGCAGACAGACAGACAGACACAAAGACACACAGACAGACAGTCAGACAGACAGGCAGACAGGCAGACAGACAGGCAGTCAGACAGACAGTCAGACAGACAGGCAGACAGACACACAGACAGACACACAGACAGACACAAAGACACACAGACAGACAGACACACAGACAGACAGGCAGGCAGACAGACAGGCAGAGAGACAGTCAGACAGACAGACAGACAGACCTGGGTCTTGTCCTCTGAGCATGCGCATGCTGGTGTTGAGCAGGTTCCTCCTCATGCGGCTCAGCTGGTCCAGCAGGTGCATTCTGGGAATGTCGTAGGCGTTACGGAACCCCTGAGGCTTCAGACTCTGAGGAGGAGGGAGGAACACACTTTTACAACAACAACAACAACAACAACAACAACAACAACAATAATCATTTAATTTGAAAGTGCTTTTCAGAACGCCCATGGACACAGTACAAGGTGTATGTACATATATACTGTATATGTTAGGGTACATGTGGGAATACATTTACATTTACATTTACATTTTTGGCATTTAGCAGACGCCTTACTGCAAAGCGACTTACAATCAATACATTTGAATACTAAGCATGAGAATCATCAATCCACCTTTCGTAGCAGGAAGAGTAATCCAGCTCAGGCCCGGGGCCATTGGTAGAAAGAAAAACCTTTTCCTATCACCTTCTTCTAAAACTTTTTATTTTTTATTTTTTACACTGGAGAAACAGAGAAACAGTACAAGGGGGGCAATAAAAGTTTTTAGGGACACAGTAGAGGGGAAAGCGGGTGTCTTTAGGAGACATAGTGCTGAGGGGCAGAAGATGTCTCAGGAGGAGCAGTTAAGGTGTAACCTGAAGAGATGGGTCTTCAGTCTACGACGGAAGATGGGTAGTAGTGACTCTGCAGTTCTGACAGCCGTGGGGAGCTCATTCCACCAGCAGGGAGTCAGTGCTGTGAAGAGACGTGATCGGGCACGACTGCTGTAAAGAGGTGGTGGGGCCAGTCGGCCAGCCGAGGTGGAGGAGCGGAGTGAGCGGGCTGGAGTTTGGGGGGTTACCATTTCCTTCAGGTAGACAGGGGCTGTCCCTTTAGCTGCCTGGTATGCAAGCACCAGGGTCTTGAATCTGATGCGAGCTGCTATCGGGAGCCAGTGCAGGGTGCGAAGGAGAGGGGTGACATGAGAGTATTTGGGGAGGTTGAATACCAGCCGGGCAGCAGCATTCTGGATGAGCTGCAGAGGTCTAATGGCGGAGGCGGGGAGCCCAGCCAGGAGTATGTTGCAGTAATCCAGGCGGGAGATGACCAGTGCCTGGGTCAAGAGTTGCGCTGCCTCTCTGGTGAGGAATGGTCGTATCCTTCTTATGTTGTAGAGGAAGAATCTGCAGGAGCGAGCCGTTGCTGCAATGTTCTCCGCACAGGATAGTCGGTTGTCCAGGATCACTCCAAGGTTCTTGGCTGTCAGGGAGAGGGTTACAGTGGAGTTCTCCACTGTGATAGAGAAGTCTTGGAGAGGGCAGGCTTTCCCGGGGATGAAGAGGAGCTCGGTCTTGTTAAGATTGAGCTTGAGATGGTGGTCAGCCATCCAAGTTGAAATGTCAGCGAGACATGCAGAGATACGGGTTGCCACGTGTATATCAGACGGGGGGAAGGACAGGAAGAGTTGAGTGTCGTCTGCGTAGCTGGGGTAGGAGAACCCATGTGAGGAGATTACCAAGCCAAGAGACTTGGTGTAGAGGGAGAACAGTAGGGGCCCTAGGACAGAGCCCTGGGGTACCCCAGTGGTGAGGGTTCGTGGAGAAGACAGCGACAGAGAGCACGCAAGATTGTGGCTGACCCCTCACATCCAGCTCACAGCTTGTTTACATTACTCCCTTCTGGACAGCACTACAGGGCCACCAGGACAAAAACATCAAGACACTTGAACAGTTTTTTCCCCAAAGCCATAGCCCTTCTCAATAATTGCTGATCATTGTACCTTGCACTTAACATGTTCTTGCACTTAGTTGTACAGTATTTATTCATAATATCCACTCATATTGGTACTGTATATTTTGTCTTGAATATTGTCGTGTTGTCGTCTTGTTGTTGTATGTACTGTAGCTTGTTTAGTATGGTAGAATACCAAATCATGTTCCTAGTGCACTGCACATGGCGAATAAAGTTGAATTGAATTGAATTGATTCTCTCCAGGTCACCTGGTAGGAGCGGCCCGCCAGGTAGGAAGAAAACCAGGAGTGTGCGGTGCCAGAGATGCCCAGTTCTGAGAGGATGGAGAGAAGGATCTGGTGATTGACTGTGTGGAAGGCAGCAGACAGGTCCAGGAGAATGAGAATGGAGGAGAGGGAGGAAGCTTGA
>NC_137676.1:73313039-73318039 GCF_963989245.1 Nansenia antarctica
CTCACTCACTCACTCACTCAAAACAGTCACTCTCCTCCCACACACGTGCACACACACACACACACACACACACACACTCTCAAAATAGTCACACACTCTCCTCGCACACACACACACTCAAAACAGTCACACTCTCCTCGCGCACACACGTGTGCACACACACTCAAAACAGTCACACACTACAGCTAAAAGAATAAATACATTTTTAAAAAAACAGTAACAAAAAAAAAAACAGTCACACACTCTCCTCGCACACACACACACACAAAACAGTCACACTCTCCTCGCACACACACACACACACACACGTGCACACACACTCAAAACAGTCACACACTCTCCTCGCAGTCACACAATCTCCTCACACACCCACACACACTCTCCTCACACCCACACATGTGCACACTCACTCGACTGTGCCTTATCAGTAGGTGCTAAGGAACAGGGCTCACACTCTTCTCTCTTCTTCGGCGTATGGGTTGTTGTTTCCTCTCCACTCCACCAGGCTCGGGGCCGAGGGGCTACCCTTTTACCACTCCGAGTGGGATGTGGTCGCGGAGTTTGGAGGTGTTAGCCTCCCACTCCGCGCGCCACATATAATCCGCCCATCCTGCCGCACTGATGTTAAGAGGGGAGGCTCTGCATTGCTGCCTGAGATCCTGTGCGGCAGGCATAAATGGGTGTCTCGACTTGAGACGCCGGGAGGGCTCCGCTGTTATAGTGAGCCTATCATGGAGCAGATGGTTATTAAGCTCCACGGCCCGGCAGGCGAGACGTGCTGTGGCTCCCATGCGGCGGAGGCCTGCGGGCTGGATGCCTGATAGGATGGGAAGGTTGTCCACGGGGGAAGGACGCAGGCATCCTGTCACAATGCGCAAGGCTTCGCTTATAGGCGAGTCGATGAGGCGGGTGTGGGCACTGCGACACCATACATGAGTGTCATGGGGTCTCTAAAGCTAGTGAACTCTAAGCTCTCAACAAGTGGAAAACCTTGTGTGAACTGCGAATCACCAAGCGAATAGAGAGCATTCAGCATCCGTGCATGTTGATGTGGCGTGGCAAACACCTTCTCGTGGTGCCCCCCCGTAAGTAGCTAATGAATAGGGTTGGGTACCGAAAATCGGTACCGGTAGGTACCGGTTACTTTACATTCGGTATGTACCCGTACCGAATCGCAAAGGAGATTACGGTACCTCATTTCGGTACTTTTCTATCTCGCCCCCTGGTGACCGGTGTCAACTGGTGACTCGTGACGTCACATCGCCTGTTAAATTTCCACTCAGTGAAAGCAGCGAGTACGGAAGGATAACGAGAAGGTTGCTAATAGCAACTTCCGCTAGCGGGTTGGCATAACGCGACGCTCGACTTATGGGTGCGTTCCGTAAACTCGTTCTGGAATTCTGATCACCACTCGTGGAATGCCTTCTGTCCAATCAAATGACTTGCTCCCCTTATGACGTCGGGCCCAGTGTGCGCTGCGACGCTCTCAGAGCGAGTTTACGAACGCAAGCCTTTGATTGGACAGTGCACTCCAGGATTCGACGCGTCTGTTGATGACGTAGTGCGGATGTGTGGCTGCGTCTCTGCCAGGTGGACAAAATGATCGGGGATCTCCTGATATTCGGGTACTGTGTCAGATCATGTAGATATATCCTTATCCTACTACTGTGTCTGAAAAAGGGAGGGGGAGGGGAGTAGTAGTAGCTGAGCGGCAACAGAGTTTGGATTTTGACGAGGTGGAGCGGAGGGCTCCAGTTCATCAGAGTTATATTTCCTCTTGGTCTTCTTGGTTCTGGGGGCTATGCAGGCCTCTTCACTAGATGTAGTAGGATAAGGATATATCTACATGATCTGAATGACTACAGACCCGTTGCCCTGACCTCTGTAGTCATGAAGGTCTTTGAACGCCTCGTCCTTGCCCACCTAAAGTCCATCACAGACCCTCTCCTAGACCCCATGCAGTTCGCGTATAGAGCCAACAGGTCCGTAGAGGACGCAGTCAACATGGCCCTACACCATGTCCTAAAACATCTGGACACGGCCGGGACCTACGCCAGAATCCTGTTCGTTGACTTCAGTTCGGCATTCAACACCATCTTGCCACCCATACTGGAGTGTGGGCTCTCTGCACTGCAGGTGCCTGACTACACCTGCAGGTGGATCACGAACTTTCTGTCCAACAGGACCCAGCGGGTGAAGCTCGGGAAGTCCATCTCTGAGCTGAGGACCATCAGCACCGGTTCCCCGCAGGGCTGCGTCCTGTCTCCCCTCCTGTTTTCCCTCTACACCAACTGCTGTACCTCCAGCCACCAGTCGGTCAAGCTCCTCAAGTTCGCGGACGATACCACCCTGGTAGGGCTCATCTCCAAGGGGGATGAATCTGCTTACAGGAGCGAGATTGACTTGGTGGTCTCCTGGTGCACCCGGAACAACCTGGAGCTAAATGCTCTTAAAACAGTGGAGCTGATAGTGGACTTCAGGAGGAACCCACCCCCTCCCTCTCCAATCATACTGGGAGGCACTCCAGTCACCACAGTGGAGTCATGCCGCTTCCTTGGGGTGACAGTCTCTCGGGACTTGAAGTGGGGGCCCCACATCAACGCCCTCACAAAAAAGGCCCAGAAGAGACTGTTTTTCCTGAGGCAGCTCAGGAAATTCCACCTTCCTAAGACCACGCTGGTGAACTTCTACACGGCCATCATTGAGTCCATCGTCACCTCCGCCATCATCATCTGGTTCCCCGCTGCAGCGGCCAAGGACAAGGCCAAGCTGCAGCGGGTGATACGCTCGGCGGAGAGGGTGATTGGCTGCCCTTTGCCCCCCCTTGAGGCCCTGTTTAAAAGTAGGGCTTTGGGGAGGGCCAGGAAGATCATGGCTGACCCCGCACACCCAGGACACGGTCTCTTCGCCCCGCTCCCCTCAGGCAGGAGGGTGCGGTCCATAAATACTGTGAAGGTCCGACACACCAACAGCTTTTTCCCCACAGCCATCCGGCTCCTAAATGCCGCTGGCCCCCCTCCCCCCCCCCCCCCCCCTGACCTGACCCCTATCTATCTACCCTCCCTCCACCCCCACCCAGAGAGCTTTGCACTGTCTGGATATGAACACTTGAACACTTGAACACTTGAATCTCTGCACTTTATATTTATATTAATTATGACTCTTGCACTTTGATGTTGGTTGCACTGTCTTGTCCTGTCTTGCACCTGTCCTTCTGTAAACCGTGCTCCATGGTACCAAACCAAATTCCTAACATGTTTACATGTCATGGCAATAAAAGTCTTCTGATTCTGATTCTGATTCTGATCCCTTTTCTAAGAATATTCTAATGTCCTTGAGGGGCTGCCGAACAAGTGTGTACTCGTATTCGACATCAGTACCAACGATAGGCACCCCCAGCTTAATGGAGTCCCCAAGGCTCAGGAGTTTTATTTTCATTTATTTTAATTTGAGTGTATATTTAACTAATATATATTGTGCCTCAGCAATAAAAAAGTGAAAAGCTGTTTAATGTTGTCGACCGTGTTATTATATATATATATATATATATATATATATATATATATATATATATGTCATTTTAAAAAATCTAAAGTACCGAATTAAGTACCGTTTTGGTACCGGTACCGTTTTTAAAGTATCGGTTCGGTACCGGTACCGGATAAAACCCAAACGGTACCCAACCCTACTAATGACTGCCAAAGGCAAGAAGCGAAACAAAGTTTGCCAACCCGGGCCCCTCACCCGGGCTGGTGTTCGGCAGCAGCCAGGGGAGAGGTCTGCTGACCTCGAACCCAGAATACTGCAGCTGAACACCGAAGGACTCTTCTCTCTCTCTCTCTCTCTCTCTCACACACACACACACACACACACACACACACACACACACACTACCCCCCCCGGTCCTACCAGCGTGGGTGAGTTGGTGTCGGGCCAGAAGGCCTCGGGTACGGGCCAGTGTCCGATGGGCACGCCGGTCTTGGGGTTGGGCCGCACGTAGATGAGCTTGTGGCAGCAGTGCCACGGCTGGGGACCCCCCTTCACCACCTCCACTGGGGCGTCTGGGAGAGGGGGAGTGGGAGGGGGGGAGGTCAAAGGTGAGTCAGATGCCAACCGTATCAACTCTGTGTCTGTGTCTTAACCTCAGACCCAGTACAGCCCAGTACAGCCCAGTACAGCCCAGTATAGCCCAGTACAGCCCAGTACAGCCCAGTACAGCCCAGTACAGCCCAGTACAGCCCAGTACAGCCCAGTACAGCCCAGTATAGCCCAGTATAGCCCAGTATAGCCCAGTACAGCCCAGTACAGCCCAGTACAGCCCAGTACAGCCCAGTACAGCCCAGTACAGCCCAGTACAGCCCAGTACAGCCCAGTACAGCTGTGTCTGGGGGCTGTGTCTGGGGACTAGGGGCTGTGCCTGGGGACTAGGGGCTGTGTCTGGGGACTAGGGGGACTAGGGGCTGTGTCTGGGGACTAGGGGCTGTGTCTGGGGACTAGGGGCTGTGTCTGGGGACTAGGGGGACTAGGGGCTGTGTCTGGGGACTAGGGGCTGTGTCTGGGGGCTAGGGGCTGTGTCTGGGGGACTAGGGGCTGTGTCTGGGGACTAGGGGGACTAGGGGCTGTGTCTGGGGACTAGGGGGGCTAGGGGCTGTGTCTGGGGACTAGGGGGACTAGGGGCTGTGTCTGGGGACTAGGGGGACTAGGGGCTGTGTCTGGGGACTAGGGGCTGTGTCTGGGGACTAGGGGCTGTGTCTGGGGACTAGGGGCTGTGTCTGGGGACTAGGGGCTGTGTCTGGGGACTAGGGGCTAGGGGCTGTGTGATGCATCATGGGTACATCGTGTTGCCCTCACCCTCGACAGGAGGGGGGTCCGGCCCCGTCTTCTCAAAGTTGATCACCACGCCGCTCTGGATCTTCTGCACCAGCGACTCCAGACACTGGTTCAGCATCCGCTGGGAGAACACGCTGTACGACCGCCCTGCGTCAACCAATGGTAAATAG